>NW_027362761.1:757491148-758091148 GCF_046119375.1 Phyllobates terribilis
CTGAACACACACATAGGGTCTGAACACACACACACAGGGTCTGAACACACACACACAGGGTCTAAACACACCCAGGGTCTGAACACACACACACAGTCTGAACACACACAAACATTCTGAACACACACAGTCTGAACACACACAGTATCTGAACACACACACAGGGTCTGAACACACACACACAGGGTCTGAACACACACACACAGGGTCTGAACACACACACACACAGGGTCTGAACACAAAAACACACAGGGTCGAAACAAAAACACACAGGGTCTGAACACACACAGGGTCTGAACAGACACAGATGGTCTGAACACACAAAAAGGGTCTGAACACACACAAAGGGTCTGAACACACACACGCACAGGGTCTGAACACACACACGCACAGGGTCTGAACACACACACGCAGGGTCTGATCACACACACAGTGTCTGAACACACACACACAGTCTGAACACACACAAGGTCTGAACACACACACACAGTCTGAACACACACACACAGTCTGAACACATGCAGTCTGAACACACACAGGGTCTGAACACACACAAAGGGTCTGAACACACACAAAGGGTCTGAACACACACAGGGTCTGAACACACACACTGCCCGAAAACACACACTCTGAACACACACACAGAGGGTCTGAACACACAGGGTCTGAACACACACAGTCTGAACACACACACACATAAACACAGTCTGAATATACAGTCTGAACACGCACGCACATTCTAAACACACACACAAGGTCTGAACACACACAGGGCCTGCACTCACACACAGGGTCTGCACTCACATACACAGGGTCTGAACATACACACAGGCTCTGAACACACACACACTGTCTGAACACACACAGGGTCTGCACACACACACAGGGTCTGAACACACACACACACGGTCTGAAAATACACACACGATCTGAACACACACAGGTTCTGAACACACACAAACATGGTCTGAACACACACACCCAGGGTCTGAACACACACACAGGGTCTGAAGACACACAGTCTAAACACACAGTCTGAACACACACACAGTCTGAACACACACACACAGTCAGAAAACACACACACAGTCTGAACACAAACACACAGGGTCTGAACACACACAAACATTCTGAACACACACAGTCTGAACACACACAGTATCTGAACACACACACAGGGTCTGAACACACACACACAGGGTCTGAACACACACACACAGGGTCTGAACACACACACACACAGGGTCTGAACACAAAAACACACAGGGTCGAAACAAAAACACACAGGGTCTGAACACACACAGGGTCTGAACACACACAGATGGTCTGAACACAC
Organism: Phyllobates terribilis; assembly: GCF_046119375.1. Lineage (NCBI taxonomy): Eukaryota > Metazoa > Chordata > Amphibia > Anura > Dendrobatidae > Phyllobates > Phyllobates terribilis. The sequence continues at coordinate 757,492,485 of NW_027362761.1, forward strand.
ACAGATGGTCTGAACACACAAAAAGGGTCTGAACACACACAAAGGGTCTGAACACACACAAAGGGTCTGAACACACACACGCAGGGTCTGATCACACACACAGTGTCTGAACACACACACAGTCTGAACACACACAGTCTGAACACACACACACAGGGTCTGAACACACACACACACACAGGGTCTGAACATAAAAACACAGACGGTCTGAACACAGACACGCAGAGTCTGAACACACACACCCACACACGGTCTTAACACACACACACAGTGTCTGAACACACACACAGGGTCTGAACAAACACACGGCCTGAACACGCACAGGGTCTGAACACGCACAGGGTCTGAACACACACACATGGTCTGAACGCACACACACACACAGGGTCTGAACACACACTCAGGGTCTGAACACACACACAAAGGGTCTGAACACACACACAAACGGTCTGAGCACAAACACACACTGTGTGTGAACGCACACACACAGGGTCTGAACACACACACAGGGTCTGAGCACAAACACAGGGTCTGAAAACACACACACAGTCTGAACACATGAAGTCTGAACACACACAGGGTCTGAACACACACAAAGGGTCTGAACACACACGGGGTCTGAACACACACACTGCCTGAAAACACACACTCTGAACACACACACAGAGGGTCTGAACACACACAGTCTGAACACACACACACACAAACACAGTCTGAATACACAGTCTGAACACCCACGCACATTCTAAACACACACACGGTCTGAACACACACACAGGGTCTGAAGACACACAGTCTAAACACACAGTCTGAACACACACACAGTCTGAACACACACACACAGTCAGAAAACACACACACAGTCTGAACACACTCAGTCTGAACACAAACACACAGGGTCTGAACACACACACAGGTTCTGAACACACAGGGTCTGAACACACAAACAGGGTCTGCACTCACACACAGGGTCTGCACTCACATACACAGGGTCTGAACATACACAGGGTATGAACACACACACACACACTGTCTGAACACACACACAGGGTCTGAACACACACAGGGTCTGAACACACACACAAGGTCTGAACACACACAGGGTCTGAACACACACACAAACGGTCTGAGCACAAACACACACTGTGTGTGAACGCACACACACAGGGTGTGAACGCACACACACAGGGTCTGAACACACACACAGGGTCTGAACACACACACAGGGTCTGAGCACAAGCACAGTGTCTGAAAACACACACACAGTCTGAACACATGCAGTCTGAACACACACAGGGTCTGAACACACACGGGGTCTGAACACACACACTGCCCGAAAACACACACTCTGAACACACACACAGAGGGTCTGAACACACAGGGTCTGAACACACACAGTCTGAACACACACACACATAAACACAGTCTGAATATACAGTCTGAACACGCACGCACATTCTAAACACACACACAAGGTCTGAACACACACAGGGCCTGCACTCACACACAGGGTCTGCACTCACATACACAGGGTCTGAACATACACACACACTGTCTGAACACACACAGGGTCTGCACACACACACAGGGTCTGAACACACACACACACGGTCTGAAAATACACACACGATCTGAACACACACAGGTTCTGAACACACACAAACATGGTCTGAACACACACATAGTGTCTGAACACACACACCCAGGGTCTGAACACACACACAGGGTCTGAAGACACACAGTCTAAACACACAGTCTGAACACACACACAGTCTAAACACACACACACAGTCAGAAAACACACACACAGTCTGAACACACTCAGTCTGAACACACTCAGTCTGAACACAAACACACAGGGTCTGAACACACACACAGGGTCTGAACACACACACACAGGTTCTGAACACACATACACAGGGTCTGAACACACAGGGTCTGAACACACAAACAGGGTCTGCACTCACACACAGGGTCTGCACTCACATACACAGGGTCTGAACACACACACACACACTGTCTGAACACACACACAGGGTCTGAACACACACACACACGGTCTGAACACACACAGGGTCTGAACACACACACAAGGTCTGAACACAAACAGGGTCTGAACACACACACGGTCTGAACATACACAGGGTCTGAACACACACACAGGGTCTGAGCACATACAGGGTCTGAACACACACACAGGGTATGAACACACACACAGGGTCTGAACACACACACACACGGTCTGAACACACACAGGGTCTGAACACACACACAGGGTCTGAACACACACACACACGGTCTGAACACACACAGGGTCTGAACACACACACAAGGTCTGAACACACACAGGGTCTGAACACACACACGGTCTGAACATACACAGGGTCTGAACACACACACAGGGTCTGAGCACATACAGGGTCTGAACACACATACAGTCTGAACACACACACACAGTCTGTACACACACACAGTCTGAAAACACACACATAGGGTCTGAACACACACACAGGGTATGAACACACACACAGGGTCTGAACACACACACACAGGGTCTGAACACACACACACACAAGGTCTGAACACATACACAGGGTCTGAACACACAAAAACATGGTCTGAGCACACACACACACAGGGTCTAAACACACACATGGCGGTCTGAACACACACCGTCTGAACACACACCCACACGGTCTGAACACATACAGATGGTCTGAACACACACAGATGGTCTGAACACACACAAAGGTTCTGAACAAACACAAAGGGTCTAAACACACACACACACACACAGGGTCTGAACACACACACGCAGTGTCTGATCACAAACACAGGGTCTGAACACACACACACAGTCTGAACACACACACACAGTCTGAACACACACAGGGTCTGAACACAAACATACAGGGTCCGAACACAAAAACACAGACGGTCTGAACATACACAAAGGGTCTGAACACAGACACGCAGGGCCTGAACACACACACCCACACACGGTCTTAACACACACACACAGGGTCTGAACACACACACAGGGTCTGAACAAACACACGGTCTGAACACACACAGGGTCTGAACACACACACACGGTCTGAACGCACACACAGGGTCTGAACACACACACAAAGGGTCTGAACACACACACAAATGGTCTGAGCACAAACACACACTGTGTGTGAACGCACACACACAGGGTGTGAACGCACACGCACAGGGTCTGAACACACACACAGGGTCTGAGCACAAACACAGGGTCTGAAAACACACACACAGTTTGAACACATGCAGTCTGTACACACACAGGGTCTGAACACATACAAAGGGTCTGAACACACACAGGGTCTGAACACACACGGGGTCTGAACACACACACGGGGTCTGAACACACACACTGCCTGAAAACACACACTCTGAACACACACACAGAGGGTCTGAACACACAGGGTCTGAACACACACAGTCTGAACACACACACACACAAACACAGTCTGAATACACAGTCTGAACACCCACGCACATTCTAAACACACACACAAGGTCTGAACGCACACAGGGTCTGCACTCACATACACAGGGTCTGAACACACACACACTGTCTGAACACACACAGGGTCTGCACACACACACACACACACACACACACACAGGGTCTGAACACACACACACGGTCTGAAAATACACACACGATCTGAACACACACAGGGTCTGAACACACACAAACAGGGTCTGAATACACACATAGTGTCTGAACACACACACCCAGGGTCTGAACACACACACAGGGTCTGAAGATACACAGTCTAAACACACAGTCTGAACACACACACCGTCTGAACACACACACACACACAGTCAGAAAACACACACACAGTCTGAACACACACTCAGTCTGAACACACACACAGGGTCTGAACACACACACACAGGTTCTGAACACACATACACAGGGTCTGAACACAGGGTCTGAACACACAAACAGGGTCTGCACTCACACACAGGGTCTGCACTCACATACACAGGGTCTGAACATACACAGGGTCTGAACACACACACAGGGTCTGAACACACACACAGGGTCTGAACACACACACAGGGTCTGAACACACACACAAGGTCTGAACATACACAGGGTCTGAACACACACACACACAGTCTGAACACACACGGTCTGAACATACACAGGGTCTGAACACACACAGGGTCTGAACACACATACAGTCTGAACACACACACACAGTCTGTACACACACACAGTCTGAAAACACACACACAGGGTCTGAACACACACACAGGGTCTGAACACACACACAGGGTATGAACACACACACACACAGGGTCTGAACACACACACACACAGGCTCTGAACCCACACACAGGGTCTGAACACACAAAAACATGGTCTGAACACACACACACACAGTCTGAAAACACACACAGGGTCTAAACACACACACGGTCTGAACACACACACACACGGTCTGAACACACACACACACGGTCTGAACACACACACACGGTCTGAACACACACAGAGTCTGAACACACACAAAGGGTCTGAACACACACACAGGGTCTGAACACACACACGGTCTGAACACACAAACACAGAGGGTCGGCACACACACAAACACAGGGTCTGAACACACACAGGGTCTGAACAAACACACAGGGTCTGAACAAGCACACAGGGATTGAACACACACACACAGTCTGAACGCACACGGTCTGAACACACACACAGTCTGAACACACACACATTCTAAACACACACGCAGGGTCTGCACACACACAAACACAGGGTCTGAGCACACACAGGGTCTGAACACACACACAGGGTCTGAACACACACACAGGGTCTGAACACACACATAATCTGAACACACACATAATCTGAACACACTTAGTCTGAACACACACAGTCTGAACACAAAGGGTCTGAACACACAGGGTCTGAACACACAGGGTCTGAACACACAGGGTCTGAACACACACACAGGGTCTGCACACACACACACACAGTCAGAACACACACACAATCTGAACACACACACAGGGTTTGAACACACAAACACACAGGGTCTGCACACACACAAACACAGGGTCTGAACACACACAGGATCTGAACACACACACACAGGGTTTGAACACACACACACATGGTCTGAACACACACAGGATCTGAACACACACATACAGTCTGAACACACACACACAGTCTGAACACACACAGTCTGAACACACACAGTCTGAACACACACACAGTCTGAACACACACAGTTTGTACACACACGGTCTGAACACATACAGTCTGAACACACAGGGTCTGCACGCACACACACAGGGTCTGAACACCCACACAGGGTCTGAACACACGCACGCAGGGTCTGAACACACACACGCAGGGTCTGAACACACACATGCAGGGTCTGAACACACACATGCAGGGTCTGAACACACACATGCAGGGTCTGAACACACACATGCAGGGTCTGAACACACACACGCAGGGTCTGAAAACACACACACAGGGTCTCAACACACACACACAGGGTCTCAACACACACACACAGGGTCTGAACACACACAAAGGGTCTGAACACACGCACAGTCTGTACAGACACACACAGGGCCTGAACACACGCAGCGTCTGAACACACGCAGGGTCTGAACACACGCAGGGTCTGAACACACGCAGGGTCTGAACACACGCACAGTCTGAACATAGACAGTCTGAACACACACACACAGTCTGAACACACACACAGGGTCTGAACACACACAGTGTCTCCACACACACACACAGTGTCTGAACACACACTCACAGGGTCTGAACACACACAGGGTCTGAACACACGCACACGGTCTGAACACACACACACGGTCTCAACAAACACACACGGTCTCAACACAAACACAGGGTCTGAACACACACAGAGGGCATGAACACACACACAGGGTCTGAACACACACACACACACAGGTTCTGAACAAACACACCCACAGGGTCTGAACACACACACACGGTCTCAACACACACACACGATCTCAACACACACACAGGGTCTGAACACACACACGGTCTCAACAAACACACACGGTCTCAACACGCACACAGGGTCTGAACACACACACAGGGCATGAACACACACACAGGGTCTGAACACACACACACACAGGGTCTGAACACACCCACCCACAGGGTCTGAACACACACACCCACATGGTCTGAACACACCCACATGGTCTCAACACACACACACGGTCTCAACACACACACAGGGTCTGAACACACACACACGGTCTGAACACACACACACGGTCTGAACACACACACACAGTCTGAACACACACACACAGTCTGAACACACACACACAGTCTGAACACACACAGGGTCTGAACACACACACAGGGTCTGAACACACACAAACATTCTGAACACACACAAACAGTTTGAACACACACAGTCTGAACACACACAGTGTCTGAACACACACACAGGGTCTGAACACACACACACAGGGTCTGAACACACACACACACAGGGTCTGAACACAAAAACACACAGGGTCGAAACAAAAACACACAGGGTCTGAACACACACAGATGGTCTGAACACACACAGATGGTCTGAACACACAAAAAGGGTCTGAACACACACAAAGGGTCTGAACACACACAAAGGGTCTGAACACACACACGCACAGGGTCTGAACACACACACGCAGGGTCTGATCACACACACAGTGTCTGAACACACACACAGTCTGAACACAGACACACAGTCTGAACACACACAGGGTCTGAACACACACACACAGGGTCTGAACACACACACACACACAGGGTCTGAACATAAAAACACAGACGGTCTGAACACAGACACGCAGAGTCTGAACACACACACCCACACACGGTCTTAACACACACACACAGTGTCTGAACACACACACAGGGTCTGAACAAACACACGGCCTGAACACGCACAGGGTCTGAACACGCACAGGGTCTGAACACACACACATGGTCTGAACGCACACACACACACAGGGACTGAACACACACTCAGGGTCTGAACACACACACAAAGGGTCTGAACACACACACAAACGGTCTGAGCACAGACACAGGGTCTGAAAACACACACACAGTCTGAACACATGCAGTCTGAACACACACGGGGTCTGAACACACACACTGCCTGAAAACACACACTCTGAACACACACACAGAGGGTCTGAACACACAGGGTCTGAACACACACAGTCTGAACACACACAGTCTGAACACACACACACACAAACACAGTCTGAATACACAGTCTGAACACCCACGCACATTCTAAACACACACACAGGGTCTGCACTCACACACAGGGTCTGCACTCACATACACAGGGTCTGAACATACACACAGGGTCTGAACACACACACACTGTCTGAACACACACAGGGTCTGCACACACACACACACACAGGGTCTGAACACACACACACACACGGTCTGAAAATACACACACGATCTGAACACACACAGGTTCTGAACACACACAAACATCGTCTGAACACACACATAGTGTCTGAACACACACACCCAGGGTCTGAACACACACACAGGGTCTGAAGACACACAGTCTAAACACACAGTCTGAACACACACACAGTCTGAACACACACACACAGTCAGAAAACACACACACAGTCTGAACACACTCAGTCTGAACACAAACACACAGGGTCTGAACACATACACAGGGTCTGAACACACACACACAGGTTCTGAACACACAGGGTCTGAACACACAAACAGGGTCTGCACTCACACACAGGGTCTGCACTCACATACACAGGGTCTGAACATACACAGGGTATGAACACACACACACACACACACTGTCTGAACACACACACAGGGTCTGAACACACACGGTCTGAACACACACACAAGGTCTGAACACACACAGGGTCTGAACACACACACAAACGGTCTGAGCACAAACACACACTGTGTGTGAACGCACACACACAGGGTGTGAACGCACACACACAGGGTCTGAACACACACACAGGGTCTGAACACAAGCACAGGGTCTGAAAACACACACACAGTCTGAACACATGCAGTCTGAACACACAAAGGGTCTGAACACACACAGGGTCTGAACACACACGGGGTCTGAACACACACACTGCCTGAAAACACACTCTGAACACACACACAGAGGGTCTGAACACACAGGGTCTGAACACACACAGTCTGAACACGCACACACATAAACACAGTCTGAATACACAGTCTGAACACGCACGCACATTCTAAACACACACACAAGGTCTGAACACACACAGGGCCTGCACTCACACACAGGGTCTGCACTCACATACACAGGGTCTGAACATACACACAGGGTCTGAACACACACACACTGTCTGAACACACACACACTGTCTGAACACACACAGGGTCTGCACACACACACAGGGTCTGAACACACACACACACGGTCTGAAAATACACACACGATCTGAACACACACAGGTTCTGAACACACACAAACATGGTCTGAACACACACATAGTGTCTGAACACACACACCCAGGGTCTGAACACACACACAGGGTCTGAAGACACACAGTCAAAACACACAGTTTGAACACACACACAGTCTGAACACACACACACAGTCAGAAAACACACACACAGTCTGAACACACTCAGTCTGAACACAAGCACACAGGGTCTGAACACACACACAGGGTCTGAACACACACACACAGGTTCTGAACACACATACACAGGGTCTGAACACACAAACAGGGTCTGCACTCACACACAGGGTCTGAACACACACACACACACTGTCTGAACACACACACAGGGTCTGAACACACACACACACGGTCTGAACACACACACAGGGTCTGAACACACACAGGGTCTGAACACACACACAGGGTCTGAACACACACACAGGGTCTGAGCACACACAGGGTCTGAACACACATACAGTCTGAACACACACACACAGTCTGTACACACACATAGTCTGAAAACACACACAGGGTATGAACACACACACACAGGGTCTGAACACACACACACACACGCAGTGTCTGATCACAAACACAGGGTCTGAACACACACACACAGTCTGAACACACACACACAGTCTGAACACACACAGGGTCTGAACACAAACATACAGGGTCCGAACACAAAAACACAAAGGGTCTGAACACACACAAAGGGTCTGAACACACACAAAGGGTCTGAACACACACAAAGGGTCTGAACACAGACACGCAGGGTCTGAACACACACACCCACACACGGTCTTAACACACACACACAGGGTCTGAACACACACACAGGGTCTGAACAAACACACGGTCTGAACACACACAGGGTCTGAACACACACACACGGTCTGAACGCACACACAGGGTCTGAAAACACACACAAAGGGTCTGAACACACACACAAACGGTCTGAGCACAAACACACACTGTGTGTGAACGCACACACACAGGGTGTGAACGCACACGCACAGGGTGTGAACGCACACGCACAGGGTCTGAACACACACACAGGGTCTGAGCACAAACACAGGGTCTGAAAACACACACATAGTCTGAACACATGCAATCTGTACACACACAGGGTCTGAACACATACAAAGGGTCTGAACACACACACGGGGTCTGAACACACACACTGCCTGAAAACACACACTCTGAACACACACACAGAGGGTCTGAACACACAGGGTCTGAACACACACAGTCTGAACACCCACGCACATTCTAAACACACACACAAGGTCTGAACGCACACAGGGTCTGCACTCACACACAGGGTCTGAACACACACATACTGTCTGAACACACACACAGGGTCTGAACACACACACACGGTCTGAAAATACACACACAATCTGAACACACACAGGGTCTGAACACACACAAACAGGGTCTGAATACACACATAGTGTCTGAACACACACACCCAGGGTCTGAACACACACACAGGGTCTGAAGACACACAGTCTAAACACACACACAGTCTGAACACACACACACACAGTCAGAAAACACACACACAGTCTGAACACACACTCAGTCTGAACACAAACACACAGGGTCTGAACACACACACAGGGTCTGAACACACACACACAGGTTCTGAACACACATACACAGGGTCTGAACACACAGGGTCTGAACACACAAACAGGGTCTGCACTCACACACAGGGTCTGCACTCACATACACAGGGTCTGAACATACACAGGGTCTGAACACACACACACACACACTGTCTGAACACACACACAGGGTCTGAACACACACACGGTGTGAACACACACAGGGTCTGAACACACACACAAGGTCTGAACATACACAGGGTCTGAACACACACACACACGGTCTGAACACACACATGGTCTGAACATACACAGGGTCTGAACACACACACAGGTTCTGAGCACACACAGGGTCTGAACACACACACACAGTCTGTACACACACACAGTCTGAAAACACACACACAGGGTCTGAACACACACACAGGGACTGAACACACACAGGGTATGAACACACACACAGGGTCTGAACACACACACAGGGTCTGAGCACACACACACAGGGGCTGAGCGCACACACACAGGGTCTGAACACACACACACAGGGTCTAAACACACAAAAACATGGTCTGAACACATAAAAACATGGTCTGAACACACACACACACAGTCTGAACACACACACAGGGTCTAAACACACACACACACGGTCTGAACACACACACACACGGTCTGAACACACACACACACGGTCTGAACACACACACACACGGTCTGAACACACACACACACGGTCTGAACACAAACAGAGTCTGAACACACACACACACAGGGTCTGAACACACACAAAGGGTCTGAACACACACAAAAAGGGTCTGAACACACACAAAAAGGGTCTGAACACACACATAGGGTCAGAACACACACACAGGGTCTGAACACGCACAAACAGGGTCTAAACACACACAGGGTCTGAACACACACACAGGGTCTGAACACACACACAGGGTCTGAACACACACACACACACGGTCTGAGTACACACAGAATTTGAACACACACAGGGTCTGAACACACACACACAGGGTCTGAACACACAGACATAGGGTCTGAATACACACACAGGGTCTGAACACAAACAAAGGGTCTGAACACACACACAGTCTGAACACACACACAGTCTAAACACACACATTCTAAACACACACACAGGGTGTGAACACACACACGGTCTGAACACACAAACACAGAGGGTCGGCACACACACAAACACAGGGTCTGAACACACACAGGGTCTGAACAAACACACAGGGTCTGAACAAACACACAGGGTCTGAAAAAACACACAGGGATTGAACACACACACAGTCTGAACACACACGGTCTGAACACACACACACATTCTAAACACACACACACGCAGGGTCTGCACACACACAAACAGAGGGTCTGAACACACACAGGGTCTGAACACACATGCAGGGTCTGAACACACACATGCAGGGTCTGAACACACACATGCAGGGTCTGAACACACACACGCAGGGTCTGAAAACACACACACAGGGTCTGAAAACACACACAGGGTCTCAACACACACACACAGGGTCTCAACACACACACACAGGGTCTGAAAACACACAAAGGGTCTGAACACACACAGGGTCTGAACACACGCACAGTCTGTACAGACACACACAGGGCCTGAACACACGCAGCGTCTGAACACACGCAGCGTCTGAACACACGCAGGGTCTGAACACACGCAGGGTCTGAACACACGCACAGTCTGAACATAGACAGTCTGAACACACACACACAGTCTGAACACACACACAGGGTCTGAACACACACAGTGTCTCCGCACACACACACAGTGTCTGAACACACACTCACAGGGTCTGAACACACACAGGGTCTGAACACACGCACACGGTCTCAACAAACACACACGGTCTCAACAAACACACACGGTCTCAACACACACACAGGGTCTGAACACACACAGAGGGCATGAACACACACACAGGGTCTGAACACACACACACACACACAGGTTCTGAACAAACACACCCACAGGGTCTGAACACACACGGTCTCAACACACACACACGGTCTCAACACACACACAGGGTCTGAACACACACACGGTCTCAACAAACACACACGGTCTCAACACGCACACAGGGTCTGAACACACACACAGGGCATGAACACACCCACAGGGTCTGAACACACACACACACACAGGGTCTGAACACACACACCCACAGGGTCTGAACACACACACGGTCTCAACACACACACAGGGTCTGAACACACAAACACACGGTCTGAACACACACACACGGTCTGAACACACACACACGGTCTGAACACACACACACGGTCTGAACACACACACACAGTCTGAACACACACAGTCTGAACACACACACAGGGTCTGAACACACACAAACAGTCTGAACACACACAAACAGTCTGAACACACACACAGTCTGAACACACACACACACAGTCTGAACACACACATTCTAAACACACACACAGGGTCTCAACACACAAACACACAGGGTCTGCACACACAAAAACACAGGGTCTGAACACACACAGGATCTGAACACACACACACAGGGTTTGAACACACACACACAAGGTCTGAACACACACAGGGTCTGAACACACACATACAGTCTGAACACACACACAGTTTGAACACACACACACAGTCTGAACACACACAGTTTGAACACACACGGTCTGAACACACACAGTCTGAACACACAGGGTCTGCACACACACACACAGGGTCTGAACAACCACACAGGGTCTGAACACACACACGCAGGGTCTGAAAGCACACACGCAGGGTCTGAAAGCACACACAGGGTCTGAAAACACACACACAGGGTCTGAAAACACACACAGGGTCTGAACACACACACAGGGTCTGAACACACACACAGGGTCTGAACACACACACATAGGTTCTGAACACACACACAGTCTGTACAGACACACACAGGGCCTGAACACACGCAGCGTCAGACCACATGCAGGGTCTGAACACACGCAGGGTATGAACACACGCACAGTCTGAACATAGACAGTCTGAACACACACACAGGGTCTGAACATACACACAGTCTAAACACACACACACGGTCTGAACACACACACAGTGTCTCCACACACACACACACACAGTGTCTGAACACACACTCACAGGGTCTGAACACACACAGGGTCTGAACACACACACACACGGTCTCAACAAACACACACACGGTCTCAACAAACACACACGGTCTCAACACACACACAGGGTCTGAACACACACAGAGGGCATGAACACACACACAGGGTCTGAACACACACACAGGGTCTGAACACACACACACAGGTTCTGAACAAACACACCCACAGGGTCTGAACACACACACACGGTCTCAACACACACACACGGTCTCAACACACACACAGGGTCTGAACACACACACGGTCTGAACACACACACACACAGTCTGAACACACACAGGGTCTGAACAAACACACAGGGTCTGAACACACACACACACACAGTCTGAACACACACACACAGTCTGAACACACACACACACACATGGTCTGAACACACCCACAGGGTCTGAACACACACACACACAGGGTCTGAACACACACACACACAGGGTCTGAACACAAAAACACACAGGGTCTGAACACAAAAACACACAGGGTCTGAACACACACACAGGGTTTGAACACACATAGGGTCTGAACACACACAAAGGGTCTGAACAAACACAAAGGGTCTGAACACACACACAGGGTCTGAACACAAACACACAAGGTTTGAACACACACACACAGTCTGAACACACACAGTCTTAACACACACAAACACTCTGAACACACACACAGAGTCTGAACACACACACACAGGGTCTGAACACACAGACACTGGTCTGAACACACACAGGGTCTGAACACACACCCAGTCTGAAAACACACAGTCTGAACAAACACAAACAGTCTGAACACACACACACACACACAGTCTGAACACATAAAGTCTGAACACACACACAGGGTCTGAACACACACACAGTTTCTGAACACACACACACAGGGTCTGAACACACACAGGGTCTGAACACACACAGTCTGAACACACACAGTCTGAACACACACAAACAGTCTGAACACACACAGTCTGAACACACACAGTGTCTGAACACACACAGTGTCTGAACACACACACACAGGGTCTGAACACACACACACAGGTTGTGAACTCAAAAACACACAGGGTCTGAACAAAAACACACAGGGTCTGAGCACACACAGGGACTGAACACACACAGATGGTCTGAACACACACAGATGGTCTGAACACACACACAGGGTCTGAACACACACAGGGTCTGAACACACACAGGGTCTGAACACACACACATGGTCTGAACGCACACACACACACAGGGTCTGAACACACACACACAGGGTCTGAACACACACACAAAGGGTCTGAACACACACACAAAGGGTCTGAACACAAACACACAGGGTGTGAACGCACACACACAGGGTCTGAACACACACACAGGGTCTGAGCACACACACAGGGTCTGAAAACACACACATAGTCTGAACACACGCAGTCTGAACACACACAGGGTCTGAACACACACGGGGTCTGAACACACACACAGCCTGAAAACACACACTCTGAACACACACACAGAGGGTCTGAACACACACAGTCTGAACACACACAGTCTGAACACACACACACAAACACAGTCTGAATACACAGTCTGAACACCCACACACATTCTAAACACATACACAGGGTCTCAACACAAACACAGGGTCTGAACACACACACAGGGTCTGAACACACACACAGTCTGAACACAATCAGTTTGAACACACACAGGGTCTGAACACACACACGATCTGAACACACACGGTCTGAACACACACGGTCTGAACACACAGACACAGGGTCTGAAAACACACACACAGGGTCTGAACACACACGGGGTCTGAACACACACAGTCTGAAAACACACAGAGGGTCTGAACAAACACAGTCTGAACACACACACACAGTGTGAATACACAGTCTGAACACCAACACACAGTCTGAACACACACACAGGGTCTGAACACACACACACACAGGGTCTGAACACAAAAACACACAGGGTCTGAACACAAAAACACAGGTTCTGAACACACACACAGGGTCTGAACACACACACAGGGTCTGAACACACACAGATGGTCTGAACACACACAAAGGGTCTGAACAAACACAAAGGGTCTGAACAAACACAAAGGGTCTGACCACACACAAAGGGTCTGAACACGCACAAAGGGTCTGAACACGCACACACAGGATCTGAACACACACACGCAGGGTCTGAACACACACACAGGGTCTGAACACACACACACAAGGTCTGAACACACACACGGTCTGAACACACACACAGGGTCTGAACACACACAGGGTCTGAACACACACACAGGGTCTGAACGCACATACACACACAGGGTCTGAACACACACACAGGGTCTGAACACACACACACAGGGTCTGAACACACACACAGGGTCTAAACACACACACGGTCTGAACACAAACACACAGGGTCTGAACGCACACACACAGGGTCTGAACACACACAGGGTCTGAACACACACAAAGGGTCTGAACACACACAGGGTCTGAACACACACGGGGTCTGAACACACACACGGGGTCTGAACACACACACTCTGAACACACACACAGAGGGTCTGAACACACAGGGTCTGAACACACACAGTCTGAACACAAACAGTCTGAACACACACACACACACAAACACAGTCTGAATACACAGTCTGAACACCCACACACATTCTAAACACACACACAGGGTCTGAACACAAACACAGGGTGTGAACACACACACAGCATCTGAACACACACACAGGGTCTGAACACACACAGGGTCTGATCACAGACACACGATCTGAATACACACGGTCTGAACACACAGACACAGGGTCTGTAAACACACAGACAGGGTCTGAACACACACGGGGTCTGAACACACACAGTCTGAAAACACACACAGACAGGGTCTGAACACACAGGGTCTGAACACACAGGGTCTGAACACACAGGGTCTGAACACACACACAGTGTGAATACACAGTCTGAACACCAACACACAGTCTGAACACACACACACAGGGTCTGAACACACACACACAGGGTCTGAACACACACACACAGGGTCTGAACACACACACACAGGGTCTGAACACAAAAACACACAGGGTCTGAACACAAACACACAGGGTCTGAACACAAACACACAGGTTCTGAACACACACACAGGGTCTGAACACACACACAGGGTCTGAACACACACAGATGGTCTGAACACACACAAAGGGTCTGAACAAACACACAGAGTCTGAACACAAACACAGGGTGTGAACACACACACAGCGTCTGAATACACACACAGGGTCTGAACACACACAGGGTCTGAACACACACACACAGGGTCTAAACACACACACGGTCTGAACACAAACACACAGGGTCTGAACGCACACACAGAGGGTCTGAACACACACACACAGGGTCTGAACACACACAGAGGGTCTGAACACACACAGAGGGTCTGAACACACACACGCAGTCTGAACACACACAAAGGGTCTGAACACACACAGGGTCTGAACACACACAGGGTCTGAACACACACACAGGGTCTGAACATGCACACACAGTCTGAACACACACACAGGGTTTGAACACACACACAATCTGAACACACACGGTCTGAACACACAGACACAGGGTCTGAAAACACACACACAGGGTCTGAACACACACGGGGTCTGAACACACACAGTCTGAAAACACACACACAGAGGGTCTGAACACACAGGGTCTGAACACACAGGGTCTGAACATACACACAGTGTGAATACACAGTCTGAACACCAACACACAGTCTGAACACACACACACAGGATCTGAACACACACACACAGGGTCTGAACACACACACAGGGTCTGAACACAAAAACACACAGGGTCTGAACACAAACACACAGGGTCTGAACACAAACACACAGGGTCTGAACGCAAACACACAGGTTCTGAACACACACACAGGGTCTGAACACACACACAGGGTCTGAACACACACACAGGGTCTGAACAAACACAAAGGGTCTGAACAAACACAAAGGGTCTGAACACACACAAAGGGTCTGAACACACACAAAGGGTCTGAACACACACACTCAGGATCTGAACACACACACGCAGGGTCTGAACACACACACACAGGGTCTGAACACACACACACAGGGTCTGAACACACTCACAGAGTCTGAACACACACAGGGTCTGAACACACACACAAAGGGTCTGAACACAAAAACACACAGGGTCTGAACACAAAAACACACAGGGTCTGAACACACACACACAGGGTCTGAACACACACAGACGGTCTGAACACACACAAAGGGTCTGAACACACACACACAGGGTCTGAACACAGACACCCACACACGGTCTGAACACACACACACACAGAGGGTATGAACACACACACACAGGGACTGAACACACACACGGTCTAAACACACACACAGGGTCTGAACACACACAGACAGTGTCTGAACACACACACACAGGGTCTGAACACACACACACAGGGTCTGAACACACACACACAGGGTCTGAACACACATACACACACAGGGTCTGAACACACACACAGGGTCTGAACACACACAGACAGTGTCTGAACACACACACACAGGGTCTGAACACACACACGGTCTGAACACAAACACACAGGGTCTGAACACACACACACAGGGTCTGAACAAACACAGGGTCTGAACACACACAGGGTCTGAACACACACATACAAACACAGGGTCTGAACACACACACAGGGTCTGAATACAAACAGGTTCTGAAAACACACACACACAGGGTCTGAACACACACACACAGGGTCTAAATACACACACACACACAGGGTCTAAACACACACACAGGGTCTGATCACACAGGGTCTGAACAAACACACAGGGTCTGAACACACACATACAGGGTCTGCACTCACATACACAGGGTCTGAACATACACACAGGGTCTGAACACACACACTGTCTGAACAGACACAGGGTCTGCACACACACACAGACACACAGTGTCTGAACACACACACACGGTCTGAACATACAGGGTCTGAAAACACGCAGGGTCTGAACACACACACATAGTCTGAACACACACACGGTCTGAAAACACACACATGGTCTGAACACACACACGGTCTGAAAACACACACATGGTCTGAACACACACACATCGTCTGAACACACACACACAGTCTGAACAGACACAGTCTGAACACACAAACACAGTCTGAACACACACACAGAGGGTCTGAACACACACACACAGGGTCTGAACACACACAAACACAGGGTCTGAACACACACAAACACATACACTCTGAACACACACACACGGTCTGAACACACACGGTCTCAACACACACACACAGGGTCTTAACACACTTACACAGGGTCTGAACACACACACACAGGGTCTGAACACAAACAAACACAGGGTCTGAACACAAACAAACACAGGGTCTGAACACACACACACAGGGTCTGAACACACACACAGGGTATGAAAACACAAACACACAGGGTCTGAACACACACACACAGGGTCTGAACACACACACACAGGGTCTGAACACACACACACAGGGTCTGAACAAACACAGGGTCTGAACACACACAAACACAGGGTCTGAACACACACAAACACATACACTCTGAACACACACACACGGTCTCAACACACACACACGGTCTCAACACACACAGGGTCTTAACACACACACACAGGGTCTGAACACACACAGGGTCTGAAAACACACAGCGTCTGAACACACACAGGGTCTGAACACACACAGGGTCTGAACACACACAGGGTCTGAACACACACAAACACACAGGGTCTGAACACAAACAAACACAGGATCTGAACACACACACACACAGGGTCTGAACACACACACGGTCTGAACACACACGCAGGGTCTGAACATACACACGGTCTGAACACACACACAGTCTGAACACACACAGGGTCTGAACACACACAGGGTCTGAACACACACACACTCTGGGTCTGAACACACACACAGTCTGAACACACAGTCTGAACACACACACACACGGTCTGAACACACACACAGGGTCTGAACACAAACAAGGTCTTCACACACACACACACAGGGTCTGAACACAAAAACACACAGGGTCTGAACACAAAAACACACAGGGTCTGAACACAAAAACACAGGATCTGAACACACACACAGGGTCTGAACACACACAGACGGTCTGAACACACACAAAGGGTCTGAACACACACAAAGGGTCTGAACACACACACACAGTCTGAACACACACACAGGGTCTGAACACACACACACACGGTCTGAACACACACACACGATCTGAACACACATGGTCTGAACACACACACACACAGGGTCTAAAAACACACACACAGGGTCTGAACACACACAGGGTCTGAACACACACAGTCTGAAAACACACACTGTGAACACACACACAGAGGATCTGAACACAGAATCTGAATACACACAGTGTAACCTACCTGGCGGCATCCTTGCATAGTGGTCTATCTCCCACTGTGCAAGAGCGCGCACTTGAACTCCAGTCCAGTCTGCTAGCCTGGCTTCCCTCCATGCTGTCTGCTTGCCTCTGTTTCTGCTGCTTAAGGGCGGCGCCCGATCACTTCCTGTTTCTTGTACCTGCTGCAGACTCACCCCTTGAGCGTCCTCAGCCTATTGCTGTCTGTCACCTGGTATTTAACCCAGCTCCTCCCAAGAAACCCTGCCTGAGCATTGTGTTTCATTCAGTGTGCTCTCTCACTCTGAATGTGCCAGGTCCCTTTCTGTGTTTGCTTGCCTGCCTTACCTGGAGGCTGTATTTCCAGGCCTGTCTGAACACGCTCCTAGCCTGTTCCTTCCGCCTTCTAGGGGCTGCATACCTAGACCCGCTCCTGTATCTTGCTACTGTGTCTGTTCTTGTCTGTATACTCTTCTAGCCTGTTTCCTGTTTTTCTCTATGTCCGTACCTTTCCTTTTTCTGCAGAGTCTGAACTTGTACCTAACTCCTGTTCGTTGTCACTGTACTTCCGTTTGTGAGTTTGTGGTCCACTCGCTACTTCACTGCAAGTACCCTGTGGGTATCTGGTTCTGCCTTTCCCTTCCTGTCTGTTCCATGTGAACAGAGCCCTGTCCCCTCTGCCCTGCCTCGCTCTCCGTTCCTGCGGTTCTCGCCCCGATCTAACCCTTTGCTCGCTGCTCCGGCAGTCTCGTTCTGCTCTGACCCTTTGCTCGCTGCTCCGGCAGTCTCGCTCTGCTCTGACCCTTTGCTCGCTGCTCCGGCACTCTCGCTCTGCTCTGACCCTTTGCTCGCTGCTCCGGCAGTCTCGCTCTGCTCTGAGCCTTTGCTCGCTGCTCTGGCAGTCTCGCTCTGCTCTGACCCTTTGCTCACTGCTCTGGCAGTCTCGCTCTGCTCTGACCCTTTGCTCGCTGCTCCGGCAGTCTCGCTCTGCTCTGACCCTTTGCTCGCTGCTCCGGCAGTCTCGCTCTGCTCTGACCCTTTGCTCGCTGCTCCAGCAGTCTCGCTCTGCTTTGACCCTTTGCTCGCTGCTCCGGCAGTCTCGCTCTGCTCTGACCCTTTGCTCGCTGCTCCGGCAGTCTCGCTCTGCTCTGACCCTTTGCTCGCTGCTCCAGCAGTCTCGCTCTGCTCTGACCCTTTGCTCGCTGCTCCAGCAGTCTCGCTCTGCTCTGACCCTTTGCTCGCTGCTCCGGCAGTCTCGCTCTGCTCTCACCCTTTGCTCGCTGCTCCGGCAGTCTCGCTCTGCTCTGACCCTTTGCTCGCTGCTCCGGCAGTCTCGCTCTACTCTTGCTCACCGCTCCAGGCGGCCTCGTCCTGCTCTACTCTTGCTCACCGCTCCAGGCGGCCTCGTCCTTCTCTACTCTTGCTCACCGCTCCAGGCGGCCTCGTCCTGCTCTACTCTTGCTCACCGCTCCAGGCGGCCTCGTCCTGCTCTACTCATGCTCACCGTTCCAGGCGGCCTCGTCCTGCTCTACCCTCGCTCACCGCTCCAGGCGGCCTTGTCCTGCTCTACTCTTGCTCACCGCTCCAGGCGGCCTCGTCCTGCTCTACTCTCGCTCACTGCTCCAGGCGGCCTCATCCTGCTCTTCTCTCGCTCACCGCTCTAGGCGGTCTCGTCTTGCCCTGCTCTCGCTCACCACTCTGGGCGGCCTCACTCTGCTGTGTTTGTCCACCACATCTGTGGTTCTGTTCCTGAGTCCCAGTCTGTACTGGGTCCTATCCCGCCTGTGTTCCAACCTGCTAGTGCCTCCCTGTCTGCACTCTAGCCGTGCTTGCCTGTACCCCCCTGCCTGCATACCAGTCGTGCCTGACTATACCCACCAGTCTGTGTGCCAGCCTAGCCTGTCTGTTCCTGTGTTCCCCGGTGTGGGTCAACAGCCGTGTCCGGGGTCTGTCCTGGAGTAGCACCAGGTCCCTCTGCTCGGTTCCTCCTTGGTGCACTGGCGTCGTATGCCGTCGTGCGACCCTGGTCAGATTGGGTGAATACTTAGTTACGCCCCTCCAGGCATTCACTCTCCGGCAGGGTCCAGTGGAATCACTACATATACACGCACACGCCGCTCAGCCCGGGCGTGTGCATTACAGCATGCTCAGGCCAAGGTTCCCGTTTAGCCCCACGGCCTTCGCTCTCTGAGACGTTTTCCAGCGAATACGTGCATCTAGAAGAATTTTTTTTTTTTTTTTTGTGCTACAAGCTGAGTTACGCATCCGTCCAGATGGAGCTTTCTGCACCCGTTCCCGCGGATCCGCCACGGTACTATGGGGATCCAAAACAAAGCCGTGCGTTTGTATGGCAATGCCTGCTGCACTTCCGGTTCTATGCTCCTGATTTTCCTACCGACTGGATTAAAGTGGGTTTTATTATGTCCTACCTGGCGGGTGATGCCTTGAAATGGATCACCCCCCTATGGGAAGCACAGGATCCTATCGCCCTGGACCTACAGGCCTTCCTGGTGGCCTTTCTAATGGTCTTCGATGACCCTAACTCGGAGGCTCCTGCTGAAGCTTCACTTCCCAATATCCCGGAGCAGCCCCAATGGGTAATGTGTGTGGGTAGCGCACTAGTCCTCCTGCCCGAAGAGACTACTGCCCACCCAGTATCCACACAGGATGACTACGCTCTCCGGAATACTTCTCCCAACCTCAAGAGGCAGTCCAGACGTGCTAGGCGTAGAGGCAAGCCGTCACACGCAGGGGTCTGTCTTCCCAAAGACCTCCTGATCCCAACCTTGAGGTTCCTGCTGAAGCTTCATTTCCCTGTATCCCGGAGCAGCCCCGACGGGTAATGTGCGTGGGTAGCGCACAAGTTCTCCTGCCCGAAGAGACTTCTGCCCACCTAGAATCCACACAGGAGGACTTCCTGCACTCAGTATCTGATGCTTCACCCACTTTAACCGGTGAGCCTGTCCAAGGGTACTCTGAAGCAGTGATTACCTCCGAGTCTGTGCATCTCTACAACCTGGCGGAGGACCCCCTGTTGCCTCCTGAATCCTCCGGGATACCACCTGATGACAAATGGAGAGAGACTTCCCTACACCCGGTACCCGATACTTCGTCCGCTCCGTCCTGTGAGCCTGACAATGGGTACCTCAAAGCGGTAGTTAACCCCGAGTCTCTACACCCCTCCGACCAGGTGGAGGACCTCCAGTTGTCTCCAGAACCCTTCGGGGTGCTACCTGGTAGCGAATGGACAGAGTCTTCCCTATACTCTGTACCTGATACCTCACCTGCTTCGTCCAGTGAGTCCGACCTAGTGTACTCCGAAGCAGAGGTTATCCCCAAGTCTCTACACCCCTCCGACCAGGCGGAGGATCTCCAGTTGTCTCCTGAACCCTTCGGGGTGCTACCTGATAGCGAATGGACTGAGACTCTCCTATACTCGGTACCTGTTACCTCGGCCACTTCTTCCAGTGAGTCAGACCTAGTGTACTCCGAAGCAGAGGTTATCCCCGAGTCTCTACACCCCTCCGACCAGGCGGAGGACCTCCAGTTGTCTCCTGAACCCTTCGGGGTGCTACCTGATAACGAATGGACAGGGACTCTCCTATTCTCGGTACCTGATACCTCGCCCGATTCTTCCAGCGAGTCCGACCTAGTGTACTCCAAAGCAGAGGTTACCCCCGAGTCTCTGCACTCTTCCGACCCGGCGGAGGACCCCCAGTTGTTTCCTGAATCCTCCGGGGTACCACCAGATAACAAAAAGACAGTGACTTTTCTACACCTTGTACTTGATACCTCGCCCATTTCATCCTGTGAGCTTGACAAGATGTACCCCGAAGCAGAGGTTACCCCCGAGTCTCTGCACCCCTCCAACCCGGCGGAGGACTTCCAGCTGTCTCCTGAACCCTCTGGGGTGCTACCTGATAATAAGTGGAGAGAGACTTCCTTGTGTGCTGTTCCTGGTACTCCACCCGTTTCGTCTGTTGCTGAGGATGGCTGGATAGGAGGTAGCATCCTAGCTACCCAGATGAGACCAGTTTTTCCTGTGGACAGTGGAAGTGATCTCCTTGAAGTGAAGGATTGGCCCTCAAATTCCCTGCGGAACATTCTGGCAGGCCTGAAGAAGAGGGGGCGTAAGGGGGGGTGGTACTGTAACATACCTGGCGGCGTCCTTGCATAGTGGTCTATCTCCCACTGTGCAAGAGCGCGCACTTGATCTCCAGTCCAGTCTGCTAGCCTGGCTTCCCTCCATGCTGTCTGCTTGCCTCTGTTTCTGCTGCTTAAGAGCGGCGCCCGATCACTTCCTGTTTCTTGTACCTGCTGCAGACACACCCCTTGTGCGTCCTCAGCCTATTGCTGTCTGTCACCTGGCATTTAACCCAGCTCCTCCAAAGAAACCCTGCCTGAGCATTGTGTTTCATTCAGTGTGCTCTCTCACTCTGAATGTGCCAGGTCCCTTTCTGTGTTTGCTTGCCTGCCTTTCCTGGAGGCTGTATTTCCAGGCCTGTCTGAACATGCTCCTAGCCTGTTCCTTCCACCTTCTAGGGGCTGCATACCTAGACCCGCTCCTGTATCTTGCTACTGTGTCTGTTCTTGTCTGTATACTCTTCTAGCCTGTTTCCTGTTTTTCTCTATGTCCGTACCTTTCCTTTTTCTGCAGAGTCTGAACTCGTACCTAACTCCTGTTCGTTGTCACTGTACTTCCGTTTGTGAGTTTGTGGTCCACTCGCTACTTCACTGCAAGTACCCTGTGGGTATCTGGTTCTGCCTTTCCCTTCCTGTCTGTTCCGTGTGAACAGAGCCCTGTCCCCTCTGCCCTGCCTCGCTCTCCGCTCCTGCGGTTCTCGCCCCGCTCTGACCCTTTGCTCGCTGCTCCGGCAGTCTCTCTCTGCTCTGACCCTTTGCTCGCTGCTCCGGCAGTCTCGCTCTGCTCTAACCCTTTGCTCGCTGCTCCGGCAGTCTTGCTCTGCTCTGACCCTTTGCTCGCTGCTCCGGCAGTCTCGCTCTGCTCTGACCCTTTGCTCGCTGCTCCGGCAGTCTCGCTCTGCTCTGACCCTTTGCTCACTGCTCCGGCAGTCTCGCTCTGCTCTGACCCTTTGCTCGCTGCTCCGGCAGTCTCGCTCTACTCTTGCTCAACGCTCCAGGCGGCCTTGTCCTGCTCTACTCTTGCTCACCGCTCCAGGCGGCCTCGTCCTGCTCTACTCTTGCTCACCGCTCCAGGCGGCCTCGTCCTGCTCTACCCTCGCTCACCGCTCCAGGCGGCCTCGTCCTGCTCTACCCTCGCTCACCGCTCCAGGCGGCCTCGTCCTGCTCTACTCTTGCTCACCGCTCTAGGCGGTCTCGTCCTGCTCTACTCTTGCTCACTGCTCCAGGCGGCCTCGTCCTGCTCTTCCCTCGCTCACCACTCCAGGTGGCCTCATCCTGCTCTTCTCTCGCTCACCGCTCTAGGCGGTCTCGTCTTGCCCTGCTCTCGCTCACCACTCTGGGAGGCCTCAGTCTGCTGTGTTTGTCCGCCTGTGTTCCAACCTGCTAGTGCCTCCCTGTCTGCACTCTAGCCGTGCTTGCCTGTACCCCCCTGCCTGCATACCCACCTGCCTGCATACCAGTCGTGCCTGCCTATACCCACCAGTCTGTGTGCCAGCCTAGCCTGTCTGTTCCTGTGTTCCCCGGTGTGGGTCAACAGCCGTGTCCGGGGTCTGTTCTGGAGTAGCACCAGGTCCCTCTGCTCGGTTTCTCCTTGGTGCACTGGCGTCGTATGCCGTCGTGCGACCCTGGTCGGATTGGGTGAATACTTAGTTACGCCCCTCCAGGCATTCACTCTCCAGCACGGTCCAGTGGAATCACTACATATACACGCACACGCCGCTCAGCCCGGGCGTGTGCATTACACACAGTCTGAGCACACAAACACACACACACACAGTCTGAACACACACACATAGTCTGAACACACACACATAGTCTGAACACACACACATAGTCTGAACACACACACAGTCTGAACACACACTCACAGCCTGAACAAATGCATAGTCTGAACACACACAGGGTCTGAACTCACAAACACACACAGTATGAACACACACTCTAAGCACACACACAGGGTGTGAACACACACACACACACACACAGGGTGTGAACACACACAGGGTGTGAACACACACACAGGTTCTGAACACACACATGATCTGTACACACACACAGGATCTGTACACACACAGGGTCTGAACACACACACACAGGGTCTGAACACACACGGTCTGAAAACACACAGGGTCTGAACAAACACGGTCTGAACACACACACACATGGTCTACACACACACATAGGGTCTGAACACACACACCCACAGGGTCTGAACACACACACAGGGTCTGAACACACACACAGGTTCTGAAAACACACACAGGGTCTAAATACACACACACAGGATCTGAACACACACACAGGGTATGAAAACACAAACACACAGGGTCTGAACACACACACAGGGTCTGAACACAGACACACACAGGGTCTGAACACACACACACAAGGTCTGCATACACACACACACAGGGTCTGAACACACACACACACGGTCTGAAAAAACACACGGTCTGAACACACACACCAAGGGTCTGAACACACACACAGGGTCTGAACACACACACAGGGTCTGAACACACACAGTCTAAACACACAGTCTGAACACACACACACACACACACGATCTGAACACACATGGTCTGAACACACACACAGGGTCTGAAAACACACACACACACAGGGTCTGAACACACACAGGGTCTGAACACACACACACACAGTCTGAAAACACACACTCTGAACACACAAACAGAGGGTCTGAACATGCAGAATCTGAACACACAAACACACACAGTCTGAACACACACAGGGTCTGAACTCACACACACACAGTCTGAACACACAGTCTGAACACACACACAGGGTCTGAAAACAAACACAGGGTGTGAAGACACACACACACAGGGTGTGAAGACACACACAGGTTCTGAACACACACATGATCTGTACACACACACAGGATTGGTACACACACAGGGTCTGAACACACACACACACAGGGTCTGAACACACACGGTCTGAAAACACACAGGGTCTGAACAAACACGGTCTGAACACACACACACATGGTCTAAACACACAGTATAAACATACACACAGGGTCTGAACACACACACACAGGGTCTGAACACACACAGGGTCTGAACACACACACACAGTGTCTGAACACACACACACAGTGTCTGAACACACACAGGGTCTAAACACACACACACAGGGTCTAAACACACACACACAGGGTCTAAACACACACACACAGTCTGAACACACAGGGTCTGAACACACAAACAGGTTCTGAAAACACACACAGGGTCTAAATACACACACACACAGGGTATGAAAACACAAACACACAGGGTCTGAAAACACAAACACACAGGGTCTGAAAACACACACACAGGGTCTGAAAACACACACACAGGGTCTGAAAACACACACACAGGGTCTGAAAACACACACACAGGGTCTGAAAACACACACACAGGGTCTGCACTCACACACAGGGTCTGCACTCACACACAGGGTCTGCACTCACATACACAGGGTCTGAACATACACACACTGTCTGAACACACACACACAGGGTCTGAATACACACACACAGGGTCTGAACACACACACACGGTCTGAACACACACACACAGGGTCTGAACACACACACACAGGGTCTGAACACACACACACAGGGTCTGAACACACACAGTCTAAACACAGTCTGAACACACACACAGTCTGAACACACACACACAGTCTGAACACACACACAGTCTGAAAACACACACAGTCTGAACACAAACACACAGGGTCTGAACACACACACACAGGTTCTGAACACACACACACATGTTCTGAACACATAAACAGGGTCTGCACTCACAAACAGGGTCTGCACTCACAAACAGGGTCTGCACTCACAAACAGGGTCTACCCTCACACACAGGGTCTGCACTCACATATACAGGGTCTGAACATACACAGGGTCTGAATACACACACACACTGTCTGAACACACACACACAGGGTGTGCACACACACACACACAGGGTCTGAACGCACACACACGGTCTGAACACACACAGGGTCTGAACACACACAGGGTCTGGACACACACACACGGTCTGAACACACACACACGGTCTGAACACACACACAGGGTCTGCACGCACTTACAGTCTGAACACACACACACAGGGTCTGAACACACACACAGGGTGTGAACACACACACACAGGGTGTGAACACACACACAGGGTCTGAACACACACACACAGGGTCTGAACACACACAGAGTCTGAAGACACACAGTCTGAACACACACACACAGGCTGAACACACAGGGTCTGAACACACACACAGGGTATGCACACCCACACAGGGTCTGAACACCCACACAGGGTCTGAACACACACACTCAGGGTCTGAACCCACACACAGAGTCTGAACACACACACACAGGGTCTTAACACACACAGAGTCTGAAGACACACAGTCTGAACACACACACACACAGGCTGAACACACACACAGGCTGAACACACACACAGGGTATGCACACCCACACAGGGTCTGAACACCCACACAGGGTCTGAACACCCACACAGGGTCTGAACACACACACTCAGGGTCTGAACACACACACTCAGGGTCTGAACACACACACACAGGGTCTGAACACACACACACAGGCCTGAGCACACACACAGTATGAACATAGACAGTCTGAACCCACACACACAGTCTTAACCCACACACACAGTCTGAACACAAACACAGTTTGAACACACACACATAGTCTAAACACACACACATAGTCTAAACACACACACACAGGGTCTGAACACACACACACATGGTCTGAACACACACACAGGGTCTGAACACACACACAGCGTCTGAACACACACACAGGGTCTGAACACACACACAGGGTCTGAACACACTCAGGGTCTGAACACACAAAAACACATACACTCTGAACACATACACAGTCTGAACACACACACATGGTCTCAACACACGTACGGTCTCAATACACACAGGGTCTAAAAACATACACAGGGTCTGAACACACACAGACACACACAAGGTGTGAATACACACACACAAGGTGTGAACACACACGCACACAGGGTCTGAACACACACAGGGTCTGTACACACAGGGTCTGAACACACACACACACAGGGTCTGAACACACACACACGGTCTGAAAACACACAAGGTCTCAACACACACAAGGTCTCAACACACACACAGCGTCTGAACACACACAGTCTGAACACACACACAGTCTGAACACACACACAGTCTGAACACACACAAATTCTAAACCCACACACAGTCTGAACACACACACACGGTGTGAACACACACACAGTGTCTGAAAACACACACAGTGTCTGAAAACACACACAGTGTCTGAACACACACAGGGTCTGAACACACACACTCAGGGTCTGAACACACACACTCAGGGTCTGAACACACACACTCAGGGTCTGAACACACACACGCAGGGTCTGAACACACACACGCAGGGTCTCAACACACACACAGGGTCTCAACACACACACAGGGTCTCAACACACACACAGGGTCTCAACACACACACACACACACGGTCTGAACACACATACACACTGGGCCTGAACACACACACAGTATGAACATAGACAGTCTGAACCCACACACACAGTTTGAACACACACACATAGTCTAAACACACACACATAGTCTAAACACACACACAGTGTCTGAACACACACACAGTGTCTGAACACACACACAGTGTCTGAACACACACACATAGGGTCTGAACACACACACATAGGGTCTGAACACACACACATAGGGTCTGAACACACACACATAGGGTCTGAACACACACACACAGGGTCTGAACACACACACACACAGGGTCTGAACACACACAAACACATACACTCTGAACACACACACATGGTCTCAACACACATGTACGGTCTCAATATACACAGGGTCTAAAAACACACACAGGGTCTGAATACACACAGACACACACAGGGTGTGAATACACACACACACAGGGTGTGAACACACACGCACACAGGGTCTGAACACACACACAGGGTCTGTACACACAGGGTCTGAACACACACACACTGTCTCAACACACACACAGCGTCTGAACACACACACAGGGTCTGAACACACACGCACAGGGTCTGAACACACACAATGTCTGTACACACACAAAGGGTCTGAACACACACACACACAGGGTCTGAACACACACACACAGGGTCTGAACACACAAACACATTGTCTGTACACACAAACACATTGTCTGTACACACACGCACAGGGTCGGAACACACACGCACAGGGTCTGAACAGACACATACAGGATCTTAACACACATACAGGCTCTGAATACACAAACAGTCTGAACACACAGGGTCTGAAAACACACAGGGTCTGAAAACACACAGGGACTGAACGCACACACACACAGGGTCTGAACACACACACACACAGGGTCTGAACACAGACACGGCCTGAATGCACACACACAGGGTCTGAACGCACACACGCAGGGTCTGAACACACACACAGGGTCTGAACAAACACACACACACACAGGGTGTGAACACACACATGATCTGCACTCACACACACAGGATCTATACACACACACACAGAGTCTAAACACACACACACAGGGTCTGAACACGCACGGTCTGAAAACACACACGGTCTGAACACACACGGTCTGAACACACACGGTCTGAACACACACAGGTTATGAACACACTCATACAGGGTCTGAACACACACACAGGGTCTGAACACACACACAGGGTCTGAACACACACACAGGGTCTGAACATACACACACGGTCTAAACACACACACAAAGGGTCTGAACACACACACAGGGTATGAAAACACAAACACACAGGGTCTGAACACACACAGGGTCTGAACACACACACAGGGTCTGAACACACACACAGGGTCTGAACACACACACAGGGTCTGAACACACACAGGGTCTGAACACACACAGGGTCTGAACACACACAGGGTCTGAACACAAACACACACAGGGCCTGCACTCACATACACAGGGTCTGAACATACACACAGGGTCTGAACACACACACATTGTCTGAACACACACACACACACATAGGGTCTGAACACAAACACACACATAGGGTCTGCACTCACATACACAGGGTCTGAACATACACACAGGGTCTGAACACACACACACATTGTCTGAACACACACACACAGGGTATGCACACACACACACAGGGTCTGAACACACACACGCAGGGTCTGAACACACACACGCAGGGTCTGAACACACACACGCAGGGTCTGAACACACACACGCAGGGACTGAACACACACACAGGGTCTGAACACACACACACACGGTCTGAACACACATACACACTGGGCCTGAACACACACACAGTATGAACATAGACAGTCTGAACCCACACACACAGTTTGAACACACACACATAGTCTAAACACACACACGGTCTAAATACACACACACAGTGTCTGAACACACACACACAGGTTGTGAACTCAAAAACACAGGGTCTGAACAAAAACACACAGGGTCTGAGCACACACAGGGACTGAACACACACAGATGGTCTGAACACACACAGATGGTCTGAACACACACACAGGGTCTGAACACACACACAGGGTCTGAACACACACAGGGTCTGAACACACACACATGGTCTGAACGCACACACACACACAGGGTCTGAACACACACAAAGGGTCTGAACACAAACATACAGGGTGTGAACGCACACACACAGGGTCTGAACACACACACAGGGTCTGAGCACACATGCAGGGTCTGAACACACACACCCACACACGGTCTGAACACACATACAGGGTCTGAACACACACACAGGGTCTGAACAAACACACGGTCTGAACACACACACAGGGTCTGAACACACACACAGGGTCTGAACACACACACAGGGTCTGAACACACACAGGGTCTGAGCACACACAGGGTCTGAGCACACACACAGGGTCTGAAAACACACACAGGGTCTGAAAACACACACAGGGTCTGAAAACACACACAGGGTCTGAAAACACACACAGGGTCTGAAAACACACACATAGTCTGAACACACGCAGTCTGAACACACACAGGGTCTGAACACACACAAAGGGTCTGAACACACACGGGGTCTGAACACACACACAGCCTGAAAACACACACTCTGAACACACACACAGAGGGTCTGAACACACACAGTCTGAACACACACAGTCTGAACACACACAGTCTGAACACACACAGGGTCTGAACACACACACACACACACGATCTGAACACACACGGTCTGAACACACAGACACAGGGTCTGAAAACACACACACAGGGTCTGAACACACACGGGGTCTGAACACACACAGTCTGAAAACACACAGTCTGAAAACACACAGTCTGAAAACACACAGTCTGAAAACACACACTCAGTGTGAATACACAGTCTGAACACACACACAGGGTCTGAACACACACAGGGTCTGAACACACACAGGGTCTGAACACACACAGGGTCTGAACACACACACACAGGGTCTGAACACACACACACACACACAGGGTCTGAACACAAAAACACAGGTTCTGAAAACACACACAGGGTCTGAACACACACAGGGTCTGAACAAACACAAAGGGTCTGAACAAACACAAAGGGTCTGAACAAACACAAAGTGTCTGACCACACACAAAGGGTCTGAACACGCACACACAGGATCTGAACACACACACGCAGGGTCTGAACACACACACAGGGTCTGAACACACACACGGTCTGAACACACACACAGGGTCTGAACACACACACAGGGTCTGAACACACACACAGGGTCTGAACGCACATACACACACAGGGTCTGAACACACACACATGGTCTGAACGCACATACACACACAGGGTCTGAACACACACACAGGGTCTGAACACACACACACAGGGTCTGAACACACACACACAGGGTCTAAACACACACACGGTCTGAACACAAACACACAGGGTCTGAACGCACACACACAGGGTCTGAACGCACACACACAGGGTCTGAACGCACACACACAGGGTCTGAACGCACACACACAGGGTCTGAACACACACACAGGGTCTGAACACAAGCAGTCTGAACACACACAAAGGGTCTGAACACACACAAAGGGTCTGAACACACACAAAGGGTCTGAACACACACGGGGTCTGAACACACACACGGGGTCTGAACACACACACAGCCTGAAAACACACACAGAGGGTCTGAACACACAGGGTCTGAACACACACACACACACACACACACACACACACAAACACAGTCTGAATACACAGTCTGAACACCCACACACATTCTAAACACACACACAGGGTCTGAACACACACACAGGGTCTGAACACAAACACAGGGTGTGAACACACACACAGCGTCTGAACACACACACAGGGTCTGATCACACACACACGATCTGAACACACACGGTCTGAACACACAGACACAGGGTCTGTAAACACACAGACAGGGTCTGAACACACACGGGGTCTGAACACACACAGTCTGAAAACACACACACAGAGGTTCTGAACACAGAGGTTCTGAACAGACAGGGTCTGAACACACAGGGTCTGAACACACAGGGTCTGAACACACACACAGTGTGAATACACAGTCTGAACACCAACACACAGTCTGAACACACACACACAGGGTCTGAACACACACACACAGGGTCTGAACACACACACACAGGGTCTGAACACAAACACACAGGGTCTGAACACAAACGCACAGGGTCTGAACACAAACACACAGGGTCTGAACACAAACACACAGGGTCTGAACACACACAGATGGTCTGAACACACACAGATGGTCTGAACACACACAAAGGGTCTGAACAAACACAGGGTGTGAACACACACACAGCGTCTGAATACACACACAGGGTCTGAACACACACAGGGTCTGAACACACACACATGGTCTGAACGCACATACGCACACAGGGTCTGAACGCACACACAGAGGGTCTGAACACACACACACAGGGTCTGAACACACACAGAGGGTCTGAACACACACACGCAGTCTGAACACACACACGCAGTCTGAACACACACACGCAGTCTGAACACACACAAAGGGTCTGAACACACACACGAGGTCTGAACACACACACGGGGTCTGAACACACACACAGCCTGAAACACACACTCCGAACACACACAAAGAGGGTCTGAACACACAGTCTGAACACACACACACACACAAACACAGTCTGAATACACAGTCTGAACACCCACACACATTCTAAACACACACACAGGGTCTGAACACAAACACAGGGTGTGAACACACACACAGCATCTGAACACACACAGGGTCTGAACATGCACACACAGTCTGAACACACACATAGGGTTTGAACACACACATGGTCTGAACACACACACGATCTGAACACACACGGTCTGAACACACAGACACAGGGTCTGAAAACACACACACAGGGTCTGAACACACACGGGGTCTGAACACACACAGTCTGAAAACACACACACAGAGGGTCTGAACACACAGGGTCTGAACACACAGGGTCTGAACACACAGGGTCTGAACACACACACACACAGGGTCTGAACACAAAAACACACAGGGTCTGAACACAAAAACACACAGGGTCTGAACACAAAAACACACAGGGTCTGAACGCAAACACACAGGTTCTGAACACACACACAGGGTCTGAACACACACACAGGGTCTGAACACACACACAGGGTCTGAACACACACACAGGGTCTGAACACACACAGATGGTCTGAACACACACAAAGGGTCTGAACAAACAAAAAGGGTCTGAACACACACAAAGGGTCTGAACACACACACAGGGTCTGAACACACACACACAGGGTCTGAACACACTCACAGAGTCTGAACACACACAGTCTGAACACACACAGGGTCTGAACACACACACAAAGGGTCTGAACACAAAAACACACAGGGTCTGAACACAAAAACACACAGGGTCTGAACACAAAAACACACAGGGTCTGAACACAAAAACACACAGGGTCTGAACACACACACACAGGGTCTGAACACACACACACAGGGTCTGAACACACACACACACAGGGTCTGAACACAGACACCCACACACGGTCTGAACACACACACACACACACAGGGACTGAACACACACACGGTCTAAACCCACACACAGGGTCTGAACACACACAGACAGTGTCTGAACACACACACACAGGGTCTGAACACACACACGGTCTGAACGCACATACACACACAGGGTCTGAACACACACACAGGGTCTGAACACACACAGACAGTGTCTGAACACACACAGACAGGGTCTGAACACACACACACAGGGTCTGAACACACACACACAGGGTCTGAACACACACAGGGTCTGAACACACACAGGGTCTAAACACACACACATACAAACAGAGGGTCTGAACACACACACAGGGTCTGAATACAAACAGGTTCTGAAAACACACACACACAGGGTCTGAACACACACACACAGGGTCTAAATACACACACACACAGGGTCTAAACACACACACAGGGTCTGATCACACAGGGTCTGAACAAACACACAGGGTCTGAACACACACATACAGGGTCTGCACTCACATACACAGGGTCTGAACATACACACAGGGTCTGAACACACACACTGTCTGAACAGACACAGGGTCTGCACACACACACAGACACACAGTGTCTGAACACACACACACGGTCTGAACATACAGGGTCTGAAAACACACAGGGTCTGAACACACACATACAGGGTCTGCACTCACATACACAGGGTCTGAACATACACACAGTGTCTGAACATACAGGGTCTGAAAACACGCAGGGTCTGAACACACACACATAGTCTGAACACACACACACGGTCTGAACACACACACATGGTCTGAACACACACACATGGTCTGAACACACACACATGGTCTGAACACACACACGGTCTGAACACACACACAGTCTGAACACACAAACACAGTCTGAACACACACACAGAGGGTCTGAACACACACACACAGGGTCTGAACACACACAGGGTCTGAACACACACAAACACAGGGTCTGAACACACACAAACACACAGGGTCTGAACACAAACAAACACAGGGTCTGAACACACATACACAGGGTCTGAACACACATACACAGGGTCTGAACACACATACACAGGGTCTGAACACACATACACAGGGTCTGAACACACACACAGGGTCTGAACACACACAAACACACAGGGTCTGAACACAAACAAACAAACACACAGGGTCTGAACACAAACAAACACAGGGTCTGAACACACGCGCGGTGTCTGAACACACACACACACACGGTCTGAACACACACACAGGGTCTGAAAACACAAACACACAGGGTCTGAACACACACACACAGGGTCTGAACACACACAGGGTCTGAACACACACACGGTCTCAACACACACACACACAGGGTCTTAGCACACATACACAGGGTCTGAACACACACAGGGTCTGAACACACACAAACACACAGGGTCTGAACACAAACAAACACAGGGTCTGAACACACACACGCGCGGTGTCTGAACACACACACACAGGGTCTGAACACACACACACAGGGTCTGAACACACACACACACAGGGTCTGAACACACACACAGGGTCTGAAAACACAAACACACAGGGTCTGAACACACACAAACACATACACTCTGAACACACACACACGGTCTCAACACACACACACACGGTCTCAACACACACACACACGGTCTCAACACACACACACACAGGGTCTTAGCACACATACACAGGGTCTGAACACACACAAACACACAGGGTCTGAACACAAACAAACACAGGGTCTGAACACACACACGCGCGGTGTCTGAACACACACACGCGCGGTGTCTGAACACACACACAGGGTCTGAAAACACAAACACACAGGGTCTGAACACACACACACAGGGTCTGAACACACACACACAGGGTCTGAACACACACAAACACATACACTCTGAACACACACACGCGGTCTGAACACACACACACGGTCTCAACACACACACACACAGGGTCTTAGCACACATACACAGGGTCTGAACACACACAGGGTCTGAACACACACAGGGTCTGAACACACACACAGGGTCTGAACACACACAAACACACAGGGTCTGAACACAAACAAACACAGGGTCTGAACACACACACGCAGAGTCTGAACACACACACACAGGGTCTGAACACACACACGGTCTGAACACACACGCAGGGTCTGAACATACACACGGTCTGAACACACACAGGGTCTGAACACACACACTCTGGGTCTGAACACACACACAGTCTGAACACACAGTCTGAACACACACACACACAGTCTGAACACACACACACGGTCTGAACACACACACAGGGTCTGAACACAAACAAGGTCTTCACACACACACACAGGGTCTGAACATAAAAACACACAGGGTCTGAACACAAAAACACACAGGGTCTGAACACAAAAACACACAGGGTCTGAACACAAAAACACACAGGGTCTGAACACAAAAACACAGGATCTGAACACACACACAGGGTCTGAACACACACACAGACGGTCTGAACACACACAAGTTCTGAACACACACACACGGTCTGAACACACACACACGGTCTGAACACACATGGTCTGAACACACACACACACAGGGTCTAAAAACACACACACAGGGTCTGAACACACACAGTCTGAAAACACACACTGTGAACACACACACAGAGGATCTGAACACAGAATCTGAATACACACAGTGTAACCTACCTGGCGGCATCCTTGCATAGTGGTCTATCTCCCACTGTGCAAGAGCGCGCACTTGAACTCCAGTCCAGTCTGCTAGCCTGGCTTCCCTCCATGCTGTCTGCTTGCCTCTGTTTCTGCTGCTTAAGAGCGGCGCCCGATCACTTCCTGTTTCTTGTACCTGCTGCAGACACACCCCTTGTGCGTCCTCAGCCTATTGCTGTCTGTCACCTGGCATTTAACCCAGCTCCTCCAAAGAAACCCTGCCTGAGCATTGTGTTTCATTCAGTGTGCTCTCTCACTCTGAATGTGCCAGGTCCCTTTCTGTGTTTGCTTGAATGCCTTTCCTGGAGGCTGTATTTCCAGGCCTGTCTGAACATGCTCCTAGCCTGTTCCTTCCACCTTCTAGGGGCTGCATACCTAGACCCGCTCCTGTATCTTGCTACTGTGTCTGTTCTTGTCTGTATACTCTTCTAGCCTGTTTCCTGTTTTTCTCTATGTCCGTACCTTTCCTTTTTCTGCAGAGTCTGAACTCGTACCTAACTCCTGTTCGTTGTCACTGTACTTCCGCTTGTGAGTTTGTGGTCCACTCGCTACTTCACTGCAAGTACCCTGTGGGTATCTGGTTCTGCCTTTCCCTTCCTGTCTGTTCCGTGTGAACAGAGCCCTGTCCCCTCTGCCCTGCCTCGCTCTCCGCTCCTGCGGTTCTCGCCCCGCTCTGACCCTTTGCTCGCTGCTCCGGCAGTCTCGCTCTGCTCTGACCCTTTGCTCGCTGCTCCGGCAGTCTCGCTCTGCTCTAACCCTTTGCTCGCTGCTCCGGCAGTCTTGCTCTGCTCTGACCCTTTGCTCGCTGCTCCGGCAGTCTTGCTCTGCTCTGACCCTTTGCTCGCTGCTCCGGCAGTCTCGCTCTGCTCTGACCCTTTGCTCGCTGCTCCGGCAGTCTCGCTCTGCTCTGACCCTTTGCTCGCTGCTCCGGCAGTCTCGCTCTGCTCTGACCCTTTGCTCGCTGCTCCGGCAGTCTCGCTCTGCTCTGACCCTTTGCTCGCTGCTCCGGCAGTCTCGCTCTGCTCTGACCCTTTGCTCGCTGCTCCGGCAGTCTCGCTCTGCTCTGACCCTCTGCTCGCTGCTCCGGCAGTCTTGCTCTGCTCTGACCCTTTGCTCGCTGCTCCGGCAATCTCGCTCTGCTCTGACCCTTTGCTCGCTGCTCCGGCAGTCTCGCTCTACTCTTGCTCACCGCTCCAGGCGGCCTCGTCCTGCTCTACTCTTGCTCACCGCTCCAGGCGGCCTCGTCCTGCTCTACCATCGCTCACCGCTCCAGGCGGCCTCGTCCTGCTCTTCCCTCGCTCACCGCTCCAGGCGGCCTCATCCTGCTCTTCCCTCGCTCACCGCTCTAGGCGGTCTCGTCTTGCCCTGCTCTCGCTCACCACTCTGGGCGGCCTCACTCTGCTGTGTTTGTCCGCCACATCTGTGGTTCTGTTCCTGAGTCCCAGTCTGTACTGGGTCCTATCCCGCCTGTGTTCCAACCTGCTAGTGCCTCCCTGTCTGCACTCTAGCCGTGCTTGCCTGTACCCCCCTGCCTGCATACCCACCTGCCTGCATACCAGTCGTGCCTGCCTATACCCACCAGTCTGTGTGCCAGCGTAGCCTGTCTTTTCCTGTGTTCCCCGGTGTGGGTCAACAGCCGTGTCC
Organism: Phyllobates terribilis; assembly: GCF_046119375.1. NCBI lineage: Eukaryota > Metazoa > Chordata > Amphibia > Anura > Dendrobatidae > Phyllobates > Phyllobates terribilis. The sequence continues at coordinate 757,531,991 of NW_027362761.1, forward strand.
GGGGTCTGTTCTGGAGTAGCACCAGGTCCCTCTGCTCGGTTCCTCCTTGGTGCACTGGCGTCGTATGCAGTGGTGCGACCCTGGTCGGATTGGGTTAATACTTAGTTACGCCCCTCCAGGCATTCACTCTCCAGCACGGTCCAGTGGAATCACTACATATACACGCACACGCCGCTCAGCCCGGGCGTGTGCATTACACACAGTCTGAGCACACAAACACACACACACACAGTCTGAACACACACACAGTCTGAACACACACACAGTCTGAACACACACACACAGCCTGAACAAATGCACAGTCTGAACACACACAGGGTCTGAACTCACAAACACACACAGTCTGAACACACACTCTAAGCACACACACAGGGTGTGAACACACACACACACAGGGTGTGAACACACACACACAGGGTGTGAACACACACACATGATCTGTACACACACACATGATCTGTACACACACATGGTCTGAACAAACACGGTCTAAACACACACATAGGGTCTGAACACACACACACACACATAGTCTGAACACACACAGGGTCTGAACACACACACAGGGTCTGAAAACAAACACAGGGTGTGAAGACACACACACACAGGGTGTGAACACACACACAGGTTCTGAACACACAAACAGGTTCTGAACACACAAACAGGTTCTGAACACACACACAGGTTCTGAACACACATGATCTGTACACACACACAGGATTGGTACACACACAGGGTCTGAACACACACACACACACGGTCCACACGGTCTGAAAACACACAAGGTCTCAACACAAATACAGGGTCTGAACACAAATACAGGGTCTGAACACAAATACAGGGTCTGAACACAAATACAGGGTCTGAACACAAATACAGGGTCTGAACACACACACAGGGTCTGAACACACACACAGGGTCTGAACACACACACAGTCCGAACACACACAAATTATAAACCCACATACAGTCTGAACACACACACACACACGGTCTGAACACACACACAGGGTCTAAATACACACACACAGGGTCTAAATACACACACACAGGATCTGAACACAAACACACAGGGTCTGAACACACACACACAGGGTCTGAACGCACTCACACACAGGGTCTGCACTCACACACACTGTCTGCACTCACACACACTGTCTGCACTCACACACACTGTCTGAACACACACACACAAGGTCTGCATACACACACACACACGGTCTGAACACACACACACACACACACACACACACGGTCTGAAAAAACACACGGTCTGAACACACACACACACACACAAACACACACACAGGGTCTGAACACACACACACGGTCTGAACACACACACACGGTCTGAACACACATACAGGGTCTGAAAACACACACACAGGGTCTGAAAACACACACACAGGGTCTGAACACACAGTCTGAAAACACACACTCTGAACACACAAACAGAGGGTCTGAACACGCAGAATCTGAACACACAAACACACACACAGTCTGAATACACACACACAGCCTGAACACACGCACAGTCTGAACACACACAGGGTCTGAACTCACACACACACAGTCTGAACACACACACAGGGTCTGAAAACAAACACAGGGTGTGAAGACACACACACAGGGTGTGAACACACACACAGGTTCTGAACACACATGATCTGTACACACACACAGGATTGGTACACACACAGGGTCTGAACACACACACACAGGGTCTGAACACACACACACACACACGGTCTGAACACACACACACATGGTCTAAACACACACAGTATAAACATACACACAGGGTCTGAACACACACACACAGGGTCTGAACACACACGGTCTGAACACACACAAAGGGTCTGAACACACACAGGGTATGAACACACACAGGGACTAAACACACACACACAGTCTGAACACACACAGGGTGTGAACACACACAGGGTCTCAACACACACACACAGGGTCTCAACACACACACACAGGCCTGAGCACACACACACAGGCCTGAGCACACACACAGTATGAACATAGACAGTCTGAACCCACACACACAGTCTTAACCCACACACACAGTCTGAACACACACACAGTTTGAACACACACACATAGTCTAAACACACACATAGTCTAAACACACACATAGTCTAAACACACACACGGTGTAAACACACACACACAGGGTCTGAACACACACACACAGGGTCTGAACACACACACACAGGGTCTGAACACACACACACAGGGTCTGAACACACACACACAGGGTCTGAACACACTCAGGGTCTGAACACACTCAGGGTCTGAACACACTCAGGGTCTGAACACACTCAGGGTCTGAACACACAAAAACACATACACTCTGACCACATACACAGTCTGAACACACACACATGGTCTCAACACACACGTACGGTCTCAATACACACAGGGTCTAAAAACACACACAGGGTCTGAACACACACAGACACACACAAGGTGTGAATACACACACACAGGGTCTGAACACATACAGGGTCTGAACACACACACACACACACGGTCTGAAAACACACAAGGTCTCAACACACACACAGCGTTTGAACACACACAAATACAGGGTCTGAACACACACAGTCTGAACACACACAGTCCGAACACACACAAATTATAAACCCACATACAGTCTGAACACACACAGTCTGAACACACACACTCAGGGTCTGAACACACACACTCAGGGTCTGAACACACACACTCAGGGTCTGAACACACACACAGAGTCTCAACACACACACAGGGTCTCAACACACACACAGGGTCTCAACACACACACAGGGTCTCAACACACACACAGGTTCTCAACACACACACAGGGTCTGAACACACACACACACACACGGTCTGAACACACATACACACTGGGCCTGAACACACACACAGTATGAACATAGACAGTCTGAACCCACACACACAGTTTGAACACACACACATAGTCTAAACACACACACGGTCTAAATACACACACAGTGTCTGAACACACACAAACAGGGTCTGAACACACACAAACAGGGTCTGAACACACACACGGTCTGAAAACACACACATAGGGTCTGAACACACACAAACACATACACTCTGAACACACACACATGGTCTCAACACACATGTACGGTCTCAATACACACAGGGTCTAAAAACACACACAGGGTCTGAATACACACAGACACACACAGGGTGTGAATACACACACAGGGTGTGAACACACACACAGGGTGTGAACGCACACAGGGTCTGTACACACACACAGGGTCTGTACACACACACAGGGTCTGAACACACACACAGGGTCTGAACACACACACAGGGTCTGAACACACACACAGGGTCTGAACACACACGGTCTGAACACACACGCACAGGGTCTGAACACACACGCACAGGGTCTGAACACACACGCACAGGGTCTGAACACACACGCACAGGGTCTGAACACACGCACAGGGTCTGAACACACACACAGGGTCTGAACACACACGCACAGGGTCTGAACACACACAATGTCTGTACACACACAAAGGGTCTGAACACACACACACACAGGGTCTGAACACACACACACAGGGTCTGAACACACACACACAGGGTCTGAACACGCACGGTCTGAAAACACACAGGGTCTGAACACACACGGTCTGAACACACACGGTCTGAACACACACGGTCTGAACACACACACACGGTCTAAACACACACACACGGTCTAAACACACACACACGGTCTAAACACACACACATGGTCTAAACACACACACATGGTCTAAACACACACACATGGTCTAAACACACACACATGGTCTAAACACACACACATGGTCTAAACACACACAGGGTCTGAACACACACACAGGGTCTGAACACACACGCACAGGGTCTGAACACACACAATGTCTGTACACACACAAAGGGTCTGAACACACACACACAAAGGGTCTGAACACACACACACACAGGGTCTGAACACACACACACAGGGTCTGAACACACACACACAGGGTCTGAACACGCACGGTCTGAAAACACACAGGGTCTGAACACACACGGTCTGAACACACACGGTCTGAACACACACACACGGTCTAAACACACACACACGGTCTAAACACACACACACGGTCTAAACACACACACATGGTCTAAACACACACACATGGTCTAAACACACACACATGGTCTAAACACACACACAGGGTCTGAACACACTCACAGGGTCTGAACACACTCACAGGGTCTGAACACACTCACAGGGTCTGAACACACTCACAGGGTCTGAACACACTCACAGGGTCTGAACACACTCACAGGGTCTGAACACACTCACAGGGTCTGAACACACTCACAGGGTCTGAACACACACTCACAGGGTCTGAACACACACACACAGGGTCTGAACACACACACACAGGGTCTGAACACACACACACAGGGTCTGAACACACACACACAGGGTCTGAACACACACACACAGGGTCTGAACACACACACACAGGGTCTGAACACACACACACAGGGTCTGAACACACACACACAGGGTCTGAACACACACACACGGTCTAAACACACACACAAAGGGTCTGAACACACACACAGGGTATGAAAACACAAACACACAGGGTCTGAACACACACAGGGTCTGAACACAAACACACACAGGGCCTGCACTCGCATACACAGGGTCTGAACATACACACAGGGTCTGAACACACACACATTGTCTGAACACACACACATTGTCTGAACACACACACATTGTCTGAACACACACACATTGTCTGAACACACACACATTGTCTGAACACACACACATTGTCTGAACACACACACATTATCTGAACACACACACACACAGGGTATGCACACACACACAGGGTATGCACACACACACACAGGGTATGCACACACACACACACAGGGTATGCACACACACACAGGGTATGCGCACACACACACAGGGTCTGCACACACACACAGGGTCTGAACACACACACAGGGTCTGAACACACACACTCAGGGTCTCAACACACACACACGCAGGGTCTCAACACACACACACGCAGGGTCTCAACACACACACACGCAGGGTCTCAACACACACACGCAGGGTCTCAACACACACACACGCAGGGTCTCAACACACACACGCAGGGTCTCAACACACACACGCAGGGTCTCAACACACACACACAGGGTCTCAACACACACACACAGGGTCTCAACACACACACATAGGGTCTCAACACACACACACAGGGTCTCAACACACACACAGGGTCTGAACACACACACACACGGTCTGAACACACACACACACACAGGGCCTGAACCCACACACAGTATGAACATAGACAGTCTGAACCCACACACACAGTTTGAACACACACACATAGTCTAAACACACACACAGCGTCTCAACACACACACAGGGTCTGAACACACACACAGTCTGAACACACACACATGGTCTCAACACACATGTACGGTCTCAATACACACAGGGTCTAAAAACACACACAGGGTCTGAGTACACACAGACACACACAGGGTGTGAATAAACACACACACAGGGTGTGAATACACACACACACAGGGTGTGAATACACACACACACACAGGGTCTGAACACACACACAGGATCTGAACACACACGCACAGGGTCTGAACACACACGCACAGGGTCTGAACACACACAATGTCTGTACACACACAAAGGGTCTGAACACACACACACACAGGGTCTGAGCACACACACACAGGGTCTGAGCACACACACTCAGGGTCTGAACACACAAACACATTGTCTGAACACACACGCACAGGGTCGGAACACACACGCACAGGGTCTGAACAGACACATACAGGATCTTAACACACATACAGGCTCTGAATACACAAACGGTCTGAAAACACACAGGGTCTGAAAACACACAGGGTCTGAACACACACACAGGGTCTGAACGCACACACAGGGTCTGAACGCACACACACACAGGGTCTGAACGCACACACACACAGGGTCTGAACGCACACACACACAGGGTATGAACGCACACACACACAGGGTCTGAACGCACACACACACAGGGTCTGAACGCACACACACACAGGGTCTGAACGCACACACACACAGGGTCTGAACACACACACACACAGGGTCTGAACACACACACACACAGGGTCTGAACACACACACACAGGGTCTGAACACACACACGGTCTGAACACAGACACGGTCTGAATGCACACACACAGGGTCTGAACGCACACACGCAGGGTCTGAACAAACACACAGGGTCTGAACACACACACAGGGTCTGAACACACACACAGGGTCTGAACAAACACACACACACAGGGTGTGAACACCCACAGGTTCTGAACACACACATGATCTGTACTCACACACACAGGATCTATACACACACACACACACACACACACACAGAGTCTAAACACACACACACACAGGGTCTGAAAACACACACAGGTTCTGAAAACACACACAGGTTCTGAAAACACACACAGGTTCTGAAAACACACACAGGGTCTAAATACACACACAAAGGGTCTGAACACACACACAGGGTCTGAACACACACACAGGGTCTGAACCCACACACACACAGGGTCTGAACACACACACACACGGTCTGAACACACACACGGTCTGAACACACACACACACACAGGCCTGAGCACACACACAGTATGAACATAGACAGTCTGAACCCACACACACAGTCTTAACCCACACACACAGTCTGAACACACACACAGTTTGAACACACACACAGGGTCTGAACACACACACACATGGTCTGAACACACACACATGGTCTGAACACACACACACAGGGTCTGAACACACTCAGGGTCTGAACACACAAAAACACATACACTCTGAACACATACACAGTCTGAACACACACACATGGTCTCAACACACACGTACGGTCTCAATACACACAGGGTCTAAAAACACACACAGGGTCTGAACACACACAGACACACACAAGGTGTGAATACACACACACAGGGTGTGAACACACACGCACACAGGGTCTGAACACACACAGGGTCTGTACACACAGGGTCTGAACACACACACACAGGGTCTGAACACACACACACGGTCTGAAAACACACAAGGTCTCAACACACACACAGCGTCTGAACACACACAAATACAGGGTCTGAACACACACAGTCTGAACACACACACAGTCTGAACACACACACAGTCTGAACACACACAGTCCGAACACACACAAATTATAAACCCACATACAGTCTGAACACACACACAGGGTCTGAACACACACACAGGGTCTGAACACACACACAGGGTCTGAACACACACACTCAGGGTCTGAACACACACACACGCAGGGTCTGAACACACACACACGCAGGGTCTGAACACACACACACGCAGGGTCTGAACACACACACAGAGTCTCAACACACACACAGGGTCTGAACACACATACACACTGGGCCTGAACACACACACAGTATGAACATAGACAGTCTGAACCCACACACACAGTTTGAACACACACACATAGTCTAAACACACACACGGTCTAAATACACACACAGTGTCTGAACACACACAAACAGGGTCTGAACACACACACACACGGTCTGAACACACATACACACTGGGCCTGAACACACACACAGTATGAACATAGACAGTCTGAACCCACACACACAGTTTGAACACACACACATAGTCTAAACACACACACGGTCTAAATACACACACAGTGTCTGAACACACACAAACAGGGTCTGAACACACACACGGTCTGAAAACACACACATAGGGTCTGAACACACACAAACACATACACTCTGAACACACACACAGTCTGAACACACACACATGGTCTCAACACACATGTACGGTCTCAATACACACAGGGTCTAAAAACACACACAGGGTCTGAATACACACAGACACACACAGGGTGTGAATACACACACAGGGTGTGAACACACACGCACACAGGGTCTGAACACACACACAGGGTCTGTACACACACAGGGTCTGAACACACACAGGGTCTGAACACACACAGGGTCTGAACACACACGGTCTGAACACACACACAGCGTCTGAACACACACACAGGGTCTGAACACACACACAGGGTCTGAACACACACGCACAGGGTCTGAACACACACAATGTCTGTACACACACAAAGGGTCTGAACACACACACACAGGGTCTGAACACACACACACAGGGTCTGAACACACACACACAGGGTCTGAACACACAAACACATTGTCTGAACACACACGCACAGGGTCGGAACACACACACACAGGGTCTGAACAGACACACACACAGGGTCTGAACACAGACACGGTCTGAATGCACACACACAGGGTCTGAACGCACACACGCAGGGTCTGAACGCACACACGCAGGGTCTGAACGCACACAAAGGGTCTGAACGCACACAAAGGGTCTGAACACACACACACAGGGTCTGAACAAACACACACACACACACAGGGTGTGAACACCCACAGGTTCTGAACACACACATGATTTGCACTCACACACACAGGATCTATACACACACACACAGAGTCTAAACACACACACAGGGTCTGAACACGCACGGTCTGAAAACACACAGGGTCTGAACACACACGGTCTGAACACACACGGTCTGAACACACACGGTCTGAACACACACACATGGTCTAAACACACACAGGTTTTGAACACACACACAGGGTCTGAACACACACACACAGGGTCTGAACACACACACACAGGGTCTGAACACACACACACAGGGTCTGAACACACACACACAGGGTCTGAACATACACACACGGTCTAAACACACACACAAAAGGTCTGAACACACACACAGGGTATGAAAACACAAACACACAGGGTCTGAACACACACACAGGGTCTGAACACAAACACACACAGGGCCTGCACTCACATACACAGGGTCTGAACATACACACATTGTCTGAACACACACACACATATAGGGTCTGAACACAAACACACACATAGGGTCTGCACTCACATACACAGGGTCTGAACATACACACACACAGGTTCTGAACACACACACATTGTCTGAACACACACACATTGTCTGAACACACACACATTGTCTGAACACACACACATTGTCTGAACACACACACATTGTCTGAACACACACACGCAGGGTCTCAACACACACACACAGGGTCTCAACACACACACACAGGGTCTCAACACACACACACAGGGTCTCAACACACACACACACACACGGTCTGAACACACACACACGGTCTGAACACACACACACGGTCTGAACACACACACACACGGTCTGAACACACACACACGGTCTGAACACACACACACGGTCTGAACACACATACACACTGGGCCTGAACACACACACAGTATGAACATAGACAGTCTGAACCCACACACACAGTTTGAACACACACACATAGTCTAAACACACACACACATAGTCTAAACACACACACACATAGTCTAAACACACACACACATAGTCTAAACACACACACACAGCGTCTCAACACACACACATAGTCTAAACACACACGGTCTGAAAACACACACACACACACACACATTCTGAACACACACAGGGTGTGAATACACACACAAACACAGGGTGTGAACACACACACACACAGGGTGTGAACACACACACAGGGTCTGTACACACAGGGTCTGAACACACACAGGGTCTGAACACACACAGGGTCTGAACACACACAGGGTCTCAACACACACAGGGTCTCAACACACACAGGGTCTCAACACACACAGGGTCTCAACACACACAGGGTCTCAACACACACAGGGTCTCAACACACACAGGGTCTCAACACACACAGGGTCTCAACACACACAGGGTCTCAACACACACAGGGTCTCAACACACACAGGGTCTCAACACACAGGGTCTCAACACACAGGGTCTCAACACACACAGGGTCTCAACACACACAGGGTCTCAACACACACACAGGGTCTCAACACACACACACAATGTCTGTACACACACAAAGGGTCTGAACACACACACACACAGGGTCTGAGCACACACACACAGGGTCTGAGCACACACACACAGGGTCTGAGCACACACACACACAGGGTCTGAGCACACACACACACAGGGTCTGAGCACACACACACACAGGGTCTGAGCACACACACACACAGGGTCTGAGCACACACACACACAGGGTCTGAGCACACACACACACACAGGGTCTGAGCACACACACTCAGGGTCTGAACACACAAACACATTGTCTGAACACACACGCACAGGGTCTGAACAGACACATACAGGATCTTAACACACATACAGGCTCTGAATACACAAACGGTCTGAACACACAGGGTCTGAAAACACACAGGGTCTGAAAACACACAGGGTCTGAATGCACACACACACAGGGACTGAACGCACACACACACAGGGACTGAACGCACACACACACAGGGTCTGAACACACACACACACACACAGGGTCTGAACACAGACACGGTCTGAATGCACACACACAGGGTCTGAACACACACACAGGGTCTGAACACACACACACGGGGTCTGAACACACACACACGGGGTCTGAACACACACACACAGAGTCTGAACACACACACACAGAGTCTGAACACACACAGGGTCTGAACACACACAGGGTCTGAACACACACAGGGTCTGAACACACACAGGGTCTAAATACACACAGGGTATGAAAACACAAACACACAGGGTCTGAACACACACAGGGTCTGAACACACACACACACATAGGGTCTGAACACACACAGGATCTGAACACACACACACGGTCTGAACACACACAGGATCTGAACACACACACATTGTCTGAACACACACACACACACACAGGGTATGCACACACACACTCAGGGTCTGAACACACACACTCAGGGTCTGAACACACACACTCAGGGTCTGAACACACACACGCAGGGTCTGAACACACACACGCAGGGTCTGAACACACACACGCACTGGGCCAGAACACACACACAGTATGAACATAGAAAGTTTGAACACACACACATAGTCTAAACACACACACACAGGGTCTCAACACACACACACAGGGTCTCAACACACACACACAGGGTCTCAACACACACACACAGGGTCTCAACACACACACACAGGGTCTCAACACACACACACAGGGTCTCAACACACACACAGGGTCTGAACACACACACAGGGTCTGATCACACACACAGGGTTTGAACACACACACACACACAGGGTCTGAACACACACAAACACATACACTCTGAACACACACACAGTCTGAACACACACACATGGTCTCAACACACATGTACGGTCTAAAAACACACACAGGGTGTGAATACACACACACACAGGGTCTGAACACACAGGGTCTGAACACACAGGGTCTGAACACACAGGGTCTGAACACACACGCACAGGGTCTGAACACACACGCACAGGGTCTGAACACACACGCACAGGGTCTGAACACACACGCACAGGGTCTGAACACACACAATGTCTGTACACACACACAGGGTCTGAATACACAAACGGTCTGAACACACAGGGTCTGAAAACACACAGGGTCTGAAAACACACAGGGTCTGAAAACACACACACACAGGGACTGAACGCAAACACACAGGGACTGAACACACACACACACAGGGTCTGAACACACACACAGGGTCTGAACACACACACACACACACAGGGTCTGAACACACACAGGGTCTGAACACAGACACGGTCTGAATGCACACACACACGGTCTGAATGCACACACACAGGGTCTGAATGCACACACGCAGGGTCTGAATGCACACACGCAGGGTCTAAACACACACACACACACACAGAGTCTGAACACACACAAAGGTTCTGAAAACACACACAGGTTCTGAAAACACACACAGGGTCTGAACACACACAGGGTCTGAACACACACACACACACACACACACACACACGGTCTGAACACACACACACACAGAGTCTGAACACACACAAAGGGTCTGAACACACACAAAGGTTCTGAAAACACACACAGGTTCTGAAAACACACACGGGGTCTAAATACACACACACAGGGTCTAAATACACACACACAGGGTCTAAATACACACACAAAGGGTATGAAAACACAAACACACAGGGTCTGAACACACACACAGGGTCTGAACACACACACAGGGTCTGAACATACACACACGGTCTAAACACACACACACACACACACAGAGTCTGAACACACACACAGGGTCTGAACACACACACACAGGGTCTGAACACACACACACAGGGTCTGAACAGACACATACAGGATCTTAACATACATACAGGCTCTGAATACACAAACGGTCTGAACACACAGGGTCTAAAAACACACAGGGTCTGAACACACACACAGGGACTGAACGCACAAACACACAGGGACTGAACGCACACACACAGGGTCTGAACACACACACACACAGGGTCTGAACACACACACACACAGGGTCTGAACACACACAGGGTCTGAACACACACACAGGGTCTGAACACACACACAGGGTCTGAACACACACACAGGGTCTAAATACACACACAGGGTCTAAATACACACACACAGGGTCTGAACACACACACAGGGTATGAAAACACAAACACACAGGGTCTGAACACACACACAGGGTCTGAACACACACACAGGGTCTGAAAACACACACACACAGGGTCTGAACACACACAGGGTCTGAACACACACAGGGTCTGAACACACACACACAGGTTCTGAAAACACACACAGGGTCTAAATACACACACACAGGGTCTAAATACACACACAGGGTCTGAAAACACAAACACACAGGGTATGAAAACACAAACACACAGGGTCTGAACACACAGGGTCTGAACACACACAGAGGGTCTGAACACACACACACACACACACATAGGGTCTGAACACACACACACGGTCTGAACAAACACACACAGGATCTCAACACACACAGGATCTCAACACACACAGGATCTCAACACACACAGGATCTCAACACACACAGGATCTCAACACACACAGGATCTCAACACACACAGGGTCTGAACACACACAGGGTCTGAACACACACAGGGTCTGAACACACACACACGGTCTGAAAACACACACAGTGTCTGATCACACAGGGTCTGCACACACACACACAAAGTGTCTGCACACACACACAGTGTCTGAACACACACACACGGTGTGAACACACACACACGGTCTGAACAAACAGGGTCTGAAAACACACAGGGTCTAAACACACACACGGTCTGAAAACTCACACACGATCTGAACACACACACACACAGGGTCTGAACACACACACAGAGTCTGAACACACACACACAGTGTATGAAAACACAAACACACAGGGTCTGAACACACACAGGGTCTGAATATACACAGGGTCTGAACACGCACAAACACAGGGTCTGAACACACACAAACACAGGGTTTGAACACACACAAACACATACACTCTGAACACACACACACGGTCTGAACACACACACACAGGGTCTGAACACACACAGTGTATGAAAACACAAACACACAGGGTCTGAACACACACAGGGTCTGAATACACACAGGGTCTGAACACGCACAAACACAGGGTCTGAACACACACAAACACAGTGTTTGAACACACACAAACACATACACTCTGAACACACACACACGGTCTGAACACACACACACACAGGGTCTGAACACACACAGTCTGAACACACACAGGGTCTGAACACACACACACACACTCAGGGTCTGAACACACAGGATCTGAACACACACACAGGGTCTGAACACACACACAGGGTCTGAACACACACAGGGTCTGAACACAAACACAAACAGGGTCTGCACTCACACAGGGTCTGCACTCTCATACACACAGGGTCTGATCATACACACAGGGTCTGATCATACACACAGGGTCTGAACACACACAGGGTCTGAACACAAACACAAACAGGGTCTGCACTCACACAGGGTCTGCACTCACAGGGTCTGATCATACACACAGGGTCTGATCATACACACAGGGTCTGAACACACACACACAGGGTCTGAACACACACAAACGGTCTGAACACACACACACGGTCTGAACACACACACACGGTCTGAACACACACACACACAGGGTCTGAACAAACACACAGGGTCTGAACACACACAATCTAAACACACACACAGTCTGAACACACACACAGTCTGAACACACACACAGTCTGAACACACACACAGTCTGAACACACACACAGTCTGAAAACACACACTCAGGGTCTGATCACACAGGGTCTGAACACACACACAGGGTCTGAACACACACAGAGTCTGAACACACACACAGTCTGAACAGACACACACGGTGTGAACACACACACACGGTCTGAACAAACAGGGTCTGAAAACACACAGGGTCTAAACACACACACGGTCTGAAAACTCACACACGATCTGAACACACACACACACAGGGTCTGAACACACACACAGAGTCTGAACACACACACACAGTGTATGAAAACACAAACACACAGGGTCTGAACACACACAGGGTCTGAATATACACAGGGTCTGAACACGCACAAACACAGGGTCTGAACACACACAAACACAGGGTTTGAACACACACAAACACATACACTCTGAACACACACACACGGTCTGAACACACACACACAGGGTCTGAACACACACAGTGTATGAAAACACAAACACACAGGGTCTGAACACACACAGGGTCTGAATACACACAGGGTCTGAACACGCACAAACACAGGGTCTGAACACACACAAACACAGTGTTTGAACACACACAAACACATACACTCTGAACACACACACACGGTCTGAACACACACACACACAGGGTCTGAACACACACAGTCTGAACACACACAGGGTCTGAACACACACACTCAGGGTCTGAACACACAGGGTCTGAACACACAGGGTCTGAACACACACACAGGGTCTGAACACACACACAGGGTCTGAACACACACAGGGTCTGAACACAAACACAAACAGGGTCTGCACTCACACAGGGTCTGCACTCTCATACACACAGGGTCTGATCATACACACAGGGTCTGATCATACACACAGGGTCTGAACACACACAGGGTCTGAACACAAACACAAACAGGGTCTGCACTCACACAGGGTCTGCACTCACAGGGTCTGATCATACACACAGGGTCTGATCATACACACAGGGTCTGAACACACACACACAGGGTCTGAACACACACAAACGGTCTGAACACACACACACGGTCTGAACACACACACACGGTCTGAACACACACACACGGTCTGAACACACACACACACAGGGTCTGAACACACACAGTCTAAACACACACACAGTCTGAACACACACACAGTCTGAACACACACACAGTCTGAACACACACACAGTCTGAAAACACACACTCAGGGTCTGATCACACAGGGTCTGAACACACACACAGGGTCTGAACACACACATACAGGGTCTGAACACACACAGAGTCTGAACACACACACAGTCTGAACAGACACACAGTCTGAACAGACACAGAGGGTCTGAACACACACAGAGGGTCTGAACACACACAGAGGGTCTGAACACACACAGAGGGTCTGAACACACACAGAGGGTCTGAACACACAGACACACAGGGTCTGAACACACACACAGTGTCTGAACACACACACACAGGGTATGAAAACACAAACACACAGGGTCTGAATACACACCAACACATACACTCTGAACACACACGGTCTGAGCACACATACACAGGGTCTGAACACACACACGCAAAGTCTGAACATACACACGGTCTGAACACACACACGCAAAGTCTGAACACACACACACAGGGTCTGAACATACACACGGTCTGAAAACACGCACGGTCTCAACACACACACAGGGTCTTCACACACACACACACACACAGGGTCTTCACACACACACACACACACACACACACACACACACACACGGTCTGAACACACACAGACGGTCTGAACACACACACGGTCTGAAAACACACACACACACACAGGGTCTGAACACACACAGGGTCTGAAAACACACACTCAACACACAAACAAAGGGTCTGAACACACAGAATCTGAACACACACAGTCTGAACACACACACATAGTCTGAACACACACACAAAGCCTGAACACACACACAGTCTGAACTCACACACACAGTCTGAACACATAGTCTGAACACACACAGGGTCTGAACTCACACACACAGTCCGAACACATAGTCTGAACACACACAGGGTCTGAACTCACACACAGTCTGAACACATAGTCTGAACACACAGTCTAAGCACACACACAGGGTCTGAAAACAAACACAGGGTGTGAACACACACAGGTTCTGAACACACACAGTCTGAACACACACAGACACACACACACACAGTCTGAACACACACACAGGGTCGGATCACACAGGGTCTGAATACACAGACACACAGGGTCTGCACACACACGGTCTGAACACACACACGGTCTGAACACACAAATAGAGGGTGTGAACACACAGAATCTGAACACACAAACACACACGCATAGTCTGAACTCACACACAGTCTGAACTCACACACAGTCTGAACTCACAGTCTGAACACACACACACAGTCTGAAAACACACAGACAGGGTCGGATCACACAGGGTCTGAACACACACAGGATCTGAACACACACACACAGGGTCTGAACGCACACACACAGGGTCTGAACACACAAACAGTCTGAACACACACAGAGGGTCTGAACACACACACACAGGGTCTGAACACACACACACAGGGTCTGAAAACATAAACACACAGGGTCTGAATACACACAGGGTCTGAAAACACACCAACACACACGGTCTGAACACACACAGACGGTCTGAACACACACACACACACACGGTCTGAACACACACACACACACACGGTCTGAACACACACACGGTCTGAACACACACACGGTCTGAACACACACACACACAGGGTCTGAAAACACACACACACACACACACAGGGTCTGAACACACACAGGGTCTGAACTCACACACAGGTTCTGAACACACACAGTCTAAACACACAATCTGAACACACACACAGTCTGAACACACACACACACAGGGTCAGATCACACAGGGTCTGCACACACAGACACACAGTGTCTGCACACACACACAAAGGGTCTGAACACACACACAAAGTGTCTGAACACACACGGTCTGAACACACAAATAGAGGGTGTGAACACACAAATAGAGGGTGTGAACACACAAATAGAGGGTGTGAACACACAAATAGAGGGTGTGAACACACAGAATCTGAACACACACGCATAGTCTGAACACACACACAGTCTGAACACACACACACACAGGGTCAGATCACACAGGGTCTGAATACACACACAGGGTCTAAATACACACACAGGGTCTAAATACACACACAAAGTCTAAATACACACACAAAGTCTAAATACACACACAAAGTCTAAATACACACACAAAGTCTAAATACACACACAAAGTCTAAATACACACACAAAGGGTCTAAATACACACACAAAGGGTATGAAAACACAAACACACAGGGTCTGAACACACACACAGGGTCTGAACACACACACAGGGTCTGAACACACACACAGGGTCTGAACACACACAGGGTCTGAACACACACAGGGTCTGAACACACACAGGGTCTGAACACACACAGGGTCTGAACACACACACACACACAGAGTCTGAACACACACAAAGGGTCTGAACACACACAGGTTCTAAATACACACACAGGGTCTAAATACACACACAGGGTCTAAATACACACACAAAGGGTATGAAAACACACACACACACACACAGGGTCTGAACACACACACAGGGTCTGAACACACACACAGGGTCTGAACACACACACAGGGTCTGAACACACACACAGGGTCTGAACACACACACAGGGTCTGAACACACACAGGGTCTGAACACACACAGGGTCTGAACACACACACGCAGGGTCTGAACACACACACACACTGGGCCTGAACACACACACAGTATGAACATAGACAGTTTGAACCCACACACACACAGTCTAAACCCACACACACACAGTCTAAACCCACACACACACAGTCTAAACCCACACACACACACACAGTCTAAACCCACACACACACACACAGTCTAAACCCACACACACACACAGTCTAAACACACACACGGTCTAAACACACACACATAGTCTAAACACACACACATAGTCTAAACACACACACAGTCTAAACACACACACACAGTCTAAACACACACACACGGTCTAAAGACATACACAGGGTCTGAACACACACACGCACAGGGTCTCAACACACACCCAAGGTCTGAACACACACACAGGGTCTGAACACACACAAACACATACACTCTGTACACACACACAGTCTGAACACACACGTATGGTCTCAATACACACAGGGTCTAAAAACACACACAGGGTCTCAACACACACAGGGTGTGAATACACACACACAGGGTGTGAACATACACGCACACAGGGTGTGAACACACACACAGGGTCTGTACACACAGGGTTTGAACACACACACACGGTCTGAACACACACACACGGTCTGAACACACACACACGGTCTGAACAAACACACAGGGTCTGAACAAACACACAGGGTCTGAACAAACACACAGGGTCTGAACAAACACACAGGGTCTGAACAAACACACAGGGTCTGAACAAACACACAGGGTCTGTACACACACAAAGGGTCTGAACACACACAAAGGGTCTGAACACACACACACACACAGGGTCTGAACACACACACTAAGGGTCTGAACACACAACCACATTGTCTGAACACACACACAGGGTCTGAACACACACACACACAAGATCTTAACACACATACAGGCTCTGAATACACACAGGGTCTGAACACACACACACACACACACACACACACACACACAGGGTCTGTACACACACACACACACACACACACACACACACACACACGGTCTGAACACACATACGTTCTGAACACAGACACGGTCAGAATGCACACACACAGGGTCTAAACACACACACAGGGTCTAAACACACACACAGGGTCTAAACACACACACAGGGTCTAAACACACACACACAGGGTCTGAACACACAGGGTCTGAACACACAGGGTCTGAACATCCACACAGGGTCTGAACACACACACAGGGTCTGAACACACACACAGGGTCTGAACACACACACGCAGGGTCTGAACACACACACGCAGGGTCTGAACACACACACGCAGGGTCTGAACACACACACGCAGGGTCTGAACACACACACGCAGGGTCTGAACACACACACGCAGGGTCTGAACACACACACGCAGTTTCTGAACACACACACAGAGTCTGAACACACACACAGAGTCTGAACACACACACACAGAGTCTGAACACACACACACAGAGTCTGAACACACACACACAGAGTCTGAACACACACACACAGAGTCTGAACACACACAAACACAGAGTCTGAACACACACACAGGGTCTGAACACACACACAGGGTCTGAACACACACACACACAGGGCCTGAACACACACACAGTATGAACATAGACAGTCTGAACACACACACAGTTTGAACACACACACATAGTCTAAACACACACGCGGTCTAAACACATACACAGGGTCTGAACACACACACACAGGGTCTGAACACACACACACACACACACACACACAGGGTCTGAACACACACACACACACACACACACACACACACAGGGTCTGAACACACACACACAGGGTCTGAACACACACACACACAGGGTCTGAACACACACACACACAGGGTCTGAACACACACACACACACACACACACACAGGGTCTGAACACACACACACACACACACACACACAGGGTCTGAACACACACACACACACAGGGTCTGAAAACACACACACACACACACACACACACACATTGTCTGAACACACTGTAAGGCGGCGGTGTTCACACCCTGCAGTAACTGAGGCAGTGACCCAAGCAAGTCCAACTTAAACAGCTTTTATTCAGCAACTCACGGTTTAAACAGAAAGTCCTCCGGTTCGCAGCCGGGTTAACATGAGTCCATAAACAACGGTTTCCGGGGACAACGGCCACGCCGGGCCGCGCAGAGCCTGACAGGTGCAGAGCCTTTCTAGGCGGTGGTTCAGCCACACTCAGTCCTGCTGAGCTAACCTGCTGTGCTCCTAGCAGGTTGCAACATAGAACAACACTAATAGTTAGTGCAGGAGTTTTAAAGGACCTGTGGCAAGAGCCACTGGAAAACCAGGGTTGGAGGGAGGAGGCCGCCCCACCTCCTCCTGTGACCTCCTCCAAGAAATGAAGGCCCTGCCGGGTTTTACTTAATCTGCCTTAGCCAGGTAGTCTGACCAGGTCATTGCTCACCTTCATGCCTGCATTTCAGCCGCAGCTGTGTGTGTGACTGCAATGCACTCCAATGGATTTAATAGGTCTCTGTACACATTCTGGGGGATATATAACGTCCCTCGTATACGATCCCGGTCACTGCCTCACAACACACACAGGGTCTGAACACACACACAGTCTGAACACACACAAATTCTAAACCCACATACAGTCTGAACACACACAGTCTGAACACACACGGTCTGAACACACACGGTCTGAACACACACACAGGGTATGCACACACACACAGGGTTTGAACATCCACACAGGGTCTGAACACACACATGCAGGGTCTGAACACACACACGCAGGGTCTGAACACACACACGCAGGGTCTGAACACACACACGCAGGGTCTGAACACACACACGCAGGGTCTGAACACACACACACAGAGTCTGAACACACACACATGGTCTGAACACACACACAGGGTCTCAACACACACACACAGGGTCTCAACACACACACAGAGTCTGAACACACACACACACAGCGTCTTACACACACACAGGGTCTGAACACACACACACACACACGGTCTGAACAAACACAGGGCCTGAACACACACACAGTATGAACATAGACAGTCTGAACCCACACACACAGTCTGAACACACACACACAGTTTGAACACACACACATAGTCTAAACACACACACATAGTCTAAACACACACACACGGTCTAAAGACATACACAGGGTCTGAACACACATACGTACAGGGTCTCAACACACACCCAAGGTCTGAACACACACACAGGGTCTGAACACACACAAACACATACACTCTGTACACACACACAGTCTGAACACACACGTATGGTCTCAATACACACAGGGTCTAAAAACACACACAGGGTCTCAACACACACAGACACACACAGGGTGTGAATACACACACACAGGGTGTGAACATACACGCACACAGGGTCTGAACACACACACAGGGTCTGTACACACAGGGTTTGAACACACACACAGGGTCTGAACACACACACACGGTCTGAAAACACACACGGTCTCAACAAACACACAGCGTCTGAACACACACAAATACAGGGTCTGAACACACACACAGGGTCTGAACAAACACACATTGTCTGTACACACACAAAGGGTCTGAACACACACAAAGGGTCTGAACACACACACACACACAGGGTCTGAACACACACACACAGGGTCAGAACACACACACTCAGGGTCTGAACACACAACCACATTGTCTGAACACACACACAGGGTCTGAACACACACACACAAGATCTTAACACACATACAGGCTCTGAATACACAAACGGTCTGAACACACAGGGTCTGAAAACACACAGGGTCTGAACACACACACAGGGACTGAACGCGCACACACACACAGGGTCTGAACACACACACAGGGTCTGAACACACACACACACAGGGTCTGTACACACACACACACACAGGGTCTGAACACACATACGGTCTGAACACAGACACGGTCAGAATGCACACACACAGGGTCTGACCACAC
The DNA here is from genome assembly GCF_046119375.1 of Phyllobates terribilis. NCBI lineage: Eukaryota > Metazoa > Chordata > Amphibia > Anura > Dendrobatidae > Phyllobates > Phyllobates terribilis. The sequence goes on from NW_027362761.1 coordinate 757,554,190, forward strand.
ACAAAGGGTCTGAACACACACACAGGGTCTAAACACACACACGGTCTGAACACACACGGTCTGAACACACAGGGTCTGAACACACACACAGGGTATGCACACACACACAGGGTCTGAACATCCACACAGGGTCTGAACACACACACTCAGGGTCTAAACACACACACGCAGGGTCTGAACACACACACACGGACTCAACAGACACACAGGGTCTCAACACACACACACAGTTTCTGAACACACACACAGAGTCTGAACACACACACACAGAGTCTTAACACACACACAGGGTCTGAACACACACACAGGGTCTGAACACACACACACACACAGGGCCTGAACACACACACAGTATGAACATAGACAGTCTGAACACACACACAGTTTGAACACACACACATAGTCTAAACACACACGCGGTCTAAACACATACACAGGGTCTGAACACACACACACACACAGGGTCTCAACACACACACAAGGTCTGAACACACACACAGGGTCTGAACACACACAAACACATACACTCTGAACACACACACAGTCTGAACACACACGTACGGTCTCAATACACACAGGGTCTAAAAACACACACAGGGTCTGAACACACACAGACACACACAGGGTGTGAATACACACACACAGGGTGTGAACATACATGCACACAGGGTCTGAACACACACACAGGGTCTGTACACACAGGGTCTGAACACACACACAGGGTCTGAACACACACACAGGGTCTGAACACACACACGGTCTCAACACACACACAGCGTCTGAACACACACAAATACAGGGTCTGAACACACACACACAGGGTCTGAGCACACAAACACATTGTCTGAACACACACACAGGGTCTGAACACACACACAGTCTGAACACACACAGGTTCTGAACACACACAATGTCTGTACACACACAAAGGGTCTGAACACACACAAAGGGTCTGAACACACACACTCAGGGTCTGAGCACACAAACACATTGTCTGAACACACACACAGGGTCTGAACACACACACAGTCTGAACACACACAAATTCTAAACCTACATACAGTCTGAACACACACAGTCTGAACACACACGGTCTGAACACACAGGGTCTGAACACACACACAGGGTATGCACACACACACAGGGTCTGAACACACACACGCAGGGTCTGAACACACACACACAGAGTCTGAACACACACGGTCTGAACACACACACAGGGTCTCAACACACATGCAGGGTCTGAACACACACACACACAGGGTCTGAACACACACACAGGGTCTGAACACACACACAGAGTCTGAACACACACACACAGCATCTTAACACACACACAGGGTCTGAACACACACACAGGGTCTGAACACACACACAGGGTCTGAACACACACACACACGGTCTGAACACACACAGGGCCTGAACACACACACAGTTTGAACACACACACATAGTCTAAACACACACACATGGTCTAAAGACATACACAGGGTCTGAACACACACACACAGGGTCTCAACACACACCCAAGGTCTGAACACACACACAGGGTCTGAATACACACACACAGGGTCTGAACACACACAAACACATACACTCTGAAGACACACACAGTCTGAACACACAGGTACGGTCTCAATACACACAAGAGTCTAAAAACACACACAGTGTCTGAACACACACAGCCACACACAGGGTGTGAATACACACACACAGGGTGTGAGCATACACGCACACAGGGTCTGAACACACACACCGGGTCTGTACACACAGGGTCTGAACACAGACACAGGGTCTGAACACACACACACGGTCTGAAAACACACACGGTCTGAAAACACACACGGTCTCAACACACACACAGGGTCTGAACACACACACACAGGGTCTGAACACACACACACAGGGACTGAACACACACACAGGGTCTGAACACACACACACAGGGTCTGAACACACACATTGTCTGTACACACACAAAGGGTCTGAACACACACAAAGGGTCTGAACACACACACACGGTCTGAACACACACACTCAGGGTCTGAACACACAAACACATTGTCTGAACACACACACAGGGTCTGAACACACACAAACACATACACTCTGAAGACACACACAGTCTGAACACACAGGTACGGTCTCAATACACACAAGAGTCTAAAAACACACACAGTGTCTGAACACACACAGCCACACACAGGGTGTGAATACACACACACAGGGTGTGAGCATACACGCACACAGGGTCTGAACACACACACCGGGTCTGTACACACAGGGTCTGAACACAGACACAGGGTCTGAACACACACACACGGTCTGAAAACACACACGGTCTCAACACACACACAGGGTCTGAACACACACACACAGGGTCTGAACACACACACACAGGGACTGAACACACACACAGGGTCTGAACACACACACACAGGGTCTGAACACACACATTGTCTGTACACACACAAAGGGTCTGAACACACACAAAGGGTCTGAACACACACACACGGTCTGAACACACACACTCAGGGTCTGAACACACAAACACATTGTCTGAACACACACACAGGGTCTGAACACACAAACACAGGATCTTAACACACATACAGGCTCTGAATACACAAACGGTCTGAACACACAGGGTCTGAAAACACACAGGGTCTGAACACACACACAGGGACTGAACGCACACACACACAGGGTCTGAACACAGACACAGGGTCTGAACACACACACACAGGGTCTGAACACACACACACAGGGTCTGAACACACACACGGTCTGAACACAGACACGGTCTGAATGCACACACACAGGGTCTGACCACACACAAAGGGTCTGAACACACACACAGGGTCTAAACACACACACACGGTCTTAACACACACACAGGGTCTGAACACATTCAGGGTCTGAACACACACACACAGGGTCTGAACACACACACAGGGTCTGAACACACACAGTGTCTGAACACACACAGTCTCTGAACACACACACGGTCTGAACACACACACAGGGTCTAAATAAACACACACACAGGGTCTGAACACACACAGGGTCTGAAAACACAAACACACAGGGTCTGAACACACACACATAGAGTCTGAACACACACACACAGGGTCTGCACTCACATACACAGGGTCTGAACATAGACACAGTGTCTGAACACACACACACACTGTCTGAACAAACACACACACAGAGTCTGCACACACACACACAGGGTCTGAACACACACACACGGTCTGATCACACACACATGGTTTGAACACACACAGGGTCTGAACACACACACAGAGTCTGAACCCACACACAGAGTCTGAACACACACACGGTCTGAACACACAAACACAGGGTCTGAACACACACACAGCGTCTGAACACATACACAAAGGGTCTGAACACACACACATACAGTCTGAACACACAGAAGGTCTGCACACACACACACAGGGTCTGAACACACATACAGTGTGAACACACACACACACACAGTCTGAAAACACACACACACACCCTGTCTGAACACACACAGGGTCTGAACACACACACAGTCTGAACACACACAAAGTCTGAATACACACAGTCTGAACACACACAGTCTGAACACACAGGGTCTGAACACACACAGGGTCTGAACACACACACACGCAGGGACTGAACACACACACAGAGTCTGAACACACAGACAGGGTCTGAACACACACACACACAAAAGGTCTGAACACGCACGCAGGGTCTGAGCACACACACACGCAGGGTCTGAACACACACACACGCAGGGTCTGAACACACACACACACGCAGGGTCTGAACACACACACACAGGGTCTGAACACACACACACACAGTGTCTGGACCCACACACAGGGTCTGAACAGACACACACAGGGTTTTAACACACACAGGGTGTGAACACACACTCTGTCTGAACACACACACAGGGATGAACACACACATAGGGTCTGAAAACACACACGGGCTGAACACACACACACAGGGTCTGAACACACACACAGTCTGAACACACACAGTCTGAACATAGACAGTCTGAATACACACACAGTCTGAACATAGACAGTCTGAATACACACACAGTCTGAACACACACACAGTCTGAAAACACACACAGTCTAAACACACACACGGTCTGAACACACACACACAGGGTCTGAACACACACACAAACAGGGTCTCAACACACACACACACACACAGGGTCTGAACACACACACAAAGGGTCTGAACACACACACTCAGGGTCTGAATACACACAAACAGTCTGAACACACACAAATGGTCTCAACACACACGCACGGTCTCAACACACACAGGGTCTAAAAACACACACACAGGGTCTGAACACACACACAGGGTCTGAACACACACACACAGGGTCTCAACACATACACACACAGGGTCTGAACACACACACACGGTCTGAAAGCACACACACACGGTCTCAACACACACACAGGGTCTGAACACACATTCACAGAGTCTGAACACACACACACGGTCTGAACACACACACACAGCGTCTGAACACACACACACACACTCTGAACACACACACGGTCTGAACACACACACAATCTGAACACACACACATATTCTGAACACACACACAGGGTCTGAACACACACACATGGTGTGAACACACACACAGGGTCTGAACACAAAAACACACAGGGTCTGAACACACACACAGACGCAGGGTCTGAACACACACACACGCAGCGTCTGAACACACACAGGGTCTGAACACACACACACAGGGTCTGAACACACACACACAGGGTCTGAACAGACACACACAGGGTGTGAACACACACACTGTCTGAACACACACACAGGGTTGAACACACACACACACAGGGTCTGAACACACACACAAACAGGGTCTCAACACACACACACACAGGGTCTGAACACACACAAAGGGTCTGAACACACACACAGTCTGAACACACACAAATGGTCTCAACACACACAGGGTCTAAAAACACACACAGGGTCTGAACACACACACACAGGGTCTGAACACACACACACAGGGTCTGAACACACACACACAGGGTCTGAACACACACACACAGGGTCTGAACACACACACACACACAGGGTCTGAACACACTCACACAGGGTCTGAACATACACACACAGGGTCTGAACACACACACAAGGTCTGAAAGCACACACACACGGTCTGAACACACATACACAGGGTCTGAACACACACAGAGGGTCTGAACACACACACAGGGTCTGAACACACACACAGGGTCTGAACACACACAAACACATACACTATGAACACACACACTGTCTGAACACACACGTACGGTCTCAATACACACAGGGTCTAAAAACACACACAGGGTCTGAACACACACAGACACACACAGGGTGGGAATACACACACACAGGGTGTGAACATACACGCACACAGGGTCTAAACACACACACAGGGTCTGTACACACAGGGTCTGAACACACACACACGGTCTGAAAACACACAGCGTCTGAACACACACAAATACAGGGTCTGAACACACACACACAGGGTCTGAACACGCACAATGTCTGTACACACACAAAGGGTCTGAAGACACACAAAGGGTCTGAACACACACACACACACACGGTCTGAACACACACACACACACACGGTCTGAACACACACACTCAGGGTCTGAACACACAAACATATTGTCTGAACACACACACAGGGTCTGAACACACACACAGGATCTTAACACACATACAGGCTCTGAGTACACAAACGGTCTGAACACACACAGGGTCTGAACACACACACAGGGCCTGAACGCACACACACACAAGGTCTGAACACACACACACACACAGGGTCTGAATACACACACACAGGGTCTGTACACACACACACAGGGTCTGAACACAAACACAGTCTAAACACAGACACGGTCTGAATGCACACACACAGGGTCTGAACACACACAAAGGGTCTGAACACACACAGGGTCTAAACACACACACACGGTCTGAACACACACATAGGGTCTGAACACATTCAGAGTCTGAACACACACACAGGGTCTGAACACACACACGGTCTGAACACACACACAGGGTCTGAATAAACACACACACAGGGTATGAAAACACAAACACACAGGGTCTCAACACACACACACATAGGGTCTGAACACACACACATAGGGTCTGAACACACACACACAGGGTCTGAACATAGACACAGTGTCTGAACACACACACACACACTGTCTGAACAAACACACACACAGAGTCTGCACACACACACACAGGGTCTGAACACACACACACGGTCTGATCACACACACATGGTTTTAAAACACACAGGGTCTGAACACACACACAGAGTCTGAACACACACACGGTCTGAACACACAAACACAGGGTCTGAACACACACACAGGGTCTGAACACACACAGGGTCTGAACACAAACACAAAGGGTCTGAACACACACACACACACTGTCTGAACACACACACAGGTTCTGCACACACATACAGTCTGAACACACACACAGTCTGTACACACACAGTCTGAAAACACACACACACACTGTCTGAACACGCACACAGGGTCTAAACACACACACAGTCTGAACACACACAAAGTCTGAACACACACACAGTCTGAACACACACACAGAGTCTGAACACACACACACAGTCTGAACACATAAACACAGGGTCTGAACACACACACAGGGTCTGAACACACACACAAAGGGTCTGAACACACACACACTGTCTGAACACACACACACTGTCTGAACACACACACACAGGGTCTGCACACACACACAGTCTGCACACACACACAGTCTGAAAACACACACACACTGTCTGAACACACACACACAGGGTCTGAACACACACAGGGTCTGAACACACACAGGGTCTGAACACACACACAGTCTGAACACACACACAGTCTGAACACACACAAAGTCTGAACACACACAGGGTCTGAACACACACAGAGGGTCTGAACATACACACGCAGGGACTGAACACACACACGCAGGGTTTGAACACACACACACAGAGTCTGAACACACACACAAAAGGTCTGAACACACACACAGGGTCTGAACACACACGCAGGGTCTGAACACACACACACGCAGGGTCTGAACACACACACACAGGGTCTGAACACACACACACAGTGTCTGGACACACACACAGAGTCTGAACAGACACACACAGGGTCTTAACACACACACGGTGCGAACACACACACAGTCTGAACACACACACAGGGTTGAACACACACATAGGGTCTGAAAACACACACACGGTCTGAACACACACACACAGGGTCTGAACACACACACAGTCTGAACACACACAGTCTGAACATAGACAGTCTGAATACACACACAGTCTGAACACACAAACACACACAGTGTCTAAACACACATGGTCTGAACACAAACACAAACAGGGTCTCAACACACACACACAGGGTCTGAACACACACACAAAGGGTCTGAACACACACACAGGGTCTGAATACACACAAACACAGTCTGAACACACACACATGGTCTGAACACACACACACAGGGTCTGAACACACATTCACAGGGTCTGAACACACACGGTCTGAACACACACACGGTCTGAACACACACACACAGTCTGAACACACACACACACAGTCTGAACACACACACAGGGTCTGAACACATACACATGGTCTGAACACACACACACAGGGTCTGAACACACACACAGGGTCTGAACACACACACACAGGTTCTGAACACACACACACATTCTGAACACACATACACACACAGTCTGAACACACACACAGTGTCTGACTCACACACACAGGGTCTGAGCACACACACAAAGGGTCTGAACACACACAAAGGGTCTGAACACACACACAGGGTCTGAACACACACACAGGGTTTGCACACACACAGGGTTTGCACACGCACACACACACACAGGGTATGAACACACACACACAGGGTCTGAACATACACAAGCAGGGACTGAACACCCACACGCAGGGTCTGAACACACACACACAAAAGGTCTGAACACACACACAGGGTCTCAACACACACACGCAGGGTCTGAACACACACACACGCAGGGTCTGAACACACACACACAGGGTCTGAACACACACACAGGGTCTGAACACAAACACACAGGGTGTGAACACACACACTGTCTGAACACACACAGGGTTGAACACACACACAGGGTCTGAACACACACACAAACAGGGTCTCAACACACACACACACACAGGGTCTGAACACACACACAAAGGGTCTGAACACACACACAGGGTCTGAACACACACAAACACACAAAGGGTCTGAACACACACACACAGTCTGAACACACACAAATGATCTCAACACACACGCACGGTCTCAACACACACAGGGTCTAAAATCACACACAGGGTCTGAACACACACACACAGGGTCTGAACACACTCACACAGGGTCTGAACACACACACACAGGATCTGAACACACACACAGGGTCTGAACACACACACACGGTCTGAAAACACACACACATGGTCTCAACACACACACAGGGTCTGAACACACATTCACAGGGTCTGAACACACACATGGTCTGAACACACACACACAGGGTCTGAACACAAAAACACACAGGGTCTGAACACACACACACACAGGTTTTGAACACACACACACATTCTGAACACACATACACACACAGTCTGAACACACACACAGTGTCTGACTCACACACAAAGGGTCTGAACACACACACAGGGTCTGAACACACACACAGGGTTTGCACACACACAGGGTTTGCACACACACACACACAGGGTATGAACACACACACAGGGTCTGAACATACACAAGCAGGGACTGAACACCCACACGCAGGGTCTGAACACACACACACAGGGTCTGAACACACACAGGGTCTGAACACACACACATAGGGTGTGAACACACACACTGTCTGAACACACACAGGGTTGAACACACACACAGGGTCTGAACACACACACAAACAGGGTCTGAACACACACAGAAAGGGTCTGAACACACACACAGGGTCTGAACACACACACAAACAGGGTCTGAACACACACAGAAAGGGTCTGAACACACACACAGGGTCTGAACACACACAAACACACAAAGGGTCTGAACACACACACACAGTCTGAACACACACAAATGGTATCAACACACACGCACGGTCTCAACACACACAGGGTCTAAAAACACACACAGGGTCTGAACACACACACACAGGGTCTGAACACACACACACAGTCTGAACACATAAACACAGGGTCTGAACACACACACAGGGTCTGAACACACACACAAAGGGTCTGAACACACACACACTGTCTGAACACACACACACTGTCTGAACACACACACACAGGGTCTGCACACACACACAGTCTGCACACACACACAGTCTGAAAACACACACACACTGTCTGAACACACACACACAGGGTCTGAACACACACAGGGTCTGAACACACACAGGGTCTGAACACACACACAGTCTGAACACACACACAGTCTGAACACACACAAAGTCTGAACACACACAGGGTCTGAACACACACAGAGGGTCTGAACATACACACGCAGGGACTGAACACACACACGCAGGGTTTGAACACACACACACAGAGTCTGAACACACACACAAAAGGTCTGAACACACACACAGGGTCTGAACACACACGCAGGGTCTGAACACACACACACGCAGGGTCTGAACACACACACACAGGGTCTGAACACACACACACAGTGTCTGGACACACACACAGAGTCTGAACAGACACACACAGGGTCTTAACACACACACGGTGCGAACACACACACAGTCTGAACACACACACAGGGTTGAACACACACATAGGGTCTGAAAACACACACACGGTCTGAACACACACACACAGGGTCTGAACACACACACAGTCTGAACACACACAGTCTGAACATAGACAGTCTGAATACACACACAGTCTGAACACACAAACACACACAGTGTCTAAACACACATGGTCTGAACACAAACACAAACAGGGTCTCAACACACACACACAGGGTCTGAACACACACACAAAGGGTCTGAACACACACACAGGGTCTGAATACACACAAACACAGTCTGAACACACACACATGGTCTGAACACACACACACAGGGTCTGAACACACATTCACAGGGTCTGAACACACACGGTCTGAACACACACACGGTCTGAACACACACACACAGTCTGAACACACACACACACAGTCTGAACACACACACAGGGTCTGAACACATACACATGGTCTGAACACACACACACAGGGTCTGAACACACACACAGGGTCTGAACACACACACACAGGTTCTGAACACACACACACATTCTGAACACACATACACACACAGTCTGAACACACACACAGTGTCTGACTCACACACACAGGGTCTGAGCACACACACAAAGGGTCTGAACACACACAAAGGGTCTGAACACACACACAGGGTCTGAACACACACACAGGGTTTGCACACACACAGGGTTTGCACACGCACACACACACACAGGGTATGAACACACACACACAGGGTCTGAACATACACAAGCAGGGACTGAACACCCACACGCAGGGTCTGAACACACACACACAAAAGGTCTGAACACACACACAGGGTCTCAACACACACACGCAGGGTCTGAACACACACACACGCAGGGTCTGAACACACACACACAGGGTCTGAACACACACACAGGGTCTGAACACAAACACACAGGGTGTGAACACACACACTGTCTGAACACACACAGGGTTGAACACACACACAGGGTCTGAACACACACACAAACAGGGTCTCAACACACACACACACACAGGGTCTGAACACACACACAAAGGGTCTGAACACACACACAGGGTCTGAACACACACAAACACACAAAGGGTCTGAACACACACACACAGTCTGAACACACACAAATGATCTCAACACACACGCACGGTCTCAACACACACAGGGTCTAAAATCACACACAGGGTCTGAACACACACACACAGGGTCTGAACACACTCACACAGGGTCTGAACACACACACACAGGATCTGAACACACACACAGGGTCTGAACACACACACACGGTCTGAAAACACACACACATGGTCTCAACACACACACAGGGTCTGAACACACATTCACAGGGTCTGAACACACACACACAGGGTCTGAACACAAAAACACACAGGGTCTGAACACACACACACACAGGTTTTGAACACACACACACATTCTGAACACACATACACACACAGTCTGAACACACACACAGTGTCTGACTCACACACAAAGGGTCTGAACACACACACAGGGTCTGAACACACACACAGGGTTTGCACACACACAGGGTTTGCACACACACACACACAGGGTATGAACACACACACAGGGTCTGAACATACACAAGCAGGGACTGAACACCCACACGCAGGGTCTGAACACACACACACAGGGTCTGAACACACACAGGGTCTGAACACACACACATAGGGTGTGAACACACACACTGTCTGAACACACACAGGGTTGAACACACACACAGGGTCTGAACACACACACAAACAGGGTCTGAACACACACAGAAAGGGTCTGAACACACACACAGGGTCTGAACACACACACAAACAGGGTCTGAACACACACAGAAAGGGTCTGAACACACACACAGGGTCTGAACACACACAAACACACAAAGGGTCTGAACACACACACACAGTCTGAACACACACAAATGGTATCAACACACACGCACGGTCTCAACACACACAGGGTCTAAAAACACACACAGGGTCTGAACACACACACACAGGGTCTGAACACACTCACACAGGGTCTGAACACACACACACAGGATCTGAACACACACACAGGGTCTGAACACACACACAGGGTCTGAACACACACACACGGTCTGAAAACACACACACATGGTCTCAACACACACACAGGGTCTGAACACACACATGGTCTGAACACACACACGGTCTGAACACACACACAGGGTCTGAACACACTCACACAGGGTCTGAACACACTCACACAGGGTCTGAACACACTCACAGGGTCTGAACACACACACACACGGTCTGAACACACACACGGTCTGAACACACACAGGGTCTGAACACACACACACGGTCTGAACACACACACACAGTCTGAACACACACACAGGGTCTGTACACACACACATGGTCTGAACACACACACAGGGTCTGAACACAAAAACACACAGGGTCTGAACACACACACACAGGTTCTGAACACACACACACAGGTTCTGAACACACACAGTGTCTACACAAAGGGTCTAAACACACACACAGTCTGAACACACACATAGTGTCTGACTCACACACACAGGGTCTGAACACACACAAACACAGGTTCTGAACACACAAAGGGTCTGAACACACACACAAAGGGTCTGAACATACACACACGGTTTGCACACACACACACAGGGTCAGAACACACACACACACACAGGGTCTGAACACACACACACAGGGTCTGAACAAACACATACACAGGGTCTGAACAAACACATACACAGGGTCTGAACAAACACATACACACGGTCTGAACATACACACACACGGTCTGAACACACACACACGGTCTGAACACACACACACGGTTTGAAAACACACACGGTCTGAACATACACACGGTCTGAACATACACAGGGTCTGAACACACAGGGTCTGAACATACACAGGGTCTAAACACACACAAAGGGTATGAATACACACACACAGGGTCTGAACACACACACAGGATCTGAACACACACACAGGGTCTGAACACACACAGGGTTTGAACAAACACACAGGGTCTGAACACACATAGGTTCTGAACACACACATAAGGTCTGAATACACACAGGGTCTGAACACACGGTTTGAACACACAGACACAGGGTCTGAACACACACAAACACAGTGTGCACACACACGGTGTCTTTACTCTCTCACACACAGTCTGTACACACACACACACAGGGTGTGAACACACACACAGGGTTTCAACACAAACACACACACACACACGGGGTCTGAACACACCCACACACAGGGTCTGAACACACTCACACACAAGGTCTGAACACACACACACACAAGGTCTGAACACAGACATACAAAGGGTCTGAACACACACACAAAGGGTCTGAACACACACACACAGGGTCTGAATACACACAGACAGGGTCTGAACACACAGACAGGGTCTGAACACACAGACAGGGTCTGAACACACACACACGGTATGAACACACACACACACGGTATGAACACACACACACAGGGTCTGAACACACACACACAGTCTGAACACACACAGTCTAAACAAACACACACACAGGGTCTGAACACACACACAGGGTTTGAACACAGACACAGGGTTTGAACACACACAGGGTCTGCACACACACACACAGGGTCTGAACACACACAGGGACTGAACACACACACACACACATAGTTTGAGCACACACAGTCTGATCACACACAGTCTGAACACTCACACACAGGGTCTGAACACAAACACACAGGGTCTAAACACATACACACACAGTCTGATCACACACAGTCTGAATACACACACACAGGGTCTGAACACACACACACACACACGGTGTGAACACACACAAACACATACACTCTGAACACACACACGGTCTAAACACACATGGGGTCTAAAAACACACACAGGGTCTGAACACACACACACGGTCTGAACACACACAGTCTAAACAAACACACACACAGGGTCTGGACACACATTCACAGGGTCTGAACACACACACGGTCGGAACACACACACACACACACGGTCTGAACACACACACAGCGTCTGAACACACACACACAGGGTCTGAACACAAACACAGGGTCTGAACACACACACGGTCTGAACACACACACGGTCTGAACACACACACACGGTCTGAACACACACACACAGTCTGAACACACACACACACACAGTCTGAACACACACACAGTCTGAACACACACAGGGTCTGAACACACACACATGGTCTGAACACACACACAGGGTCTGAACACACACACACTCACAGGTTCTGAACACACAGTGTCTGTACACACACACAGGATCTGCACACACACAAAGGGTCTGAACACACACACTGTCTGAACACACATACACACACAGTCTGAACACACACACAGTGTCTGACTCACACACACAGGGTCTGAACACACAGACACACAGGGTCTGAACACACACACAAAGGGTCTGAACACACACACAGGGTTTGCACACACACACACAGGGTTTGCACACACACACAGGGTCTGAACAAACACACACACAGGGTCTGAACAAATACACACACACGGTCTGAACATACACACACGGTCTGAACACACACACACGGTCTGAACACACACACACGGTCTGAACACACACACACGGTCTGAACACACACACGGTCTGAAAACACACACGGTCTGAAAATACACACGGTTTGAACACACAGGGTCTGAACATACACAGGGTCTAAACACACACAAAGGGTATGAATACACACACACAGGGTCTGAACACACACACAAAGGATCTGAACACACACAGGGTCTTAACACACACACAGGGTCTGAACACACACACAGGGTTTGAACAAATACACAGGGTGTGAACACACACATAGGGTCTGAACACACACGGTTTGAACACACAGACACAGGGTCTGAACACACACACAAACACAGTGTGCACACACACAGTGTCTTTACTCTCTCACACACACAGTCTGTACACTCACACACAGGGTGTGAACACACACACACATACAGGGTCTGAACACACACACAGGGTTTCTACACAAACACACACACACAGGGTCTGACCACACCCACACACAGGGTCTGAACACACTCACACACAAGGTCTGAACACACACATACAAGGTCTGAACACACACATACAAAGGGTCTGAACACACACACAAAGGGTCTGAATACACACACAGGGTCTGAATACACACAGACAGGTTCTGAACACACACACGGTCTGAACACACACACACGGTCTGAACACACACAGGGTCTGAACACACACACACACACAGTCTGAACACACACAGTCTAAACAAACACACACACAGGGTCTGAACACACACACAGGGTTTGAACATACACACACAGGGTTTGAACACACACAGGGTCTGAACACACACACACAGGGTCTGAACACACACACACATAGTTTGAACACACACAGTCTGATCACACACAGTCTGAACACTCACACACAGGGTCTGAACACAAACACACAGGGTCTAAACACATACACACAAAGTCTGAACACACACAAACAGTTTGAACACAAACAGTCTGATCACACACAGTCTGATCACCCACAGTCTGAATACACACACTCAGGGTCTGAACACACACAAACACATACACTCTGAACACACACACGGTCTAAACACACACAGAGTCTAAAAACACACACACAGCGTCTGAACACACACACACACAGGGTCTGAACACACACACATACAGGGTCTGAACACACACACACACAGGGTCTGAACACACACACACAGGGTCTGAACACACACAGATGGTCTGAACACACACAGTCTAAACAAACACACACACAGGGTCTGAACACACACACACATAGTTTGAACACACACAGTCTGATTACACACAGTCTGAACACTCACACACAGGGTCTGAACACAAACACACAGGGTCTAAACACACACAGTCTGATCACACACAGTCTGAATACACACACACAGTGTGTGAACACACACAAACACATACACTCTGAACACACACGGTCTGAACACACACACACGGTCTGAACACACACATATACAGGGTTTGAACACACATACAGGGTCTGAACACACACACACAGTGTCTGAACACACACACACACGGTCTGAAAACACACACATGGTCTAAACACACATTCACAGGGTCTGAACACACACACAGGGTCTGAACACACACACAGGGTATGAACACACACACAGGGTCTGAACACACACCCACACACACACAGGGTCTGAACACACACACACAGGGTCTGAACACACACACACAGTCTGAACACACACAGTCTGAACACTCACACGGTTTGAACACACACAAACAGTCTGAACACACACAGTCTGAACACACACAGACAGGGTCTGAACACACACAGGGTCTGAACACACACAGGGTCTGAACACACACAGGATCTGAACACACACAGGGTCTGAATACAGACACAGGGTCTGAACACACACAGGGTCTGAACACACACAGCGTCTGAACCCACAGGGTCTGAACACACACACACAGGGTCTGAACACACACAGGGTCTGAACGCACACACACAGGGTCTGAATGCACACACATAGGGTGTGAACACACACACACAAAGTCTGAACACACACACAGGATCTGAACACACAAAGTCTGAACACACACAATCTGAATACACATGGTCTGCACACACACAATGGGTCTGCAAACACACACACAGGGTCTGAACACACACACACAGTCTGAACACACACACACACGGTCTGAACATACACACAAACACAGGGTCTGAGCGTACACACACACACACACGGTCTGAACACACACAGGGTCTGAACACACACACAAACACAGTCTGAACAAACACACAAACAGTCTGTACACACACAGTGTCTGAACTCACACACACAGTCTGAACACACATAGGGTCTAAACACACACACACAAGGTCTGAACACACACACACAGGATCTGAACACACACACGCACACGGTCTGAACACACACACAAAGGTTCTATAAACACAGACAGGTTCTGAACACACGCAAACCCATTCTGAACACACACAAACACGGTCTGAACCCCACACGGTCTGAAAACACAAACACACGGTCTGAACACACAAACACACGGTCTGAACACGCACACACAGTGTGAACACGCACACACAGTGTGAACACGCACACACAGTCTGAACACACTCAAACATGTTCTCCACACACACACAAAGGGTCTGAACACACACACACAGGGTCTGAACACACACACACACGGTCTGAATATACACACACGGTATGAACACACACAGGGTCTGAACACACTCACACAGGGTCTGCGCACACACACAGGGTCTGAACATACACACACAGGGTCTAAACACACACAGGGTCTGAACATACACACACACACAGGGTCTGAACACACACACATGGTATGAAAATACACACACAAGGTCTGAACACACACACAGGGTCTGAACACATACACAGGGTCTGCACACACACACACACAGGGTCTGAACTCACACACAGGGTCTGAACACACACACATGGTCTGAACACTCACACAGTCTGAACACATACACAGGGTCTGAACACACACACACAGGGTTTGAACTCACACAAACACATACACTCTGAACATACACACGGTCTGAACACACACACGGGGTCTAAAAACACACACATACAGGGTCTGAACACACACAGTCTAAACAAACACACACACAGGGTCTGCACACACATTTACAGGGTCTGAACACACACACGGTCTGAACACACACACACGGTCTGAACACACACACAGCGTCTGAACACACACACACAGGGTCTGAACACACACACACACGGTCTGAACACACACAGGGTCTGAACACACACACACAGTCTGAACACACACACAGTCTGAACACACACAGGGTCTGAACACACACACACATGGTCTGAACACACACACAGGGTCTGAACACACACACACAGGGTCTGAACACACACACACTCACAGGTTCTGAACACGCACAGTGTCTGTACACACACACACAGGGTCTGTACACACACAAAGGGTTTGAACACACACACAGTCTGAACACACATACACACACTGTCTGAACACACACAGTGTCTGACACACACACAGGGTCTGAACACACACACACACAGGGTCTGAACACACAAAGGGTCTGAACACACACACAAAGGGTCTGAACACACACACAAAGGGTCTGAACACACACACACACACACACAGGGTCTGAACACACACACACAGGGTCTGAACAAACACACACACACGGTCTGAACAAACACACACACACGGTCTGAACATACACACGGTCTGAACACACACGCACGGTCTGAACACACACACATGGTCAGAACACACACACGGTCTGAAAACACACACGGTCTGAAAACACACACGGTCTGAACACACAGGGTCTGAACACACAGGGTCTAAACACACACAAAGGGTATGAATACACACACACAGGGTCTGAACACACACACAGGATCAGAACAGGATCAGAACAGGATCAGAACACACACAGGGTCTTAACACACATACAGGGTCTGAACACACACACAGGGTTTGAACACACACACACATAGTTTGAACACACAGTCTGATCACCCACAGTCTGAACACTCACACACAGGGTCTGAACACAAACACACAGGGTCTAAACACAAACACACAGGGTCTAAATGTTAGAACTCTCCTGTTAGGTTTTTTCTATCTTGCTGGTCACATGACCTTTTTTGCCTATTTAGTCCTGCTCCACCCTCCTGGCCTTGATGGACTTCATTGTAATTTCTACTCTTAAGCTAGCTTGGTGCTTAGTTACCTATCTCAGTCAGTTTAGCTAGGTCTTCGGACCTTTATGTTCTATGTTGTGTGTTTGTCTTTTACTGCTACAATTTCTGCTAGGAGGTGTCCAACTTTATCCCAGTCCCTAGATCTTGTAGGGATCCCTCCCTTGCATCTATAGGTCTTTGTACAGACTAGCCGAGGACTTTAGCGGGTCTGATCGCAGGATCAGGTTCCCCGTTACATCGTAGGGATCTAGCTTAGTTCTATGGTAGGGACAGATCTCCTTTCTTTCCTTAGTGCTTGTAGCAGATCATAACAGTAAGTCCAGCCAAAAAAATATCTCTAAGGAAAGACTTCCAGTTTCCATCATGGTGTCGGTTCAGGATTTGGCTCAACGCCTGCAGGGACTCTCTCTGGAGGTGGCCGAGCTCCAACAACACGTGAGTAGCTGTTCTGGAGCACATTTTGTGGAGCCAAAGGTACGTTTGCCTGATTTATCTTATGGTGATCAACAAGAATTTTTTTCCTTTAAAAATGCTTGTTTGTTGTATTTTCGTTTGAGACCCAGATCCTCTGGTGATGAATCACAGCGCATAGGGTTCATAATGTCACTTTTGTGCAAAGAACCTCAGGGATGGTCCTTTTCTCTCCAACCTAGTGATCCATGCTTTAGATCAGTGGATAGTTGTTTTTCTGCTTTGGGTTTGTTGTATGATGATCCTGATCGTGTCTCATCAGCTGAGACTGAATTGAGACTTTTGAGGCAGGGATCAGGTAATGTGGAAAAATATTGTTCTCACTTCTGTCGGTGGTCTGCCCAGGTGGGGTGGAACGATTCAGCTTTGAAAAGTTTGTTTCTTGCGGGGCTAGGTGAAAGGGTTAAGGATTTGCTGATTGCTTATCCCACACCTGGAAACTTGCAGGAGGCAATGCAATTAGCTATACGGGTGGACAGGAGACTGCGTGCAAGGGTTAATGAGAGTAAATCCTCTGCCATGTCAGCTCCGAGTCTTGAGAGAGTCTGTTCTGACATTGGAGAGCCGATGGAGATTGGGGCGATGGCACCCCGCTCTCAGGAAAAAGACCGCAGGTCTTCTGAAGGTTTGTGCTTTTATCGCGGGAAATCTGACCATTTTATTAAGAACTGTGTGCTTCGTATGAACAAAGAAAAAAAAAAGGTCAGTTATGCCCGTATAGCCTGTTTAAACACTAAGGGTGTATTTCTTTCTGCTACTACTGCTGCTCAGGAAGAATTAATTGAATTTCGGGTATTTGTGGATTGTGGTTCTACTCTGAATGTGATTGATGGGGGATTCTTGGAAAAACTTAAATAAAAACCCAAACCTTTGTCATCCCCTATTGCTGTGGTTTCTGTCGATGGCTCTCCCTTGAAGAGTGTTACTCACAAGGTCTGTGAATTTCCCCTCACTATTAATGGTATTCACCAAGAAAATTTGGATTTGGTAGTATTAAATAATTTGCCTTCTCCAGTAGTTTTGGGGTTGCCCTGGTTAAAATTGCACAATCCTGTACTGGATTGGTCTACCAATGAAATTAAGTCCTGGAGCCCTAAGTGTTATGACAAGTGTTGTAACGGACGTATTGCTGCGGTGGAAAAAGGGGAATTACCTGTACCTATTCAGGATTTTTGGAGAGTTTTTTCTGAGGAGGAGTCACAAATTTTGCCTCCCCATAGAGACTATGATTGTACCATTGAATTTGTCCCTGGAGCGACTCTTCCTAAAAGTCGTTTATTTAATCTTACTATTCCTGAGAGAAAGGCTTTGGAGGAATATATACAGACAAGCTTGGCCGCCGGTCACATTAGGCCTTCCAAGTCTTCTGTGGCTGTTGGTTTTTTTTTGTTAAAAAAAAGGACGGCGGTTTACGTCCTTGTCTGGATTTTCGTGAGATTAATAAAATTACTGTAAGCAATCCTTACCCACTGCCATTGATTCCTGATTTGTTTAACCAGTTAGTGGGGGCCAAGTGGTTCTCTAAAATTGATCTCCGGGGGGCATACAATTTGTTGCGCATGAAGGAGGGTGATGAATGGAAGACTGCTTTTAACACTCCTGTGGGTCATTTTGAGAATCTGGTTATGCCTTTTGGTCTTACCAATGCTCCAGCATTTTTTCAGAATCTTATTAATGACATCCTTAGACCATTGATCGGCAAAAATGTGGTTGTGTATTTGGATGACATTTTGATTTATTCACCGGATCTGGAGTCTCATTGGGGGAGCGTACGTGAGGTATTACAGTTATTAATTGACAATTCGCTTTTTGCTAAGCTGGAGAAATGTGAGTTCGCTGTACAGAGAATTAGTTTTTTGGGCTACATTATCTCCAGCGAGGGCTTTGAGATGGAACCGGTGAAAGTTCAAGCTGTTCAGGAATGGCCTAGGCCTATTGGTTTGAAATCGATACAGAGGTTTTTGGGTTTCGCCAATTATTACAGAAAATTCATTAAAAATTTTTCTATTATTGTCAAACCACTGACCGATCTCACCAGGAAAGGTGCTAATGCGGTTCAGTGGACTACTGAGGCCATTGAAGCTTTTGTGTTTCTAAAGGAGAGGTTCAGCTCTGCTCCCATCCTTATGCAGCCTGATGTGACTAAGCCGTTTTTGGTTGAGGTCGATGCTTCATCGGTGGGGGTCGGTGCGGTGTTGTCTCAGAAAAACAAGGATGGAGTACATCCCTGTGCTTTTTTTTTCAAAAAAAGTTTCTGAGACTGAACTTAATTACGATATTGGTAATCAGGAATTGCTGGCTATTAAACTTGCATTTGAACATTGGCGTCATCTCTTGGAAGGTGCTGAATTTCCCATTCAGGTTTTCACTGATCATAAAAATCTGATCTATCTTGATGCTGCCAAGCGCTTGAATGCCCGTCAGGCTAGGTGGGCACTTTTTTTCTCGCGGTTTAATTTTTCCGTTACTTACATCCCGGGTACCAAGAATGTTAAAGCTGATGCTTTGTCTCGCAGCTTTTCTCCCATGGTCGTTGCTGAGGAGGGGAGCATTTTACAAGAAGGTGTTGTGATTGCTGCTTTGGACTCCGTTTTGGAAGATGAGATTCTTAAAGCACAGGAGAATGCCCCATCTAACACTCCCTATGGGAGGTTGTTTGTGCCTAGGACCTTTAGGAGAGATTTGTTTGTCGAGTGTCATGAGTCTCGGTTGGCAGGTCATCCAGGAATTTCTGAGACCAAGAGACTTGTGGGTCGCAGTTTTTGGTGGCCTGGATGGCAGAAGGAAGTCATTAAGTGGGTGCGTCAATGTACGGTGTGTGCTAGATCTAAGTCTTCACATACTCCTGCAGCGGGGTTGCTTTGCCCTCTGGAGGTTCCTAGTGCATCTTGGACACATCTGGCTATGGACTTTATTACTGACCTTCCCCCCTCTGAGGGTTTCACGGTCATCTGGGTGGTCATGGACCGTTTTAGCAAGATGTGTCACTTGGTTCCTTTCATCAAACTGCCCTGCGCTAAGACACTCGCTAAGGCCTTTGTCAAGGAAATTGTCAGACTACATGGCGTTCCTACTGACATTGTTTCGGATAGGGGACCTCAGTTCGTGGCTCATTTTTGGCGTGCTTTTTGTGACAGGTTGGGAGTTCATTTGTCGTTTTCATCCGGATATCATCCTGAGTCTAATGGCCAGACAGAAAGTAAGAATCAGGATGTTGAGCAGTTCTTGCGTTGTTTTGTGGCAGAGGGGTGGTCTGAGTTTCTGCCACTTGCTGAGTTTGCTCTTAACAACCATACATCCTCTTCTGCTGGTTGTTTGCCTTTTTTTGTTGTTCTGGGAGACATCCATCTTTTGGGTCATTCTCCAAATTGGTATCGGCTGTGCCTGAGGAGGAGAGTTTTTCCGGTGATTTGGAGAGAGTTTGGACGGATGTGCGTGGTAATCTTCAGGAGGCTAACAAAAAATCTAAGAGGTACTTTGATAGGAAACGGCAAGAGGTTTTGTTTGCTATTGGTGACATGGTTTGGTTGTCCTCTAAGAATCTGCGGTTGAGGATTCCTTCTAAAAAATTGGGTCCCAAGTTTGTAGGGCCCTTTAAGGTGCTTCAGGTAGTTAACCAATCTGCTGTTAGGTTGGAGGTTCCTACCTCCTGGAAGATTAATCCGGTGTTTCATGTTTCTCTGTTGAAAAGAGCTTATGTGTCGGATGGAGACGCCTCTGCCACTGTTCCTCCGGTGGTGGACGGGGAATACGAAATTTCCCGCATCCTAAATTCTAGACGGTATAGAGGGAGTTTGCAGTATCTCGTCGCTTGGAAGGGTTTTGGACCCGAGGATAACTCATGGGTGAGGGCGGATGATGTTTCTGCTTCCAGACTTGTCAGAGCGTTTCACAAGAGGTTTCCTGATAAGCCTGGGCCTAGGGGATCCGGAGGATCCTCATAGAAGAGGGGGTACTGTTAGAACTCTCCTGTTAGTTTTTTTCTATCTTGCTGGTCACATGACCTTTTTTGCCTATTTAGTCCTGCTCCGCCCTCCTGGCCTTGCTGGACTTCATTGTAATTTCTACTCTTAAGCTAGCTTGGTGCTTAGTTACCTATCTCAGTCAGTTTAGCTAGGTCTTCGGACCTTTATGTTCGATGTTGTGTGTTTGTCTTTTACTGCTACAATTTCTGCTAGGAGGTGTACAACTTTATCCCAGTCCCTAGTTCTTGTAGGGATCCCTCCCTTGCATCTATAGGTCTTCGTACAGACTAGCCGAGGACTTTAGCGGGTCTGATCGCAGGATCAGGTTCCCCGTTACATCGTAGAGATCTAGCTTAGTTCTATGGTAGGGACAGATCTCCTTTCTTTCCTTAGTGCCTGTAGCAGATCATAACACTAAACAAACACACACACACACACACACACACACACACACACACACACACACACACACACACACACACACACACACAGGGTCTGAACACAAAAACACACAGGGTCTGAACGCACACACACACACAGGGTCTGAACACACAATCTGAATACACACACAGGGTCTGCACATACACAAAGGGTCTGCAAACACACACACACACACACACACACACGGTCTGAACACACACAAACACAGTCTGAACAAACACACAAACAGTCTGTACACGCACAGTGTCTGAACTCACACACACACACGGTCTGAACCCCCACACACAGTCTGAACCCCCACACACAGTCTGAACCCCCACACACAGTCTGAACCCCCACACACAGTCTGAACCCCCACACACAGTCTGAACCCCCACACACAGTCTGAACCCCCACACACAGTCTGAACACACTCAAACATGTTCTGAACACACTCAAACATGTTCTGAACACACACACACACACACACACGGTCTGAATATACACACAAGCACACACGGTATGAACACACACAGGGTCTGAATGCACTCACAGGGTCTGTGCACACACAGGGTCTAAACACACACACAAAGGTTCTGAAAACACAGACAGGTTCTGAACACACGCAAACACATTCTGAACTCACGCAAACACGGTCTGAACCCCCACACACAGTCTGAACCCCCACACACAGTCTGAACACACTCAAACATGTTCTGAACACACACACACACACACGGTCTGAATATACACACACGCACACACGGTATGAACACACACAGGGTCTGAATGCACTCACAGGGTCTGTGCACACACAGGGTCTAAACACACACACAAAGGTTCTGAAAACACAGACAGGTTCTGAACACACGCAAACACATTCTGAACTCACGCAAACACGGTCTGAACCCCCACACACGGTCTGAACCCCCACACACGGTCTGAACCCCCACACACGGTCTGAACCCCCACACACGGTCTGAACCCCCACACACACGGTCTGAACCCCCACACACACGGTCTGAATGCACTCACAGGGTCTGTGCACACACAGTGTTTAGACCCTGTGTGTGCACAGACCCTCACACACGGTCTGAACACACACACACACACACACAGGGTCTGAACACAGTTTAGAAAACCATTGCGCTGATACACTGAGGAAGATAGGTGAGAATGGTAAAAAATGGGTGAATCTACAATTGTTCGTTAAAATTAATTATTTTTTTGTTCATAAACCGCTTTTGGAGTTTTCATGGAATTGAAAATTAGTATAAAACCAGGGATTAGAGCTATACAGAAATGAACCACTTTGGTAAGTCTTCCAGGGATCCAGAGCTGTTTAGGACCTGTAATAAGATATGTAAGGACTGTAATTGTTGGCCTGTATAAGTTATATGTCTTGTGATAGGACTATTAGGCTTGTAATTACCTTAAAATGCGAGAAGGTCTTTCTGAATATTGAAGAGGAAGATAAGGAGGAGGATTATGGATCCTTTTATGAGATAGTGTCAAAGAATGGATGCTGTAATAAAAGAAGTCACATTAGGGGAACACACTCTGTCTTGCTTTGGTTAGATAACTAGAAATTATTAGAGCACTTACAGGAATTTTGATGTTGATTAAATATCCAGGGTGGTTCCCCAGGTAAAGGGTGTATGTTCCTGTGGGGCTGTAGGAGGTTGATTCCAATTAATAAACCTGATTAAGCCTAGGCCTGTACAAAAGCATATAATAAACCTTATACAATTTAAAATTGTATGTTCTGTATGTTTGATCAAAAGTTTACCTGGTGATGCTTGGGTGTTGCTTATGGGTGATACTTGAACACCTGATTAAGGTATTGCTTTTGTCCTTGTGGTAACTTAATGACCTACGTGATAGGTATCTGTACCTGGTAGATGCCCCCCTTCCCAGGGAAGGGAGTAGCTGGTTAGATTGTCAGCTGGTGGCTGGTACAGACTGCTGGTGAAAGGAATAATTAAGTAAAATGTCACTAGACAAGGATCGATTGGAAAAAAGGTTACTTTAGTGGGAATGAATAAAGTAGGGACCTCTATACGTACAGAGGTTGCAATATACTGTCCGTTGGTGATACAGCTGTGTACCTGTATGCACGGTCAGTGCGTTTGGTTGCAGTCCCGCGGTGTCCAGGGGGCTGTTGGAGGTCCGTGGTAGATAGCTTCCTCTTTGGTGGCTCAGACGATCACTTACTGTTGTGGAGGAGAGGATGAAGGAAGGAGCGGGTGTAAGAGTCCCAGCCCGAGACTCGGACACCGCAATGCAGCGTGCGGCATACGCTGGGCACTTTCCGGAAGAAGCGCTGGAGGAATGCAAGGACCTACTGTAGGTGCAGGGCCTTGCGTTCACCAGCAGTCTGTACCAGCCACCAATCTAACCCGCCACTCCCTTCCCTGGGAAGGGGGGCATCTACCAGGTACAGACACCTATCACGTAGGTCGTTAAGTTACCACAAGGACAAAAGAAATACCTTAATCAGGTGTTCAAGTATCACCCATAAGCAACACCCAAGCATCACCAGGTAAACTTTTGATCAAACATACAGAACATATAATAAGCCTTATACAATTTTAAATTGTATATTTTTGTACAGGCCACAGGCTTAATCAGGTTTATTAATTGGAATCAACCCTCTACAGCCCCACAGGAACATACACCCTTTACCTGGGGAACCACCCTGGATATTTAATCAACATCAAAATTCCTGTAAGTGCTCTAATAATTTCTAGTTATCTAATTAACCAAAGCAAGACAGTGTGCTCCCCTAATGTGACTTCTTTTATTACAGCATCCATTCTTTGACACCATCTCATAAAAGGATCCATAATCCTCCTCATCTTCCTCTTCAATATTCAGAAAGACCTTCTCGCATTTTAAGGTAATTACAAGCTAATAGTCCTATCACAAGACATATAACTTATACAGGCCAGCAATTACAGTCCTTATATATCTTATTACAGGTCCCAAACAGCTCTGGATCCCTGGAAGACTTACCAAAGTAGTTAATTTCTGTATAGCTCTAATCCCTAGTTTTATACTAATTTTCAATTCCATGAAAACTCCAAAAGCGGTTTATGAACAATAAAATAATTAATTTTAACGAACAATTGTAGATTCATCCATTTTTTTTTACCATTCTCACCTATCTTCTTCAGTGTATCAGCGCAATGGTTTTCTAAACTGCATTTTATTCCCCGAGTGGTTATGGTGACACATACCATTTGCAGCAGACCCACTGAGTTCACTTACCAGCACCCCTACTTTAAAAATTTTTTTCTCAGGGTCTGAACACACACACACAGTCTGAAAACACACACTGGGTCTAAAAACACACACACACACACACACACACACACACACACACATCTATCTATATCACACACCAGGGCTGTGGAGTCGGTAAGCCCAACCTTCGATTGACTCCTCAATTTCCATGATACCGACTCCCTCATACATGGCTCATGTTTAAGTGATATATTTAAGGTAGGACACATTTTTCTCAGCTAAAAAGTCTAGACCCTTAGATCAGGAATAGGATAGACATTTATAGGACACTTCATAACTTTCCCAAATTCTTAAAAAAAAATATTCCCCACAAACTACATTGTACTACTGTACCCAATTTATTATACACTGCTCAAAAAAAGGGAACACTTAAACAACAGAATATAACTCCAGGTAAATCAAACTTCCGTGAAATCAAACTGTCCACTTAGGAAGCAACACTGATTGACAATCAATTTCACATGCTGTTGTGCAAATGGAATAGACAATAGATGGAAATTATTGGCAATTATCAAGACACCCTCAATAAAGGAGTGGTTCTGCAGGTGGGGACCACAGACCACATCTCAGTACCAATGCTTTCTGGCTGATGTTTTGGTCCCTTTTGAATGTTGGTTGTGCTTTCACACTCGTGGTAGCATGAGACGGACTCTACAACCCACTGAAGTTGCTCAGTTAGTGCAGCTCATTCAGGATGGCACATCAATGCGAGCTGTGGCAAGAAGGTTTGCTGTGTCAGCGTAGTGTCCACCAGAGGCTGGAGGCGCTACCAGGAGACAGGCCAGTACATCAGGAGACGTGGAGGGGGCCATAGGAGGGCAACAACCCAGCAGCAGGACCGCTACCTCCACCTTTGAGCAAGGAGGAGTGTAGCACCCCGAGGACTCGGCTGCTACAGGGGTATTGCACCTCGAACCAGAGGTGTGGTATTCCACTCCCGGGTAAGGATGGGGCGTGGAACTGAGCTCAGTAGGCTGCATGCACTACACTCACCCCATTTCCGGGGGACAGAACAACGGTACTCCCACCAGATAGTTGTGCAGGTACGACAGCGTCTGTCCCTGGCTGGAGTGGGGGGGGGGGGGGGGGGACGACGACATCCCAGTGGTGTAGGAGCAGACAGGGGAGGGACTCTGGGCATAGGTAGGAGCCCATTGGTTGCATTGTCACCAGGGCTCGGGTGTCAGAGGGAGTATAAAGGTGGGCACCATCTAGGAACAAAAGAGTTCAGTCTGAGGAGAAGCTGAGAGAGAGTTCAGCCAGAGAGGGCCGACAGGGAGCTGTGGCTCCGTCTGGGCCCAGCTCCAGAGCTAGGCCTGAAGCAGAGAGGAGAGAGAAGGAAGAGGAGAAACACAAAGAAAGGCCCAGAGACGCAAGAGGGAACCCTGAGATCCCACAAGAGAACGGAAACGGGTGAAGGGTTGGCAGAGAAGGGTGCCGGATCCCAAACTGGTGGAGGCCAATTATCCTTCGCCAGGAACCGGAGGTCGTGGTCAAGTTTTGGCACGACCCCTCACCACATCCACCAGGAAGGCACGCCACATAGGGTCAGGGAAACCGGAGAGAGGTTTTACCCCCATAAGGCCCGAGGAAGCCGGACAAAGGTGGGTCCCTGGTGGGGAAGGCCAGTAGGAAGGAAGAGAGGGGAGAGGGGAGCTCTGGACCACGCTCTGGAATTGCCTGGGAGTTGGCCGAGTCCCTGACCTGGTGAACGCAGCATGACTCGGGTGGTCCTACTGTGCACAAGCGACCTGATAAAGAACCGTGAGTAAAGCTTTTGAAACTGCACTACCAGACTCCGTGTTTCATCGTCGTACCTGCACCACCAGTACTGGGACATCCGCACCATCACCCCCATCATCAACTCTACAATAGCTGCCCTGAGGCAATACTCCTCCCGTGGGGAGTCGTTCCATTCTCAGCTGCACCAACACCACCAGCCTCGGCGGTCTGCCCTGCAGCGGCGGTCTCATGACCGCAATCCACGGGTGGCATAGTCGAACATTCTAACATCTACTGCTAAATACTGCCACTCAGTTTGACTCCCTGGGCACGGACCGGGTCACCGCCACGAGACTACTACCCCTATCTGATCCGGCTCCGGGTAAACCCCCGTGCGCGCGATGCCGCACGACTCAGGCCCAGGGGCGCGTCAGGAGCACTGCCAGAGCCCTACAAAATGACCTCCAGCAGGCCACACATGTGCATGTGTCTTCATAAACGGTTAGAAACAGACTCCATGAGGGCCCGACGTCCAGAGATGGGGGTTGGGCTTACAGCCCAACACCGTGCAGGACGCTTTGCATTTGCCACAGAACAGGATTGGCAGTCGCCACTGGAGCCCTGTGCTCTTCACAGATGAAAGCAGGTTCACACTGAGCACATGTGACAGACAGGACAGTCTGGAGATGCCGTGGAGAGCGATCTGCTGCGTGCAACATCCTTCAGCATGACCAGTTTGGCAGTGGGTCAGTAATGGTGTGGGGTGGCATTTCTTTGGAGGGCCACACAGCTCCATGTGCTCGTCAGAGGTAACCTGACTGTCATTAGATACTGAGATGAGATCCTCAGACCCCTTGTGAGACCATATGCTGGTGCGGTTGGCCCTGGGTTCCTCCTAATGCAGGACAATGCCAGACCTCATGTGGCTGGAGTGTGGCAGCAGTTCATACAAGATGAATGCATTGAAGCTATGGACTGGCCCACACGCTCCCCAGACCTGAATCTGATGGAGCACATCATGTCTCGCTCCATCCACCAACGTCACGTCACTATCCAGGAGTTAGCGGATGCTTTAGTCCAGGTCTGGGAGGAGATCCCATAGGAGACCATCCGCAACCTCATCAGGAACATGTCCAGATGTTGTAGGGAGGTCATAACAAACACGTGGAGGCCACACAATACTGAGCCTCATTTTGACTTGTTTTAAAGGACATTACATCAAAGTTGGATCAGCCTGTAGTGTTTCCACTTTATTAACCCCAAAATTAAAATGTGATTTCCATTGATGATTTTTGTGTGATTTTGTTGTCAGCACATTCAACTTTGTACAGAACAAAGTATTCAATGAGAATATTTCATGCATTCAGATCTAGGATGTGTTATTTGAGTGTTCCCTTTATTCTTTTGAGCAGTGTATATTTTAGGAGTCAGTCCACTTTATACAGACTCCAACGCCACCAAAATGGGCACTGACTCCACAGCCCTGGTATGTAGAACCCAAATGACAAATTCAGACACTGCTCAAATATTTCTGGACTTAAACAGGTATTCCCATTCGCCAAGATCCTATCCCAATATGTAGAATGTGTAACATTACTAAATTTCAAATTGGAGGCGTTTCCTATAGTTCTTCTGATTCACAGTCTTCCCACATGTGCAGGCATGCAGGTAGTGGTTGTAACCATGGATATTCAACATCTTGCAATGCCTGCACACGAGGAAAGACCCAGCAAACCAAAAAAAAAAAAAAAAATCTATACTACAGTTAGGTCCATATATATTTGGACAGAGACAACATTTTTCTAATTTTGGTTCTAGACATTACCACGATGAATTTTAAACAAAACAATTCAGATGCAGTTGAAGTTCAGACTTTCAGCTTTCATTTGAGGGTATCCACATTAAAACTGGATGACGGGTTTAGGAGTTTCAGCTCCTTAACATGTGCCACCCTGTTTTTAAAGGGACCAAAAGTAATTGGACAATTGACTCCAAGGCTATTTCATGGACAGGTGTGGGTAATCCCTTCGTTATGTCATTCTCAATTAAGCAGATAAAAGGCCTGGAGCTGATTTGCGGTGTGGTGCTTGCATTTAGAAGGTTTTGCTGTGAAGTAAACATGCGGTCAAAGGAGCTCTCCATGCAGGTGAAACAAGCCATCCTTAAGCTGCAAAAACAGAAAGAACCCATCAGAGAAATTGCTACAATATTAGGAGTGGCAAAATCTACAGTTTGGTACATCCTGAGAAAGAAAGCACTGGTGAACTCCTCAATGCAAAAAGACCTTTGCACCCACAGAAGACAACAGTGGTGGATGATCGCAGAATAATCTCCATGGTGAAGAGAAACCCCTCACAACAGCCAACCAAGTGAACAACACTCTCCAGAAGTAGACGTATCAATATCCAAATCTACCATAAAGAGAAGACTGCATGAAAGTAACTACAGAGGGTTCACTGAACGGTGCAAGCCACTCATAAGCATCAAGAATAAAAAGGCTAGACTGGACTTTGCTAAAAAACACATCTAAAAAAGCCAGCACAGTTCTGGAAGAACATACTTTGGACAGATGAAACCAAGATATACCTCTACCAGAATGATGGAAAGAGAAAAGTATGGTGAAGGCGTGGTACAGCTCATGATCCAAAGCATACCACATCATCTGTAAAACACGGCGGAGGCAGTGTGATGGCTTGGGCATGCATGGCTGCCAGTGGCACTGGGTCACTAGTGTTTATTGATGATGTGACACAGCACAGAAGCAGCCGAATGAATTCTGATGTATTCAGAGCCATACTGTGTGCTCTGATCCAGCCAAATGCAGCCAAACTGATTGGTCGTCGTTTCATACTACAGATGGACAATGACCCAAAACATAAAGCCAAAAGCAACCCAGGAGTTTATTAAAGCAAAGAAGTGGAATATTCTTGAATGGCCAAGTCAGTCACCTGATCTCAACCCAATTGAGCATGTATTTCACTTGTTAAAGACTAAACTTCAGACAGAAAGGCCCACAAACAAACAGCAACTGAAAACCACCGCAGTGAAGGTCTGGCAGAGCATCAAAAAGGAGGAAACACAGCGTCTGGTGATGTCCATGAGTTCAAGACTTCAGGCAGTCATTGCCAACAAAGGGTTTTCAACCAAGTACTAGAAATGAACATTTTATTTACAATTATTTAATCTGTCCAATTACTTTTGGTCCCTTTAAAAACAGGGTGGCACATGTTAAGGAGCTGAACCTCCTAAACCCTTCATCCAATTTTAATGTTGATACCCTCAAATGAAAGCTGAAAGTCTGAACTTCAACTGCATCTGAATTGTTTTGTTTAAAATTCATTGTGGTAATGTCTAGAACCAAAATTAGAAAAATGTCGGTCCAAATATATATGGACCTAACTGTACATTTCTAATTTGAGGCGTTTGCCATTACACCTACTACATATTGGGATAGGGTCTTAGAGATGGAATAACCCTTTACATATGATGCCCATACTGTTAAGGATCAATAAAATTCCACATTTTTTTTGACAGCACAAGTGTAGTGCTTTTTTTTTTTTTTAAATAAATCCACGCTACCAAATCATGTGGAATGCAAGGATTATTAGTGAAAATCAGAGGCTGTAGTTTTATTTTATTAGAATTTAATAGGCTGTCATTTTGACACATTATAAGCAATGGTGTCAAACATCTGAAGCATTTAAATATTCCGGTATGACATAACCAGTCAGTGAATCCAAAACGTCAGGGATGTTTGGTCAGGATGCACAAAAAGTTAAATATATGTATATAAATTAAGACTATGTATTAAAAAAAAAAAAAAGTTGAATTCACATGTGCAAACTGAAAATCTAAATGAGCCTTAATCTGTGAAATCATTTGCATTATCAAAGAATCTATGTAGACATAAGATATCTGAAGAGCAGATAGGTTAACATGCCGTTTACCCGAGTTCACAAGACATTTACACACTACTAGTTAAAAACTGCTGGGAAAAATGGAGGTTGTACATGATTTTTCACACACTTGTTGGTCCAGCAGCAACGACCTCACAATTATTCATGCAAGGTCTGCAGCCACTTATGTCACTGCTAAGGCCAAAGATAAGCTACTTTAAAAAGGGTATATCCTGGACTTTAACAAAAAATGTGCCTAAGCACTAACAGGTAGTAGTTACCTGCTACTTGCCTGTTGCGCATGGCACCATTCTACCCCAGCACAGACTGCATCCTGCAGGAGATTCAGCTGCCTGACTACGTGACTCAGATGTCATTCTGATTGACAGCCAGCTCCCCCAGTTAGGCAGTGGGAATCCGGCTGTAAAAATGTTGGAAGTCCCGCTCTCACAGCGGAGTGGAAAAGAAGCCTCTGCTCTGTCAACATGACATCAGCGGAGGCAGCAGAATCCCCAGCAAGAGCTGTCTGTCTGACTGGCTCGGTGTCAGGGAAGAACGGCGCCATGTGCAACACAAGCGCTTAAACACATTTTTTGTTTTTCAGAAAGTTCCAGATAAACCCTTTAAGGATTGACCTTAATTCATTGCTGCAGGATAGGCAGCGATCGCCATGGGGATATGACAGATGAGTCATCTTGAGAAATCACATAACCCTTTAACATTTTCTGCAATTTCTTACATGTTATATTAACACACATGATGTATGCACTGGGATAAGAGTCTCCATGTACAATCACAAGTTCATCAAGTTTCAGCACTGAGCAGCCCTAAAGCCACTGCTCAACAAGGTCTTCTATGCATCTTCAGGACAGAACTTAACGCCAGCACCAAGTGGCTCCAAGCCCAAAAAGACAAAAACACGCAATACATTTACATCTTCTCATCGGGTTGTTAAAGTAATACCGGAAAACTAAAACTTCATTGCTTTAAATCTAAGAGGTTTGACACTGAACGCCACCTCTTGGGGGATCGTCGTCATCATCATGATAAGCTTCTCCGTTGTAATGTGAACGCCTTTGCTGAGCTGGATCAAATTCCATCAGCTCCACTTGCTCCATGTCTTCATTCTCTTCAATTACTTTTCTTGACGGAAGAAGCTTTTCTAACAAAGGAAGTTTGTCTGCTGAAATGAAGCCACTGGAAGGAAAGTTAACCTGCAATAAAGCAGAAATGTGCAAACAAACATGTTAATATGTGTCAGTTACAATTGCTTTAACAAAGACATACACTTCCGCTACTGGTTTTCTCCAGTATTTATTATATGGCAACAATGACTTTTCAACATTATTCCCCAGGTCAGTACAACTAAATGCAATACTGGCGCTTTGATTTTTAAAGACTTCTTTTGACGTCCCCTTATAGGACTTGAACCTGCGAACACAAAGTATATACTGCAATACCATTGCAGTATATAGTGCGAAGTCACAAGCTGGTCTTCATAAGAGCTATGTAATGGCAGGTATGAGGTTTCAGCAGACCCCCAGGAGCCTATCAGTACTCTGCAATCCTGTGCGAGACAGAAGATGGCTGTATAAAACACCTCAAAAATGAGGGCATGACGTTACAATAACATGTCAGGAAGGGGTTGAAAGGCCTAACCTGTGGTACCAGATTGTCACACCTAGTGTTCGTGCTGAGCAGTTAGTGAATTAGTCCCCACTAATAATGAATTTTAATATCATATCCCAACATTTCCACTGGATGGAAAATTAACCCTAAAGTCACTTAAGCAGAAGAGACTACTCACCTGGAATTCAATTATAAGGCGTCCCTTTTCACATGGCCTTCGGTAGATGGGCATACCTTCATTTAACACACATTTAATATCTCCATGTTTGACAATCTGACCTAAGAGACAACACAGTGGGGGTTAATGATCTCTAGCACCTTTTATCTAGAGTTGGTATGAATCCATGTGAAGTCAATCTACTAACCAGGATGAGAAGTGATAATTATAGTCCTCGAATCCAGCGTCACTATGGGCTTTTGAAAACCACACAGTGCCTCCACCAGCTCGATTTCCATGTGCATCAGAAGATCTTCTCCCCTCCTGCAACATAGTACAAAATGGTTTTCCTATTACTAATTTGCATGTTACAATATTTCTATTTTATCAGATTTAGTCTCTTTATACCTAGTAAAAACAGCATGATCCTTTACGTCCAGTACAATAATGATATCTCCAGGTTCAAGGCCTGGCTCTTGGTCACCCTCGCCGGAGAATGTGATCTTCTGACCATCCTTCATTCCTGTATATAAAATAAAAAAAAAAAAAAACTGCATGAGCAAACAATTTAAAGAGGTTGAAAAATGTTGCCAAAGATGGACTTTACTTAGAATGCATGCAACCAAGATAAAAAAAAAATAAATTCAGTTTTGCAATTGGATGTAATTAAACATTTTTCACAGTTGCCTCCTATAGCCTCTGTATTACACTATTGCTGGCTGCAGAATGAGTTAGTGGGGTTGTCCATTACCTTTATTTTATAAACGGTGTTGGGAATGTGATTTTGTGGCACCCATTACATAGGTATGACAGGTTCTTCTCTTGATTGTTACTGCAGCTTTCTTCAGACTGCAAGCTGATAAAACACATTTAATAAAATAAAATGGATAACCCTATTAACTCATCCTGCAGCCAGCAATAGACAAATACAGAGGCTGTAGGAGGCGAACAGTGACTTTTTTTAAATGAAACCCAAAATTTCAAAAATGAGAAGGTGGACAACCTCTTTAAGCAGGCAAAAATAAAAGGTTTTTTTGTTGTTTTTCTTTAAAGGGTGGGTATGAAGGGAACGTCAGTGCACCATTACTTTCAGTTTATGCACAGGCTAAAACAGAATATTTCTGGCAACTTGGCATTTACACGTTTCTCCCCCTCTATTACAGGAAGCTGACAATGCACATAAGAAGCATTTGTGGTCTCACTCCATTTAGAGACATGTCAGATTTGAAAAATGGAGAGGGGGGGGGGGGGGGGGTCAAGAAAATTATAACTGGCTTTAGCAACTGGGGTTAAAACAAACTCTGTAGACCCATCATTAGACTGTATAACAAGTGTCTGCCCACAGCATATTTTTCATTATGCTGAGAAAACCAAGTGTTTTCTATGCAGAGGTTCCTTGAATTTAACAGTCTATATACACACCTTTGTCAATATGAACTTCAAGAATCTTCTTTTCTCTGACAATTTTCCTGCCATTGCAGTTCTTACACCTGTCTTTTGCACTGATTCTTTCCCCTTGGCCTTGACACTCTGGACACACAGATTGGATCTGTTGGACCATCCCTGGTCCTATTTGATGGATTCTTATTTGCACACCAGAACCCCTGCAATTCGTACAGCACTCCACAGCCCCTTTTCTACCACCACGACCTGAAATTAAAAAGCACATTTTTTTTCTCTCAGGACCCACGGCAGACTACAGATCATTCACCATCCTGGAAACCATATTTAATGTGAATATTCATCTGGGATGGGGCAGTCAGTTTACACGACATTAGAAAACTTGTCAGTTCTCCTCATCTGTCCATTTAGTAAATTGTATTTTACACAATTCTGGAACATAGTCTTCTTGGAACTCTGCATTATACTATTCCTCCTATGCTAACAGTATTCCATGACATTACTACCAATTATCTAGCCTTACAACAGGTCATTAGACTGGCAGAGGTCTGACTACTCCACCCACCCCTGTACATCAGGACACAGCTTGCAGTTTCAGTCACTTGTACAAAAAGTTATACATAGCCTTTAAAAAGGATGAACCAGGATTTTATTAGAGATCATTTCTGGATTTTTAAGAACAAGTAACTGTCACAAGAACAAAATATTTGGTTTTCAAAAGAAACTTTTTAGCAGCAACGAAGAAACATTGTTCTCAGTTCAGAACCATCATATTCTTTCAACTGACTAACAATCTAGCTATGGCTATAACATCAATGTATTTCTTGGTAACCAGGTTACAAAGCATATCCTAAAATTAAAGAACAATTCTAGTGATTGCATGTCAGGTACATCACACCTACCTTCACATTTGTCACAGATTGTGTTTTTCTGTAATGCCAATTTTCGTGTTGCGCCATTGTATAGATCCTCCAATGATACAGAGAGCTGGTGGACTACATTTTTACCTGTGAGTTATAATACCGTAAATTAACAGACTGCACAAAAATCAAGACTAGAGAAAACAGTTTTATTTGAACAAGCACATTACCTCTTCGCTCCCTCTGCATTCTTCCTCCTCCACCGAAAAACATATCAAAGATGTCCATTGGGGATCCAAAGCCGCCACCCCCCATTCCTCCCTCTTTGATGGCCTGCTCGCCACCCTTGTCATACAAGTCTCGCTTCTTTGTATCAGAGAGCACTTCATAGGCTTGGGAAATCTGTTTAAACTGTAAAATGCAAAGGAATTACTACAATTAGTAACAAGACCTAATGCTACAAGTTTGTAATGACCCAATTCTAAAGACCACCACACACAAGTATTGACTATTGGGGAAAATAATGATGTAGCATTTCATCAAGTTCCAAAACACTTTTTCTGACTGGAGATATGCAGACAAGGGATAGGCTTTACCTTCACTCATTGAAAACACTTAGGAGTGATCTCAAAGTACATTTTAACCCCTTAAGGACCTTGGGATTTTCTGTTTTTTTTTTTTTTTTTTGGGGGGGGGGTTTGCGCTTTCGTTTTTTTGCTCCCCTTTTCCCAGAGCCATAGCGTTTTTATTTTTTGGTCAATATGGCCGTGTGAGGGCTTTTTTTTTGCGGGATGAGTTGTACTTTTGAACAACATTACTGGTTTTACCATATCGTGTGCGGGGAAAAAAATTCCAAGTGCGGTGAAATTGAAAAAAAGTGCAATACCAGTTTTGTTTTTTAACCACTTTCACTGAATGCTAAAACTGACCTGCCATTATTATTCTCCAGGTCATTAAATGTTGACAACAAACATGTATAGGTTATTTTTTAAGTGGTAAAGGAAAAGAAAAAAAAAAAAAAAAAAAGGGCGCCATTTTCTGAGACCTGTAGCGTGTCCATTTTTTGGGATCTGTGGCCGGGTGAGGGCTTATTTTTTTTTTGCGTGCCAAGCGGACTTTTTTTTATTTATACCATTTTGGGGTAGAGCCGATGTTTTGATAGCCCGTTATTGCAATGTTGAGGTGACCCAAAAAACCCGTAATTCTGGAGTTTAGAATTTTTCTCGTTATGCAGTTTACCGATCGGATTAATTTTTTTTATATTGATAGATCGGGCGATTCTGAACGCAGCGATACCAAATGTGTACGTGTTTTGTTTTTTTAAAAATAAAACACTTTCTGCTTGCTTCAATAGTCTGTATAGGAGACTAAAAGCAGCAGCAGTCCATTGCCTCTATGTAGCAGAGGCAATCGAGCAGATCACCTCTATTGCAGTAGAAATGCTCATGTGCTATGAGCGCCGACCACTAGGTTGGCGCTCATAGCAATTTTTACATGACAACAGGTGTCTGCTGCAGACCCCAGGTTGTCATGCCCACGCATCGGTGACCTGCGATCATGTGACGGGGTCACCAATGGGCGGGGCTAAAGCCACGCTTCCGAAGTGGCGATGTTAAATGCTGCTGTCAGATTGACAGCGGCATTTAACTGGTTAACAGATACAGGTGGATCGCGATTCCACGTGCAGCTGATGTGGGCACATGTCAGCTGATTTATCCGGCTGACATGTGCCCGGTTCAGTGCAGGCTTAATGCCGGAGCCCTCACTGAACCGGGGGTGATGGCCTGGTGGGGTACCAATATGCCCCCAGGTTTTAAAAGGGGTTAAATAAATCTATCTTGGGAAAATAAAAAAATATAATATAGATTATATATTTACAGTGCTAAGATATCTAATAGATGCTGCAGCTCATGGTCAGTCACACACAGGTCCTGGCCAGGGAAGGAAGCATAAGTGAATGTACTGGTGACCAGGCTGATTTCTGTAAGGTAACATCTACCCAGCCAGTTTTATCAAAGGAGTGAATGTCTCTGCAATGTCACTTCACAAGATCTGTAAGCTCATCATAAATCAAGTCCGTGACATAAGCTCTGATGGGGAGCAGCTATGCCCGACCATGACCGAACAGCAGCTCTACACAGCACATTGAAGGGGCACATTTATGAGATTCTCTCCACACAGTAGCATTGAGTTTTTGGTAAACACATCAATTGTGGAACTTATTACAAGATATATTGATTAAAATGTACTTTGCTAGTGGGAAAACCCCTTTAAAAGTGAATTAGTCACCACTTGTGACAATCTAACCCATTTATGAGGGCATACTGGTTATAGACTGCCGATTAGTCATCCCTCTCATATCAGATGCCTTGTTGTAGATAAATCATTTAGCACTTTATGCAAGTTACCTTTTCCAGGCTTTGGGGAGGACATTGCCTGGAAGATAACTCCCCCTTCATGTATAATAAGCCCTGGAGGCAGAGTTACCAGTGTGATGGCTGCTCTGCTCTCCTGATCTCACTGCAGAGCTGTGTGTGATTATACCTGACATATCTACAGGTTCCTCTCAGCTTCCATCTCACAGGATTGCAATATTGTTACAATACAGCAGAGCTCAGAGAGCTGCAAAAATGTGTTTGCAAGACAAATTAAATTCCTCCTGTTCTGGGTTAGCTACTTGTCTCACACTGGTAGCTCTTCATGTATGAAGCTCTGGAGACAGGATCCTCCCCCAAAGTCTGAGAGGTGATTTACATATTTATATAAAAAATAAATAAATAAAAAAATTGACTTCTCTGGAATAGAACAT
Organism: Phyllobates terribilis; assembly: GCF_046119375.1. Taxonomy (NCBI): domain Eukaryota; kingdom Metazoa; phylum Chordata; class Amphibia; order Anura; family Dendrobatidae; genus Phyllobates; species Phyllobates terribilis. Next base: position 757,593,575 of record NW_027362761.1, read on the forward strand.
TGTATAGCAGATCTCAAGGTATCACTTTATTCAGCTTCCCTTGACCTAAATACCCATATAGAGGACTTCGAAGTGTGTGTGTGTTGTGTGTTAGAGCCAACCAGGGCTGTGGAGTCGGTAAGCCAAACCTCCGACTACTCAATTTCCACGACTCAGACTCCCTCATACATGTCTCCTGTTTAGTGATAAATTTACTGTAGCGCAGATTCATCTCAGCTAAAAGTCTAGACCCTTAGATCAGGAATAGGACACACATTTATAGGACATTTCATAACTTTCCCAAGTTGTTATGAAAACAATATTCCCCACAAACTGCATTAAACTACTGTACCCAATTTATTATATATTTTAGGAGTCGGTCCATTTTATACAGACTTCACAGCCCTGGATCCTACTGACAGATTCCATTTAACACTTGACCAAACAAAGTTCATGTGTATGGGCAAGACAGGTGTGAAGACTGGTTCAGACTTAAAAATAAAAGGGAATCTATCAGCAGGTGTTTGCTACATAATCTGAAGACAGCAGGAATAATCTAAGTGATACATCGCTGAATTCAGGTTATCGGCCTAGATCACGATGCTTCCAGATGAGGTAACAAAAACTTGCTGACAGATTCCCTTTAAAGCTGTACTAGTGGATCAATGATATCCCATGACTCCTATTCAGACCCTTTCCTGGTCCCCTTCTATAGTAGTACATAGGAGTAGGCAGGTCACCTTTGAGGCCATTAATTTAGGTGGCATTTCTGGCATATCAATGTAGGACCGGAAAAAAAAAAAAAAAAAAAAAAAAAGTGCTGGCAGGAGAGATGCTGCTTACAATATATGCAGCTTTAAGCGTTTTACATGCATGCCCCCCCTCCCCCACCCCCCTTACATTTGGATGGGAAAAATGCAAAAAAAAGTTAAAATTGACACGCTGCAGTTTTGGGGGAAAAAAAAAAACAAAAAAACAAAAACCAACACTGATTGTTAACATCCACAAGAAATTAAATAAGCAGCAGGTGATTAAAGAAATCTTCTTCATTTTGCTAGAAAAACCATGGAAAAAATCTTAAGTAAAATCAAACTGAGACCATACCAACCTTTTCCCCTTCATTGGGATTCTTGTCTGGATGGTACTTTAGGGCTAGTTTTCTGTACGCCTTTTTGAGTTCATCCTGGGTGGCATTAGGCTTTACCCCGAGAACATCATAGTACCCAGTTTCAACCACCATTTTGCTTCAGGTATCTTCAGTCTACACTGTAAAAGAAGCATTCGTCTGTTATACACCACAGAATGTTGTGGACAGATGTTCTATAGTTTTCTAGAGTAAAAGTCAGGAGTCTTGCACTGCTCCATACCAAAGATATAGAGAATACCTTTAGACATACAGCACGGTGTACACAAGGCTCCCCCATGTGACTGGAGATCCTGTAACTGCTTAGGTAGATCCACACAATGGACATAATACACAATCATCATTTTAAGAAAGAAGGTTAGTGTTGCCCATAGAAAGCCACGGATTCATTTACTACTTAAGAAGGAGGCTGGGGGTCAAAGATAGAATTGTATTGTTTGCTTCATCCATAGCCACCACTGCTAGTAAATATAAAAAGGTGTCAGTCAGTTTATTCTGTTCAGGTCACTACTTTTAAAGAACAGTTATGTATTCCTTTAACCCATACATGTCAAACTCCAGCCCAAGGGCCAAATCTGGCCTGCAGGCTGGTTACATTTGGCCCGCAACACCAGAACCACCACGACTATGTGGGGCCCATTATTCTGTATGGAGCACTATGTGGGGCCCATTATTCTGTATGGAGCACTATGTGGGGCCCATTATTCTGTATGGAGCACTATGTGGGGCCCATTATTCTGTATGGAGCACTATGTGGGGCCCATTATTCTGTATGGAGCACTATGTGGGGCCCATTATTCTGTATGGAGCACTATGTGGGGCCCATTATTCTGTATGGAGCACTATGTGGGGCCCATTATTCTGTATGGAGCACTATGTGGGGCCCATTATTCTGTATGGAGCACTATGTGGGGCCCATTATTCTGTATGGAGCACTATGTGGGGCCCATTATTCTGTATGGAGCACTATGTGGGGCCCATTATTCTGTATGGAGCACTATGTGGGGCCCATTATTCTGTATGGAGCACTATGTGGGGCCCATTATTCTGTATGGAGCACTATGTGGGGCCCATTATTCTGTATGGAGCACTATGTGGGGCCCATTATTCTGTATGGAGCACTATGTGGGGCCCATTATTCTGTATGGAGCACTATGTGGGGCCCATTATTCTGTATGGAGCACTATGTGGGGCCCATTATTCTGTATGGAGCACTATGTGGGGCCCATTATTCTGTATGGAGGACTATGTGGGGCCCATTATTCTGTATGGAGGACTATGTGGGGCCCATTATTCTGCATACTGATTGGCCCACGACTGTCCAACTTTTTCATTTTGGCCCTCTGTGTGGTTGAGTTTGACATCCCTGCTTTAACCCCTTCCCAACACGTGACGTCATTACATATGTCAGGTCCTCTTTCATGCAGGTTTAGGAGCAGAGCCCATCCCATTCCTGGCAGATGATTGCCGTTTTAGTCAAGTCCCCACAATGTTTTTGACTCACATTTTTCAATTGTTTCAGCAAAAGCGCACTAAAACCACACCCAATCACGAACAATAAAGTTTTGTCAAAGCAGCTTTATTTTAGGCTATGTGCCCACGATGCAGAAATGTTCAGGATTTTTTCCTGAGCGTTTCTGCATTTCCCTGGCAGAAAAAACACATTGTACATGCGTTTTCCTGCCAGGGACATTCGGAAGTGAAGCGTTCTTGGTACCAGGGTCTGGAGGAGAGTCTCCTCTCCTCTAGACCCGGGTACCATCCGCACATTAGAACGCATGGAATGCGCATCTACATATACAGTGATGCGTAATCCATGCGATCTAATGCAAGTCAATGGCAGCAAAAACGCAGCACATCTGCAAAATAATTGGTAGTGCTGTGTTTTTTTCCCCCGCAATGATAATCCGCAGCGGAAATTTCCACAGCATGTGCACAGCACATGAGGATTATCATTGGGGAACATTGCTGCCCTTCTACCATGCGTTTTTTAAGTGTTTCTGCAGCTTTTTTGCCGCTGTGGAAATGCTTAAAAAACGCATCGTGGGCACACAGCCTAAAACATCACATACCAAAAAGACAAAAACACAGCCTGATTCAGCTCTCCTAGTTTAGCAAGATTTTCTGCACCAATACTCATCTTTGGTATGTAGCTATAAACAGCCATTAGCAGCGGCAAGTGCAGCAGAGCTCCACACATTTAGTCTTTCTAAAGGTAATGGGTTACAATTTTTACAGTAATTGATTATGCAACCATTTAAAAAATATAAAATGTACTATTTCAAACATTTTTTTTTTCTGCAGAAGCTGGGGGCTGTTATTTTTCATTTGCTGGTGCGTGTCTGAGCACGACACTTGGAAACTGCAAAGACTGCAGCCGCAGGCCACGTCTCCTGTACTGTGGCTGCCTCAGTTGTGACCTGAGCAGTCTCTGGGCTGTCCAGTTTACAGCTGTGGGGGAAGATAGGCCCCATTTTATTGCAAGCCAGAGCTGTGATATGTGGTGGTGTAAAGTGGAGGGCTCATTATCAGTAATGCACTAGGGTAGAATATGGAGAGGTTCACGTTTCTATGTAGTGTGCATTATACACACAGCTCTGCTACATACAGGTGTAAATCACTAAATTAGAATATCTAAAAGTTAATTTCAGTTCAATACAAAAAGTGAAACTCATTATATAGTCCTTACAGAGTGATCTACTTCAAGTGTTTATTTCTGTTAATGTTGATGATTATGGCTTACAGCCAATGAAAACACAAAAGTCATTATCTCAGTAAATTAGAATACTTTAGAACAGCTTCAAAAAAGGTTTTTAAAATCGGAAATGTTGGCCTACTGAAATGTATGTTCAGTAAATGCACTCAATACTTGGTCGCGGCTCCTTTTGCATCAATTACTGCATCAATGCGGCGTGGCATGGAGGCGATCAGCCTGTGGCACTGCTGAGGTGTTATGGAAGCCCAGGTTGCTTTGATAGCAGCCTTCAGCTCGTCTGCATTGTTGGGTCTGGGGTCTCTCCTCTTCCTCTTGACAATACTCCATAGATTCTCTATGGGGTTAAGGTCAGGCGAATTTGCTGGACAATCAAGCAGTGATACTGTTGGTTTTAAACCAGGTATTGGTACTTTTGGCAGTGTGGACAGGTGCCAAGTCCTGCTGGAGAATGAAATTTCCATCTCCAAAAAGCTTGTCGGCAGAGGGAAACCTGAAGCATAACATTTCCTGGTAGACGGCTGCGCTGACTTTGGTCTTGATTAAACACAGTGGACCTACACCAAATGACATGGCTCCCCAAACCATCACTGATTGTGGAAACTTCACACTAGACCTCAAGCAGCTTGGATTGTGGCCTCTACACTTCCTCCAGACTCTGGGACCTTGTGGAGTTTCTATGACTGCCTTCTGGATATTGTCAAGTCAGCAGTCTCCCCCATGGAGGCCAACTGAAACGGACTAAGGGACTTTTTTTTAAATGCATACAAAGCCTTTGAAGGAGTTTTTTGTTAAGTATTCTAATTTACTGAGATAACGACTTGTGTTTTCATTGTCTGTAAGCCATAAACAACATTAACAGAAATATACACTTGAAACAGATCACTGTTTGTAATGACTATATGAGTTTCCCTTTTCATATTGAAGAATTGAAATTAACTTTTTGATGATATTCTAATTTAGTGAGATGTACCTGTATGTACTGTCGTCAGTGGGGTTAGGAGTTAAACAAATCGAAGGCTGGGGGCATTGGATCAGACTGCACCCCCACTGAACAAATAATTGAAGCAGGTTATCCATAGAAGAGCAGACTCTTGGCCTTTAAGTCAAGTGTAGCATCCAGGGCTGTGGAGTCAGTAAGCCAAACCTCCGACTCCTTCATACATGGCTCACTTAAACAGTAGCCATTTATTGTAGCACAGATTCATCTCAGCTAAAAGTCTAGAATCTTACATCAGGAATAGGACATTTCATAATTTTCCCAAATTCTTATGAAAAAATATTCTCCACAAACTGCACTGAACTACTGTACTCCATTTATTATATATTTTAGGAGTCGGAGTTGGTCCATTTCATACAGACTCTGAGACTCCATAGACCTGGTAGCAGCTTTTGAAAAAAGCAGCAATGGCCTGGTCCACCCTAGCAGATTAATCTCTTCACATCCTACGACGTATAGGGATGTCATAGGTAGCGTCCCAGCATTTGATGCTGCGCTGAGCCTGCATCTTTTCAGGTACATGACAGCTGATTTGATCAGCTGTCATGTACCCCTATAACAGACAAGTGGAATCACGATCCATCCGCAGCCAACACGTTAAATGCTGCTGTCAGTCTCTTGACACTGGCATTTAACTCCCACTTACCAGAAGCACATCACAAACCTTGACCATCAGCACAGTGTTAGCATGCAGTAGAGCCACAAGTCTGCCGTGGCCGCAGATCTACCTCCGCCCACGATGCCGGACTGTAAGCCACGCCCCCCTCCCCCCCTCCAGCTGGAGTGGAGAAGGCATCCCCACTAGAACCCAGCAAGCCTGAAAGGTTCTTCCCATCAAGGACAGGAAACCAAACTGAGGCGAGAAACAGGACCATCCCCTTTTAAGACTGTAGGCTTCCTCTCCTTGGTGGGCAGATACCCTCTCTCGTGGAGCTGTCATGGGGGAACGAATAAACAAGTATTGAAGATCCGTCCATATTTCAATACTGTGGTTCTCCTGGGGAAGAAGTTGGGCCAACTTTAAAACATTTAGAGAATAAGTTGCATGAACCTATATTGTGGTTTCCTGGCATCCAGGTAGCTCGGACTTCCACCCCATTTCTCCCACTACAACGTGAATCCCTCTGTGTGCACGCTGTGGCAACTGATCCACCTTGAATCCTTTGTGGTGGGTTAATACAACCCCAATCGAACCAATTTGGCTGTAGAATCGTTCGGAGGTTAAAAAACAAAACAAAACAAAAAAAAAACAGTTTTGTGGCGCTGAAAACAAATATGCTTAAATTTGCTGATTGGATCTAATTTTCAAGGTCCAGAGGAGGTTGTAATTACTTCTGGACAGCTTTAATGCAGGTTATAGAAAAATTGCATCTATTATTTCCTCATTATTGCATGGTTAGTAGTTAATCTATTGAGCCTTCAGTATTCTTTTTTGTACGTATTTCTTGCATAAATGCCTCATTCTTGCGTTACCAAAACAGATCGTTTTTGCTACATATGCTGAGAAGTCACAAAACATGAAACTTGACTACGATAAGGAAAGCCTACAAAGTGTATTTTGGAGGCAGAATAGGAGATCAGGAAAAGATTTGGGGCTCCACACATGAATCACATCTCACCCAGTGATTGCACGGGAAGATCTAGACCTTTTGCAGCCCCAATGATCTGGCGACAGACAACCGGTAACACTACCCATTGCCATTTCTGCATGGTGCCCCCATATTAGGAAAGGAGTTTAAAGGAAGAAGTGGACTTTACAGTATCCAAACATTCCATCTGCAATAAGCTCTGTACGAAATACAGAAGAACTGCTGGTTCCAAAAGCACCAGAAACATTTCAGTCGAGTCAAGTGAGGAAGAAGGCACTTTTTGTCATGAAGCATCTTCCTCTCATGACCCAGACTTTGTCAGCAACCTCAACTGAACCACACCTGATAATACAAAGTGAACGGAATGATCTGGTTAAGAGATTTGGATCTGCCCAAAAGTAAGGGACTCTCCTAACAGAATGTTTAGATTTCTTTGTTCTGCAAATGTGATAAAGACGTTGTCCAATAAGTCTTCATGGAGGGAGCTCTTGTGGCATGGAACATAAAACTTTAATAGAAGCTCTGAAGATAAGTCATAATCCAGAGGAATGGAGGCTCTCCATTGATTTGTCCAAAACAAGCCTAAAGGCTGTCTTATAGCATAATGGCAATGTGCTTCCTTCATTTCCAGTTGGTCATGCAATCCACATGAAACAGCTGTTGAGGTGCCTGAACTATGACCAACATTTGAGGACCCTTAGTGGTGCCTTAAAGGTGGTTCCTCTCTTACTTGGTCTCCAGGGTGGATACAAAAGTACTGCTGCTTTCTGTGTGAGTCATGCAAGAGAATATCACTACAATAAAAGACTGGCCTCTCCACATTCAGTTCAGCCAGGAAGTAAAAGTGTCCTGCACCCAGCACTTGTTGACCTACATAACATTGTTACCACCATTGCAAGTCAAGTTGGGCCTAATGAAGAACTTTGTCAAGGCAATGGATAAAAGTGCAAAAGCATTCAAGTATCTCATTGCTTTACACAACCTTGGACATTTAACACAGATAAAGGAAGGAGTCTTTATTGGTCCTCAGATTCAAAAGCTTCTTCAAGTTGAGGAGCTTCTTCATTTGTTGCAGGGCAAGAAAAAGGCTGCATGGGTAGCATTCGCATTCGTGGTAACTCATTTTTGGGGAAACTCAAGAGCAGATAATGAAGAGTTGGAGGAAAATCTGCTCAAAAGATAAGGATCTTGGCTAGAACATGTCCTTAAAGATGAAACTTCTTACATTCGCATCTAGACTTTTGTACACCAAACCGCAGAGCAGTGAGTAACAAGCACAGTGAGCGATTTCACCAAGATATTGCAGCTATGGGGAAAAGATGTCAAGGAAAATGGAAATCCATCAATGCTTGCAGATTACTGTTGGACAATTGTAAGATGATCTGATGCAGGAGTATAAGAGACAAGAAAAAAAAAAAAAAAAAAAAAAAAAAAAAAAAAAAAAAAAGAGTGGTCACTGAATGAGGACCAAATTCTGTAGTGCAATGTTTTAACATGTTTTAGTTATTTGAATTGTTGCCAAGTTTCTGCTAAATAAGAAAATTGACAAATAATCTGCATCTTTATAATTGCAAAAATAGTGTTTCAAAGTACTGAAACTTTTATGTATTAATAAGCGGCAGTAAAACAAAAACTGATATCACTGACACAAGAGACAACTAAAAATTCTCTGTCAGATTTGACTTCAAAATCATTAGGAAATGGTTCATTTCATAGCTGAACCTGAGAACTTTTGAATATATGTACAACAGCGTATGTCAGCAGCTCCTCCTTATCCCAACATTTTCCTCCCTCAGATAAGACCCTATTGCGCTTGATGTCCCCTCCAATGTCTCCTTATTTCATGCGGCATTCTCCTCCGCCAGAAGCGCTTACGGATCCAATTCATAAAACTCATATGTATTTTCCACTGCTTTTGCCTGTATAGTTGTCCTTTTATTATGTCACGCAAATTTTTTTTTTTTTTAAAGGCACCATTTTACTAAAGCCCACCATGTGATCAATCTGCATAAGCACCACCTACGGCTAGGACTGTGCAGGCATGATATTTAAATAAGAGGATAGACACCAGGCAGTGGAGGGGTCATGGCAGAGACCAAGACCCTATCCACAGTCCCACACCAATTCACAGAGACCAATACTTCTAATGATTGTATAAAAACAGTCAGGCTGTGGATTTCTTTACTGAATGTATTAAATCAGTATAATAGCACCATAGGTGCCCATGATATGACCACTGATATAGTGACAGTTTATTAGCTAGTGGTCGTAACCATGGATACCCAAGGTCCTGCACATGAGAAAAGAGACATAGCGAATCAGAAGAACTATACTACATTTCTAATTGGAGATATTTGCTAATATTGTTATTACACCTGCTACTAATTGGGATAGAACCTTGGAGATAACATTTTCATTAAAGGGGTATGCCCATCAGTCCAGTGGGTGGGAGGGGGGGGGGGGCCAGATCAGTGACTGAAGGTCTTCCCTGTGTGATGGTGTGCAGAGATAGCTGTCAGTCACTAGTAGGACCGCCCACTGGACTGATAGGAATTACACTGAAAACAATACAAGTTATTCTGAATCTTTTCCCAGAAACCTGTCAAGTTCTGCTCAGCTTCGCCTTCTCTATACCGTGCTGCCTACAGATCAGAAGCTCGACCAGCCCACCCCTTATTGCAGTCAGTGGGGGAGTCAGCAGCAATGGCTGTCAGTGGGAAAGAACCCACCCCAAGCCCCCACATAAGGCACATCACCGGGGTCATTGCTAGCATGGGTTGGTACGTCACCGAGGCAGCACCAGCCATTATGTGGTAGGGAGGGGGCAGGGCAGCGTCTGCTTCACCATCTCCCTCCCGGCAACAAGCTGCACAGCAGTCCCACGTAAAATGGGCTTGATGGCACTGGACGACGGCAGCGGCACTGGGTCACAAGGGGTGACATGTAGGGAAAGGTACGACTATACAATACTAATAGTATATAGAACAGGCCCGGCTCTAGGACACCGCACAGAAAGCTGTGGCCGGTGCTCCAGAGCCACACATTACCGGCACACGGGCCACTAGGAGCGGCAGCCGCACTCACCAGGCGCCGTACGACTCCTCCGTCCTTTCTCCTTCACCAGCAGCTTCTGGAAAGATCGAACAAGAGAGCCGCATCCGGGACCTTATGTGAAAGCAGGGCGGAGTGATACAGGCGTGACGTCACCAATCCGGAACCGGCTCTTCCACCACAGGCACCGCCCACAGCTGCTGAGCACTGACCAATCATGGGCAGAGTCATGGCGGCTGGGATACAGGATACACAGGACTGAGTGCGCACGGAGCCTGCGTGTCAGCAGAACACGAGGTAACGTGCACGGCCTGGAGAGGCAGCAACATGGCGGAAGATTGCCACACTGGTGTGACAGTGCGCGTGCTGTGACCCGCCTTGTTGGCGGTTATTGACGACCATAGGCGCATGGTATATATAGATAACGTATCCCACTAGAGCATGGCCGGAGAATTGCTTCTGTCAGTGTGCTCAGGGGATGCGACCTGCACCACTGAGCCTTAGAGGGATTGTCTGCTACACAGTACATTATAAACGGTGGTCGTAAACCAGTAACAAAATGGACAGCTGCTCACCTACCACCCCGTCACTTCTCAGCTCCTCCACCCATGAGGAACCAGTCAGCAGCCACAGGTTGGCTCCACCATGGCGCTTTACCCTAGCTGAAGGAGAAAGCCTGCCACAGGCTGAGGTGTGGAGAGGGGAGTGAGCACCTGGCCCCTTTATCTCATGATGTGCAGAGGAAGATATAATGCAGAAAATGTTATTTGTATGAACGCCGTCCACAGTCAGTATGTGAAGCTGCAATCAGGTCTCTGACCATCTTCAGATATACTGTGTGTCAAATAAAAAAAAATACAGATTCACCTATAAGGAAAAAGCCATATAATAAATACATATACTTGTCAATGTAAGTACACCTAGAAAAGCAGAAATCCCAAATACGGGGGTATAGGCAGAAAAGAAGGAATAGAACACGGAAAAAATGTGCTGAACACAGCAATTAAAAGATATACAAATAATAGAGGTATAAAAGAAACTCAATAATCGAGTGCAGGGCTGGGCAATTAATTTTCCCTGTTGTGGAGGGCTGAACCAGTCGCCTGAAATTCTGCTCAATGTTAATAACTTTTTAATTACAATTATTTTATATGAATATTGAGCAGAATTAAGTATGCTGACACCCCATATACAGTATGAGCCCCCACATATTCCTCTGTATACAGAATGAGCCCTCACATAGACCCCTATATACAGTGCCTACAAGTAGTATTCAACCCCCTGCAGATTTAGCTGGTTTGATAAGATGCAAATAAGTTAGAGCCTTCAAACTGCAAACGAGAGTAGGTTTTATGAACAGAAGCATAAATCTTACAAACCAAAAAGTTATGTTGCTCAGTTGAATTTTATTAAATTTTAAACATAAAAGTGTGGGTCAATTATTATACAACTCCTATGTTTAATATTTTGTGGAATAACCCTTGTTTGCAATTACAGCTAATAATCGTCCTTTATAAGACCTGATCAGGCCGGCACAGGTCTGTGGAGTTATCTTGGCCCACTCCTCCATGCAGATCTTCTCCAAGTTATCTAGGTTCTTTGGGTGTCTCATGTGGACTTTATTCTTGAGCTCCTTCCACAAGTTTTCAATTGGGTTAAGGTCAGGAGACTGACTAGGCCACTCCAACACCTTGACTTTTTCCCTCTTGAACCAGGCCTTGGTTTTCTTGGCTGTGTGCTTTGGGTCGTTGTCTTGTTGGAAGATGAAATTACGACCCATCTTAAGATCCTTGATGGAGGAGCGGAGGTTCTTGGCCAAAATCTCCAGGTAGGCCGTGCTATCCATCTTCCCATGGATGCGGACCAGATGGCCAGGCCCCTTGGCAGAGAAACAGCCCCACAGCATGATACTGCCACCACCATGCTTGACTGTAGGGATGGTATTCTTGGGGTCGTATGCAGTGCCATCCAGTCTCCAAACGTCACGTGTGTGGTTGGCACCAAAGATCTCGATCTTGGTCTCATCACACCATAGAACCTTGAACCAGTCTGTCTCAGAGTCCTCCAAGTGATCATGAGCAAACTGTAGACGAGCCTTGACATGACGCTTTGAAAGTAAAGGTACCTTACGGGCTCGTCTGGAACGGAGACCATTGTGGTGGAGTACGTTACTTATGGTATTGACTGAAACGAATGTCCCCATTGCCATGAGATCTTCCCAGAGCTCCTTCCTTGTTGTCCTTGGGTTAGCCTTGACTCTTCGGACAAGCCTGGCCTCGGCACGGGAGGACACTTTCAAAGGCTGTCCAGGCCGTGGAAGGCTAACAGTAGTTCCATAAGCCTTCCACTTACGGATGATGCTCCCAACAGTGGAGACAGGTAGGCCCAACTCCTTGGAAAGGGTTTTGTACCCCTTGCCAGCCTTGTGACCCTCCACGATCTTGTCTCTGATGGCCTTGGAATGCTCCTTTGTCTTTCCCATGTTGACCATGTCTGAGTGCTGTTCACAAGTTTGGGGAGGGTCTTAAATAGTCAGAAAAGGCTGGCAAAAGAGATCTTTAATCCACACATGTGAAGCTCATTATTCTTGGTGCCTTAACTACTTCTTAATACTTTTGGGGGACCAAACAGAATTCTTGTGGTTTGAGGGGTTGAATAATAAATGACACTCTGAATTAACTTTAAAAAAAAAAAAAAAAATTTGCTGCAGTGCATTTCCCACTTCCAGGCTGATCTACAGTACAAATGTCACAATGCCAAGTTAATTCCGCATGTGTCAACCAGCTAAATCTGCAGGGGGTTGAATACTACTTGTAGGCACTGTATAGTTTGAGCTCCTAAATAGCCTCCTATATACAGTATGAGCCCCCACATAGGCTCCCTATATACTGCACGAGGCCCCTATAAACAGTATAGTAGGAGCCTCCACATAACCTCCCTATATACAGTACAAGGCCCCACATAGCCTCCCTATATACAGTATGAGGCCCCACATCCCGGCAGCAAGGTAATGTCAATAATTTTTTTTTTTTACAACATAAAACAGTGTTTTCCATGTTTGCAGTCATTGATTGTCTTACATGGTGTCTGATGCTGATTAAAATTGTCATCAGCGAGCCCAAGAATCTGCCTATGGAACAAGTATTTACAGTTTTGTCGCCGGTTGTGTGGAGCCCCACTGCTGGTGCACTATAGCTTTAAGAAAAAAATTCTTGAATATAGTAGACTAGGTGTCATTTTAGTTTTTCTTGCCCAGATGTAGAATCTTGCATTTTTCCCTGTTAAATACCATTCTATTAGTCGATGCCCATTGTTCAAGCTTATCTAGATCCTCCTGAATCCTTTCTCTGTCTTCTCTAGTGTCAGCTATCCCTCCTGACTTTTCATCGTCTGCAAATCTGATCAGTTTAACTTCAGTTCTCTTATCTAGATCATTTATAAAAATGTTGAACAACACTGGGGCCAGGACAGAGCCTTGTGGTACCCCACTTGAAACACTCTTCCAATTGGATTGGATTTGCAACCATTTATTATCACTCTTTGAGTACGATCACTGACCCTATTATGAATCCACCTAACCGTAGCCTTGTCAATCCCATACCTGGTCATTTTTTCTTTAGAGATAGTATGAGATACTTCTGCAAATGCTTTGCTGAAGTCGAGATGTGGTATTGATATAGATATAGCATATTTCCCTAATCTACCCAGTCAGTGATTCCATAATAGAATGAAATTAGCTTAGTCTGGCATGACTTGTTTGCTACAAACCCATGCTGGCCCTTAGAAAAAGCCGGTACCCCCGGCGAAACGCGCGTCGGGACGTTCATGTCCTGTTAATTCATATGCCAGCCTTCAATCCTGTATTCCCTTTCCCACCCACCCACTATGTCCCCGTTCAGCAATTGAGTATAGCGTCTCACTGAACACCATACTGACCGCGTGCATACCACGTGCACGCGGCCAGCGTGTGAGACTGCTAGCCGGTTTTGGGAGTGAGCGTGCAGCTACAATTTTAGCTGCTGTTGACTCAACATTGCTCACTCCTAGCACCGTAAGGGAGATTGAGGAGTGACAGTGCAGCCTCGTACATAGCTGCATTGATGGTGCACTATTCTCTCCTCATATTGCTGCGGGGCTCAATTTTGGGGGTGTAGTATACCATTGGTTACGGGGACTTAACAACACCCCCTTAACATACTGTGGGCTGAATCTTGTGGGGATCACGCTCCACTCATTTGTGGGATCACCTACAATATAAGGGTGACTTATATTAACATGTGACAGAATAAACCTAATAGTTATATCTGTCACATTTATTACCATTTAACAAGAACACTGTACAATTAATGATTTTGAATTAAAATGTAGCGGTGACCCACTATGATTTCTCTTAGTTACTCATGCAGAGGAATAGGGAAACATACATGTAAAAGGGACAGTATAATATAACTCCCCACCTCCAACTTTGAGGGACATAGGTGGTGGATCTGTATAATTTATTTGGCTGTGATATATAATACAGGACTTATAGGGTCAGAACTTATAAATTAATATCGACCCCATATGCATCCATTTGGATGTATGTAAAAATTTGATTTTATTACAATTTGATTTTACAATTAAAACACCAGTATTTTAATGGAACTTATATTAAAAGTTATATTTTATATCTATTCACACTCTGTTTCCCCTTTTTCCCTTTCCTTATGATTTATGATCTATTTTGGTGATGTTCACCAGTGTGAATATTGTCCAATAAATCGGACTTTATTTAGCTTGTTTGCTACAAACCCATGCTGGCTCTGGTAATTACTGTATTCTTATCCAATTACTTACATACATCTTTAATAATTTGTTCAAAGATCTTTCCTGGTATTGAAGTAAGGCTCACTGGCCTGGAATTTCCAGGCTCCATCTTCTTTCTTTTTTTGAAGATAGGGCCATTTGCCCTTCAGTCCATATACAGTCCTTTTTTTTTTTACAGCAGCAGCTATTAATCATTTACAAGACCATTTACAGTTTCCTATGTTACAAAGTTGCAATGTATCTGTAAAAATCGGACACTATACTGTGCTCTGTATGGCATCCAATTTTTTTTATGCACCTATAGACTTGAATGGGTGAGTCTCATCTGATTTCCAGAAGAACCTAGTGCATGCTATGATTTTTTTTGGACACAGGTTCAGTCAGTGATACAAATCGCTCACTTGCACTCCCTCATTGAATAGCATTAGGAGTGCGGTCTGTTTTTTTCATGGATATCACTCGGACCAAATACGGTCATGTGAGCGTAGGGTGATTTATACCAATTAATCTGAAGCCTTAAAACTTCATCAAAGTCATTAACAAGTGGAATTAAGTGGAATTAAGAGAGAGATCCATGAGGGCACACAGTTTACTACAGAATACCATATTGTATGCATATAGTCCCAATACACTGGATTAATTGGCAAGAGAATTGCCTGATTGTGGGTATATCACTAGTACCAATACCTGTGCATCCATAAAGTTACACAGTGGATGGAATTCCACTTTTCTGATATATTTGCCATATGGGCTGTGTATAAAGGATACATACAGATTAGGTCAGTGATAAAAATCGCTCAATTGAATGAGAAATCCCCGAGAATATTACCCTTACTGCCCACTGAAACAATGTTTGGACTTGTCTTATGTTGGATGTGGCGTACCAGAAGTGGATAGTATATTACTTATCCTTGTTGCTAGGATTTTGAGGCTCCAGTTTCTTTTCATCTGAAAATGCTCAATTGATCCGTCTTGTAATTTTCTTTGTTTTGTTGTTTTTACAGCAATTTTTCCCATTTCATTTTTCATTTTTTTCCAAACTACGATGCTTGACTGCTGGTTAGTAAGTAAGGAAAATGCATACTGCAGAATCAAACTGCCTCATGCGAAGCCAGTATTACTTGGGCGAGGGCCAGAGACCAAAATAGTGGACAAGAAATGTTCCCGGCAGCAAGGTAATGTCAATAATCTTTTTTTTTTACAATATAAAACAGAGGTTTGCAGTCATTGACTGTCTTACATAGTACATGGCATCTGATGCTGAATAAAATTGTCATCAGCGAGACCAAGAATTTACAGCCTTGTCACATGTTGTGTTGAGCCCCACTGCTTGTGCGCTATAGCTTTAAGAAAAAAAAATCTTGCATATAGCAGACGCAGAACATAGTAGGTGTCTGCTATAAGATCCTCTCCAGATGCACATGCTGCCCTTCAGATTGGAGCAGAAGATCGGTAGGTGCTATTCTTGAAGTGGGCTAAAGGACTTCTGATGATGTCTTACTCATATGACAGACAGACTCTTGTGTATTAGCAGCTTTTCTAGTTTGGTAGGAAGTCTCCTATGAAGGAAAGGGGAGGGGTGCACTCGGCCAACTGGCAATTGCACCCAGAATGAAATTGGGGAAATGGAGTTCTTGTATGTGCAGTACTGCTTCTTTCTACGGGAAGTGGGGGTAACAAAGCACGGAGTGATCAGTTCCCAGTGGGGGCTTAGTACGGTGTCTCCGCTGTCACACTGAACTGCAGCTCTAGGAGATGTGCGGAAAGGGATGGCAGGGTATTGTAACCTTTATTTCCTAACCTACTGGTGTAATTCCAGCTTTTGATGCATATGTGCAGGATCATACAAATGCAAGGTACTGGTGCTATCTCTAGTCTGTAATATTTATGGAACGTTACATCATTATGTTCGGAAAATTGCAAAAATAACAATCCAGTAGTGTATTAATATTCCACCAATTGCTCTGTAACTGCCTGAGCAAATTACTACTAGAGCAGGGCAGCTGGGTTAAGAGTAATTCCTAGTCATTCATTGTCAGACCAACAACACAGAGCTCTAGATAGCCACCGTTGTAGCCTAGAGTTTGGAAAAAGCTACATGATTTTATAATTGTGCACCATTTGTTACTGTGGTGTGCTCTGTTGATGTTCTGTAGCTTTAACTGCCAAATGCAGGGGTGCCATATATTGGCCCTTTTGATGACACAGGAAAGTAGTGGAGCAGAACCTTGGGTCGTGCGCTGTACAGGCGCTCAATTCCTTCTGCAGAGGAGATTGAATTCTGATAGGCTGTAACTCCCTGTTGTTTCAGGAAACAACACATGTACATTAGCAGCAATAGACTAAGAGCTTACATTTGTATTGAAGCATCTAATGAGCGTGTGTAAAGGGAGCAGGGTCTGCTGTGATATCACCTACTGTAAATGGGGAAACTTCAACTGCCTCATAAAAATGTTCTAATACTTGTGCTTAAAGAGGATTTACATTGATGGCCTATCCTGATCGGCCGGGTTCAGACACACGGTACACCTGCCAATCAGCTGTTATCGCCACTTGTAGTGACCGAGGCTTAGTACTACACATCCGCCTCCTGTTCTAATCAATAGGAGGCAGATGTGCAGTACCCTGCGGCAACCACTGCCAGTAGACGGACAGCTCCGCAAGTAAGCAGCCGTCGCTACCCATAGCAGCTGATCGGCGGGGGTGCCGGATGTTGGACCCTGGCCGGTCAGACATTGATGACCTATCCTAGGGATAGGTTATCAATGTAAAAGTCGTGGATAACCTCTTTAATTCCACATGCTTTTGGTTTAGTAATCATTATTTTTTTTTTTTCGTTTTAATAAATCAGAACAAACAACCATATTGTTTGCTACATTATTTTAATTTTCTATGAACTCAGCATTTTATTTTTACAGTGCAATTGATGTCAGATTGCAACAAAGGTTATGTGATGGTCAGACAGGTATGTATTTCTTTCTTTTTATGGGTATAAAATAAAATGGGCATATGACAAATTAATTTACGAAAATCTTTTGGATTACCAAAATGAGTGTTCATCTCATATACAGGCTCAGTGTTATTTCTGTTAAGAAAAGGAATTCTACATTCTTAATAGGTGGATAAATATGATGTAGAGTTTTTTGTTGTTGCGAGGAGTCTTAATCACATAGCAACACATGCATTGATATAAAATGAAAGACATGATGTATCACACTACTTACTACTAGTCTTAAACTTTAACCTTCTCGTAAGTGAAAAATGTTGAAGTTTTACCTTCATGATGGAGCAGTGCACCTTTGTAATGTTAAAGGATTGTAGACCATTATTAAATACATGTAAACAGTGTGAGCTCTTTAAGCCTGTATTTACACCCTGCAGGTGTGTTGCATACATTTCTGGGGCTTGATTCATCTGAATGGTGCTTGCAGAAACCCAGGTGGAAGTAGTAAGTGAGCTTATGGCCACGGCCCCACTAGTATTTGGTCAGTATTTTTTCTCAGGAGTGGGAGCCAAAACCAGGTCAGTAACAATCAGAGAAAAGGTATAATAGAAACAAGTCACCAATTCTGCATTTATCACCCACTCCTGGTTTTGGCTCCCACTCCTGAGAAAAAATACTGACCAAATACTGATAGTGGGGCTGTGGCCTACAGCTGATGCTATGTGATGCTTTTCCTGGTTATTTGATCCAGTTGACCTCTCTGGATGGATCTCCTGTTGATTTCTGGCTTCTGTGTTGCAGAATATATATATATATATAAGCTGAGTGTATGTCCGGGATTGGCATCTGCACCGTCGCAGCTACAGCCACAAAATTTTGCACAGTCACACGTCTGGACCCCGAGAGCGTCATAGGCTATGTTGTGAGGCGAAATTTTAACCCTGCGCATTCCAATTCACCAAACAATTTTGCCCCTATCTACATAATGGGGAAAAGTGAAAGGAAAAGTGTTGGAGGTAAATTGACAGCTGCCACACGTGAACAAGGGAGAATTAAAGAATGAGAGCGATGGCACCAAAGAGTATATACCATACAGTTGCTAAGGTGGGGCCCCGACATGGGATACTCATACTCACCACACACGGGGATATAAACACACACAAAATGCGCCACACACTACCACGTGCTTGAACACATATACCACCCTCAGCACACACAAAACTCATCTCACAAAGATTTATCAGGCTGCCAATAGCGACCAATCACAGCTCAGCTTCTATTTTGCTACAGTTAATTAATCTGAGCTGTGATTGGTTAATATAGGCAACAAAGGACATTCTCGGTATAACAAAGCTTGTGTAAGGTAATAAGATGTCAGTTAGGGTGTGTTGGTGGAAAGGCTGATGTCAGTCACATTACTTCTATGTGAGAGGATATAGAAACTGCCAGTTACAGACTATTTTTACCACAATAAAGCCTCATAAGAAAAGGAATTTCATGGCACGAATTTCAGCTGATGCGAAAAGAAAAGCTGCATTACGGGCCAATGAAAAATGTAAAGACCGAGAAACAAGGCTGACATACATGAGAACAGCAGCTGTTTCCTCAAGAGCCAATGAACTTTCTGAGCAGAGGGAAGCGAGGCTTGCAGACATGAAAACAAGAGCTGCTTCCTCAAGAGCCAATGAACTTTCTGAGGACAGGGAAGCGAGGCTTGTGGACATGAAAACAAGAGCTGCTTCCTCAAGGGCCAATGAACTTTCTGAGGTCAGGGAAGCGAGGCTTGTAGACATGAAAACAAGAGCTGCTTCCTCAAGAGCCAATGAACGTTCTGAGGACAGGGAAGCGAGGCTTGTGGACATGAAAACAAGAGCTGCTTCCTCAAGGGCCAATGAACTTTCTGAGGAGAGGGAAGCGAGGCTTGCAGATAAGAGAAGAAGATCTGCTTCCTCAAGGGCCAATGAGTCATCTCAGCAGAGAGAAGGCCGACTTGCCCCTAAGAGAATTGCTATTTCAACCACCAGGGCACAGGAAATGGTTGGAGATTTGAAACATGCTGCCTTTTGTTACCAGTCAGACATAAACTATCAGGATAATCCTAAAGTTCAGATAGGAAAAATGGATGTGGTCTGCATGTACTTGAGTGCCCTGAAATGGAAAGATGAACCGCCAGGTTTATGGTGTGCAAATGGCAAGATAAAACTTCCACCTCTCCTGTCACCACTAGATCCCCTAAAGTCTCTGATGACAGGTACCAGTACAATATCAAAGCATTTCTTGGACAACATTAGGAAGTACAACTCCTGCTTCCAAATGACATCATTTGGTTAAACAAAAGAAATTTTACAACAGGATTTATGCCGACATTTAAAGTTCAAGGACAGGTTTACCACTCAATTGGCTCACTGCTTCCATTAGAAGGAGAAGAATCTCAATTTCTTCAAGTCTTCTTTATGGGAAATGCAGAAGCAGAGGCTCAGCGGAGATGCTCCACTCACCTTGATATTGTCACTATTTTGCAGTAATTCCTTCACTCCAACAATCTATATGTTCAACTTTTCAAGACTGCACTTGAATGCATGCCAATTGACGATTACAAGGTTGTCATTCGAGCTGACAAAACACCACAAGGTGAATATCAGCGACGTTTCAATGCTCCCACATTTGATGAGGTAGCCATCTTGATTGTAGGTAATGATTTTCAAAGCCGTGACATTGTGCTTCAGAAAAGGAACAATGGTTTGCAACGAGTAGCAGAAACTCACAGGTCCTATGATGCTCTGCAATATCCAATCATCTTTTGGCAGGGACAGGATGGCTATCACTTTGGAATACCTCAGACAGATCCTACAACAGGCAACCCTTCAGGAAAAAAGTGTCTGCCATGGACTTCTATGCATATAGGATCATGACAAGATTTGCAGAGGAAAATCACATCTTGAAATGCAAACACCTCTTCCACCAATTTATTGTTGACATGTATGCAAAGATTGAGAGTGAACGTCTTTTATATATCCGACTAAATAAAAAGAAGCTCAGGGCAGAGAAATATATTCACCTTAGAGATGCTGTTGCAAATGATGCTGATCCAAAAGAGTTGGGGAAAATGGTTATTCTTCCATCAACTGTCACTGGAAGCCCACGACATATGCATGAATACATACAGGATGCAATGACTTATGTGAGAAAGTATGGCCGTCCAGATCTTTTCATCACCTTTACTTGCAATCCTGCCTGTGAGGAAATTGGAGGGCACCTGTTGCCGGGCCAAAAAACAGTGAATCGCCATGACCTTATTGCTCGGGTTTTCAAACAGAAACTTTCAAAAATGACTAATCTCATCACAAAATAACATATTTATGGTGAGACGCAGTGCTGGATGTATTCAGTTGAATGGCAAAAAGAGGCCTTCCTCACGCCCTCATCTTGATTTGGCTGAAGCAAAAAATACAACCTACCGAAATTGACAATATCATCAGTGTCGAATTGCCAGACCCTCAGATTGACCCATTGCTGTTTGACACCATCACAAAAAACATGATCCATGGTCCGTGTGGGAGTCTGAACAAAAATTCTCCCTGTATGATTGATGGCAGGTGTTTAAAGCATTACCCACGATCCCTGGTCCAAGAAACCCAATCAGGACAAGATGGATATCCAGTCTGCCGAAGAAGAAAGCCAGGGGATGGTGGTTTCATAGCAAAGCTCAAAATGCATGTTGGATCATCACTCCAAGAGATAGAAATTGACAACAGGTGGGTAGTGCCTTACAACCCTTTGCTCTCAAAAATCTTCCAGGCTCACATAAATGTCGAATCTTGCCACTCTGTGAAATCAATCAAGTATATCTGCAAATATGTCCACAAAGGAAGTGATCAAGCAGTTTTTGAACTCCAGAAAAATGGACCTATTATTGATGAAGTGGAGGCATTCCAGATGGGCAGGTACATAAAGAGCAATGAAGCTGTTTGGAGAATACTAGGATTCTCCATTCATGAGCGCTACCCACCAGTTGTGCATCTGAGTGTGCACTTGGAAAATGGACAGAGAATTTACTTTAACCCAGCAAACGTTCAGCAGCTGCTCCTAACACCACCTAAGACCACCCTCTTGGCATTTTTTGAGCTGTGTCAACAAGACCCTTTTGCAAAAACAATTCTCTACTGTGATTTACCAAAGTTCTACACTTGGAATGCCTCCAGAAAAACACTGGAACGGAGGAAACGGGGGCTTGATATTGAAGGCTATCCAGGGGTGAAAGCAACTGATACTCTTGGTCGCGTCTACACTTTTCATCCGTCAAATGCAGAGTGCTTCTACCTGCGCATGTTACTTCATGTTGTCAAAGGCCCTACATCATTTTCTGACCTGAAGACCGTCGGAGGCCATGTGTGTGAAACATTCAGGGAAGCTTGCCAAAGAAAAGGACTTTTGGAAAATGATGGACACTGGGACATGACCCTCAGTGAAGCAGCAGCCACACAAACCCCAAAGCGACTTAGATACCTCTTTGCTATTATTCTAACAACCTGTAGCATTTCAAATCCTCTTGAGATTTGGACAAAGTACAAAACTGATCTCAGTGAGGACATCCTCATGCAGATTAGAAGGGAAAATCCTCAGCAACTCATCAACTTCACTGAGGAAATGTTCAATGAAACTTTAATGCTCCTTGAAGATCAGTGCATAGCAATATCAGGAAAAGCCTTACAGTTGTTTGGTTTGCCTGCTCCAATAAGAAATCCTGAAGGCATCCAAATGTGTAAGGAGATTTTCCTAGAAACAAACAACAATATTGATGAACTGACAGCATTTGTGTCTCAGAACGAGCCAATATTAGTACCAGATCAAAGGGACGCCTATAACGACATTTTAAGTTTCAGTGAAACCAACAAAGGTGGGATTGTCTTCCTTGATGCTCCAGGTGGAACAGGAAAGACATTTGTAATCAACTTGCTCCTGGGAAAAAAAAAAAAAGATTGCACTTGCAGTGGCATCTTCTGGAATTGCAGCTACGCTTTTAAAAGGTGGCAGGACTGCACATTAGACATTCAAACTACCACTTTAACCTGTCTCATAGTGACAGCCCCGTGTGTAATATTGCCAAGGGATCAGGACTGGCCGTATTGCTTTAAAAATGCAATGCCATCATTTGGGATGAATGCACCATGTCACACAAAAGGACTCTTGAAGCAGTGGACAGACTGCTGCAAGACCTGCGTAGCAACAAATATATTATGGGAGGAGTAGTTGTTGTTTTGGCAGGTGACTTCCGCCAAACACTACCTGTTATTCCAAGATCAACCCCTGCAGACGAACTGAATGCCTGTCTCAAAGCATCGTACCTTTGGAGAAAAGTAAAGAAAATGTCACTGAACACAAACATGAGGGTCTACATGACAGGCGATGTTTCTGCTGGACTGTTTTCAAGCCTGCTGTTGAGTATTGGAGATGGCAAGGAACCAGTAAACTCAACCACTGGACAGATCACCTTCCCAAGAAACTTTTGTTGCATTGTGACTTCCATTGAGGAGTTGAAAGCAAAGGTTTTTCCAAACATTCAACTCCACTTCAAAAATTCTGGCTGGCTGTGTGAAAGGGCTAAACTAGCTCCCAAAAATGACAGTGTCAACAAGATCAATCTTCAAATTCTAAATCTCCTTCCAGGTGTGTGCACAACCTACAAGTCAGTGGATACAGTAATAGACCCTGCTCAAACATTATTTTATCCAACTGAGTTCCTCAATTCCTTGGAGCCACAAGGACTTCCTCCTCACAACCTCTTTCTAAAACCTGGAGCACCTATTCTGCTATTGAGAAATTTGGATCCACCAAAGCTGTGTAATGGAACAAGACTCTTGATTAAGAACCTTTTTCTACATGTAATTGAGGCAACCATTTTGACAGGATGTGCAACAGGAGAAGATGTTTTCATTCCAACAATTCCTCTCATTCCATCTGATTTGCCTTTTGATTTTAAACGCCTCCAGTTTCCTGTTCGACTTGCATTTGCTATGTCCATCAACAAGGCTCAGGGACAGTCCTTGAAAGGTGTTGCAATCGATTTACAATCTCCATGCTTTTCTCTTGGTCAACTTTATGTGGCCTGTTCAAGAGTTGGAACAGCCAAAAATGTGTTTGTGTTTGCTCTTGAACAAGGAGTAGAAGATTACTTCACATTACTTGGCCAATTTAGTTAAATCTGTGTGGAATATCTCTGGTGTTGAAATATATGTTGTGAAATGCTTCTATTAGCTTAGTTTTTGCCTTTTAATAATTACATTTCTATCCATTTGTTTTGTGTGGAGAATAAATTTTTGTTAACACGGTCTATTTTGCTAACAGCAGTTATTAACCCAGGCGAAACCGGGTAGTACAGTTAGTATGTATGTATGTATATATACAGTATATAATTTATTAATGGAGTTTTGACAATGGTGTTATTTCTTGTTACTTAGAAGAGGGTCCAAGGTCTTGAATTTTTTTTTTTTTTTTTTATTAGGATCATAACTACAGGGTCCATGGTACAAATCTGAGGCTGACACTGGGATTTCTGCTGCAGATGTGCCACTTGCAATGTGCTGATCCACACAATTAGCACCTATCAATTTGTATGTGGCTATCTGCTAGCTTTTCCATTTTGAAATCATGGGAATGGGTAGCATATTGCAAATTCTTGTGTAATCATTTTAAAAGGAATATGTCACCAGGTTTTTCTGCGCCAGCTGAGAGCATCATGATGGAGGATAGGAGTACTGTATCACTTACTGGACTTCCTATTGTAGTTTTGATAAAATCCATGTTTTATCTTCTGCAGATCTAGCAGTTCTCTGAATGCTGAGCTCTGTATAACCCCGCCCACACCACCGATTGGCAGCTCTCTATGTACACTGCATAGGCAGAAAGCTGTTAAGATGTGGTGGGGGCAGGGTTATATAGAACTCATGTATATGAAGGACTACATAGCAGCAGGTTTACTAGTCATCTAGTGATTATCTCCTGCTGATAAAACAGTGATGATATCAAAACAACGGCAAGCAGCCCAGTAAGTGACTCATCACTGGAATCGGAGTTTCTGTCTTTACATTATGCTGCTTTCAGATTAGGTGGCTAAACGCTGCTGACAGATTCTCTTTTAATAGCATATAAAGAGGGTTACATATACTGTTCACATGTATGGGACGGGGCATGTTAGTACACATTTTAATGCTGCATCTTTATACAGTCCTGAAATTGTGAATATACTTTATGTAGAGGTCTTAGAACAAGGCATTATATTTGTTATAGATGAACAAAAAGATTCAGAGGATTCTGGTCCGGTGTCCACTTTGGCAGATCCATGACGGCTAGATGAGGGCTGTGTAAACTTCATTGACCAGCACTTTAATGCCATCATCCTAAGCTCCTTTGGCAGTTATGAGGCCGCCACAATGTCATGACGTCACAGGGGCTTTGTAAAGCTCAGAGGAATCCAGGATGCTGTCATATGAGTGCCAGCCGAGGAAAGTTACACTGCCCTGGTCCGGCTTCTAATCAGCACTGACGTGGACGCCAGCCCAGTGTGCTACAGATTTTATTGCTTATCTGTAATTGCCATCCTTCATCTTGTCCTCTATAGTCATTGGTTTCCAATGATTATAAAATAGTTACTAGATAATATTGATTTATTCTTGACATTACTTTTACACTTTTAACTTTTTTTGTTTAGATTGGAGCAAACCCCAGCAGCGTTGACTTGGTGGACATCGGTAAAAGTCAAGAAGTCAAGTTAAAGCCTGGCCACGTATTATATATAGTAAATGGATTGTATCCTTACACAGTAGAGTTTATTAAAGAAGCAGGAACCTCCACTGCAAAAGCTAGCCCGAAGACCATAAAAAGTGTAACCTCCATTTCTAAGGATAACCCAGAGGCCATAAAGAGTGTAAGCAAAAGGTCCCTTGATAGCCCACAAAATAATCACTTGGAAATGTCAAGGAAATGTCTCAAATCAGAACTTAATGATGAACTGAGCAACAGCAAGAGTAAAGAGACACCGCAGCTATCGTCAGAGGTATGTATTCTGCAAAAGATGTCAAAGATCACGTTATTTTTCTAATAAGATAAATGTTACAATCAGGGAATAAGTTTGCCTCATTCAGACATTTGCCTTTCTCTTACGTGATCTATCGCTGTTTTCTATGGATAGAACGCTTACTTTTTATATTCTATGGTG
Organism: Phyllobates terribilis; assembly: GCF_046119375.1. Lineage (NCBI taxonomy): Eukaryota > Metazoa > Chordata > Amphibia > Anura > Dendrobatidae > Phyllobates > Phyllobates terribilis. Next base: position 757,619,016 of record NW_027362761.1, read on the forward strand.
CTGATCATATGTGTCCATGGTGTTTTGCTGACTTTGTGTCCGCAAAAAGATCAGTCATAATAGTCCAAGTCTATGGGTCTGAAAATCTGTGTACTGTCAGTTTTTAAAGTGAATCTGTCAGTAGGATCACCCTCCTAAGCAGCCTATATGGGCATGCAGGTCATAGGAAGCGGAGAGAAGTGATTCCTTGATATCTGAGATCCGATGTCTTATTCCAGAGAAATCCACGATTTTCATTTGTAAATGAGCAGATACCCGATTTATATAGCTTTTTTATGTTTGGAAGATGTCACACACTAAAAAAAATTTTTTGGGGTTGCTAAAATATGTTTTGCATCACCATATTTTGAGAGCTATAATTTTTCCATATTTTTGATGACAGTCATGTAAGGGCTTGTTTTTTGAGGGACGGGTTGACGTTTTTATTTGTACCATTTTCGGTCACACAATGTTTTTTGATCGCTTTCTATTCGGATTTTTGGGAGGCAGAATGAACAAAAACAAACAATTCAGGAATTGGTTTTTGGGGTGTTTTTTATGCCGTTCACTTTGCAGTATAAGTGATAAAACAGCTTTAGGCTGTGTTCACACGATGCGTATTTCATGCGTTTCCGCGGCGTTTTTGCAGTTGCGTAAACGCCGCGGAAACGCATGAAAAACGCATGGTAGAAGGGAAGCAATGTTCCCCAATGGAAATCCGCATGTGCTGTGCCCATGATGCGGATTTTTCCGCAGCGTTAACGCTGCGGTCAAAAATCCGCAGCATGTCAATTAATTTTGCGGAAACGCGGCGATTTCGCCGCCATTGACTTGCATTAGAACGCGCCAATTCCGCAAGACAGCATCTGTACTTGCGTAATTGGTGCGTTCTAATGTGCGGATGGTACCCGGGTGTGGAGGAGAGGAGAGTCTCATCCACACCCAGGTACCATTAAAAAAGCTGTAAAAAGAAGAATAAAATAAAAAATAAATGTATTCTTACCTTCTGTCGGCCCGCGCAGCGCTCCCGCTTGGTTCCCGGCACTTTGCAGTGAGTTGTAGGACCTGCGGTGACGTCAGAGTCATGTGACGGGTCACGTGACGCTGACGTCGGCAGGTCTTTCAATTCAAAGTTGCCGGCAGCCGGGAGAACAGATTGAGCAGGACAGCGCGGGCGATCGGAGGTAAGTATATACACGCTCTCGGTTCACACTGTATAAATCCATGCTGTTTGCATGGATTTATATAGTGTGACCTAGTTATCAAGCACTTTCCAGGTGATGCTAACATCGCCTGGAAAGCGCTTGTCAATCTGCATGCGGAAACGCATGTGAATCTGCATGTGGATCCGCATGTATTCTGCAGGAAAAACGCATGCACAATCTGCATGCGTTTTTTCTGCCAGGGAGATGCAGAAATGATGCAGAAATTTTCTGCTTCATTTCTGCATCGTGTGCACATACCCTTATTCTTCAGGTCAGTACGATTACAGCAATAACACATTTATCATATTTTTTGTTTTGCTGCTTTTACATAATACAAACTATTCTCTGGAAAAAATTGTTTTTGCATCCCTAGATTCTGAGAGCAGAACTTTTTTTTATTTCTCTGCTGACAGAACTTTATGGTGGATTGTTTTTTTGTGGGACAAGATAATGTTTACAGCGATACAACTTTTATTTACATTCGTCTTTTTGATCGCGTTTTATTCCACTTTTGTTTTCTTTTTTTGGCTCTATTAAGAAAGATGATATTTTTTTTGACAATTTTTTTTATTTATTTTTTTACGGTGTTCACTGAAGGGGTTAACTAGTGTAACAGTTTTATACATCAGGTCATTCTGGAGCAGCGATACCAAATGTGTATTTTTTTGTTTATTTTTGTTTTGACATGAATATACTTGTTTATTGGTACAATATTTGTTTCATTTTTTTTATTTATTTTGTGATATTTTTTAAAAAAAAATAATATTTTTTTGCTTAGTTTTTCTATGGGAATTTAACTTTTATTACGCTGATCGCTTTCAGTGATACACTGACAAAACATTATTTAGACCAGGGGTCTCAAACTCAGCTGGGTATATGGGCCGCACATGGAAAAAATTTGAATTTGGGGGGGCCGCATTCTTTGCAGTTCAAAGTGACATTTTTAGTGATACCATTTTTTTTTTGTATACACTGTCTGAACATTTTTGCTGTTTATTTTTTTATAGCTTGGGTCGTTACGGATGTGGCGATAATAAACATTCACTTTTTTGTGTTTACTTTAGTTTATATATAAAACAGCATTTTTAGTGGCAAAATATTTTTTCTTGCTTTATTTTTAATTTTTACAATTTTGATTTCTCCAATTGGCCACATACAGTAATATTGTTTTACAATTAGCACCAAATAGTAATTCTGGCAAACATCTAGTAATATGCCCCATCCTGGTGGTCCCAGTCTTGCAGTAATATGCCCCATCCTGGTCCTCGTCTTGAAGTAATATGTCCCATCCTGGTGGTCCCTATCTTGGAGTAATGTGCCCCATCATGGTGGTCCCCACCTTGTAGTAATGTGCCCCGTCCTGGAGGTCCCCACCTTGTAGTAATGTGCCCCGTCCTGGAGGTCCCCACCTTGTAGTAATGTGCCCCGTCCTGGAGGTCCCCATCTTGCAGTAATGTGCCCCGTCCTGGTGGTCCCCATCTTGCAGTAATGTGCCCCATCCTGGTGGTCCCCATCTTGCAATAATGTGCCCCATCCCGGTGGTCCCCATCTTGCAGTAATGTGCCCCATTCTGGTGGTCCCCATCTTGCAGTAATGTGCCCCATCCTGGTGGTCCCCATCTTGCAGTAATGTGCCCCGTCCTGGTGGTCCCCATCTTGGAGTAATGTCCCCCATCCTGGTGGTCCCCATCATGTAGAATTGTCCCCTACGCTGTTCTTCACATACATAAAAGAGAGAAAAAAAAAAAAAGATAGATTCCTCTCACCTGTCCTCCTTTCCCTCGGCGTCCTTTGTGCACATGCGGCCCACAGGCTCAGACCCCTTGACTATCCCGACCTGGTCCAGGAGGAGCCGCCGACAGCAGCGCTGCATTGCCGTGCAGAGACCGTCTCCCAGCACAGCATTTCCAATGCCAGCCGCCGGCCAATCAGAAGCCAGCAGCTGATATTTGCGTCCCAGCGCAGCGGCGTATGATGTCACTGCCATGTGCAGATATCAGCTGCTGGCCTCTGATTGGCCGGTGCTTGGCATTGAAAATGCTGTGCTGGGAGCCGGTCTCTGTGTGGCAATTCAGCAATGCTGTCGGCGGCTCCTCCTGGACCAGGTCGGGATAGTCAAGGAGTCTGTGCCTGCGGGCCACATAAAGCAGCCCCAGGGGCCGCATGCAGCCCGCAGGCCACATGTTTGGGACCTCTGCTTTAGACCATGCTGCTGGCACGGTGCTTGCACCGAACCTGGCTGTGACAGCCGGGGCTCGGCTATCACGTAAGCAGAGATCCGGGTACAGCTTCTGTACGAGCACCATGCTGTACCTATTAGTGATGAGTGAGCATGCTCAGATATTGAGTTATTCGAACGTGCTCGGATTCCGATAGAGTAGCCACCATGCTCGAGTCAAATGCTCGTGTACCCGCGGCCGCATGTATCATGGCTGATACACGGCCGCTAACAATGCATAGACATGGGCATTCTCCGCCTTTGTAGCGGCTATGCATCAGCCACAATACATGTGGTTACACGAGCATTTGACTCAACCACGCCGTCTACTGTTTCCAAATCCGAGCACGCTTGGATAACTGAATATCAGAGCATGCTCACTTATCACTAGTACCTATACGTTATTGGTCGCAAACCCCTTCCCAACCATGACACATATGTATGTCAAATGTTGTGAAGGCTTAAAATAAGCTCAGGAGGCAGATTCTCATGCAATCAGTGTCCTTTCCATAGCCCTGAACATATAAGAAAAACTTGGATTTTTCTGGAATAAGACATGAGATCGCAGATATCAAGATATCACATCTTAAGAGGATTGATCCTACTGACAGATTTACTTTAACGTTGCAATAGGTAGAAGAAAATTTGCAAATGTTTTTTCTATTTTTTCCTTTTTATTTTTTTGAACACTGATGAAAATCTAAACCAAAAGACTGATGAAAGTTAGTCCATTTTTGTCACATACGAGAAAATACAGACGTGTGAATGAGGCCTCAGGGTAAAATCCCAAGAACCATTGCCTAGAACTTTAGCAAGGATGAAGTCAAAGAGCAGGCCACAAGATCCCGCTCAACCAAATTACCAAGTGAGAAACACTGTTGAGAACCCATCACATTTCTCAGGGTAGTTTTACACAGCGGGTTGTGTTTTTTTTTTTTTTTTTATCAGCAGTTTTTCATTCCCCTTTTACCAAGTCAGAAGTGGATTCAAAATTAATGGAAAATATCAAGTAAGGACCTAAATACAACTTTATCTGATTCAAAACTTCATCATAATACTATGCATCATTATCTTCATACTTTTACTGTTATGCACCTGTTTGAAATATTAACTAAGATTAAGCGTATCTGAAAGATGTCTCCTAATTCTCACCTGAAAGGGACCCAGTAGAACCCATCCACTGCATGTTGCACATGGTGCAGGCAATCGAGTACGCACAAAACTCATATTGCAATTTATAAAACTTCTGATGGCAAACACTTTTCAATTCTGACTACCGTAAATTGCTAGACTGAACAACATGCTTGCATTCTTTACATTGGTCATGGCCACATCTAAACAGCTTGTTGTGGAGAGCCAGGTTTTCTTAGTATCATTTTTTCCACTGCAAAAAAAGACTTGCAGACAAGAAAGATGCATAGTTGGAGCTTTCCTAAATACCTGATTTAATTTCTGCTGCAGCTTTGATACAAGATCAATAAGTATTTTGTATTTTGTATTGTACACTATAATTAGTTTCAAAAGTTACGCTCATTATTATTGTGTGTACTTTATTCTCCACTCCCAAATCATCAATCGTTGCTGCCAATAATTAATGGCAGCGTATATGCACAGAATGATTTATCACCAATCATTCAGTGCACATGGAAAGAGCAGTCGGCCTGTCTGAACAGGCTAGTAAATGACAGCCAACTGGTCGGTTGACAGCCACTATCGGCCAGTGTAAATCCATCCTAGTTCTCGCTCACATCTTACTGCCTCTAACTTAAAACTGTTGTTGCAGCAAACAATAAAGCTTTCTTCTAATTAATTGCGCAGTGGGATATTTTTCCTTGTATCGGGGAGACGGAATGATTCTACTTGTAAAATATAGTTCCTGGAAGTTTCCTATATTTATTTATTTATTTATTTATTTATTTTTACTCACTTATATAGCGCCATTAATTCCGCAGCGCTTTACAAACATTACCGGCACTGTCCCCAGTGGGGCTCACAATCTAAATTCCCTATCAGTATGTCTTTGGAATGTGGGAGGAAACCAGAGAACTCTGAGGAAACCCACGTAAACACGGGGAGAACATACAAACTCCTTCCTATACGGTAAAACTTTCACTTTCCCTGTTTTAGGATCTCCTATCAACTTCAACATTAAGAAAATTGATACTGGTGTGATCTAGTGTGAAATTTACATTGAATGGATTGACATTGATCTGATTGAAAAACGTAGCAGCTTGTTCCATTGTATCACCCCACATCAGTTGCAAGTCGTAAATATAACGATAACAGTTAATCTGGGTAGGCAATCAGATTGGAGTCGTTTAGCAAAAATAGTTCCTTCCATCTGGACATAAACACATTTCAAGAGCAGGGGAGAACTTCAATCCTCATTGAAACTTCATGTATCTGAAGGAAGTATCTATTGCCTTAATTGTATGTTCAGTGCTTTGCCTTAAGTGTATTGTTTAAGTGTGAGATATGAATTATACCTGAATTGAACCTGAAGGGAACTGAAGGTAACTGGATACTTGGACACTAAATAATGTTTGTGTTTGTCTTCTCTCTCACCCCCTTAATCCTCACTTCTTACAGCCACCCCTAATCCCTACACCTAGCAAGGAACTCTTCATCTCTCCCTCCATCCTCCCCATTTATCTCACCTCTTCCTCTAAACTATTCCTCAACATTCAGTCCTGTGTCTCTGAGCACAGACAGCCACATCATGCTCTCTCCTGCTCCCACCTACTAACAATTTCTCTTGTCCTCCTCACTGCTGGTGATATCTCCCCAAATCCTGGCCCTCCTCACCACATCCCCACAGTCACTTCCACCTCCTATCCACGATCTATCACAAACTCTCACAACCCTTCTAACCTCATACACATCCGCCCAGCCCCCCGCTTCCCCAGTCCCACTAACAGGAGCTCTCTGGAACACTTGCTCCGTCTGCAACAAACTTTCCAACATCCATGATCTCTTCTTAACTAACAAATTTTCCTTCCTCTGCATCACCGAACTCTGGCTCAACCCCTCTGACACAGTCTTTCCAGCTGCACTTTCATGTGGTGGATTCCACCTTTCCCACACCCTGCACCCCATTGGCAAGCATGGTGCAGGAGTAGGCTTTCTCCTGCCAGATAACTGCTCGTTGACCAAATCCCACTGCCACCCTCCATTACTCTTCCCTCTTTTGAAGTGCACTGTGTGCGCCTCTACTCCCCCTCCAACTGGCTGTCATTTACCACCCCTCAGGATCAGCCACCACCTTCCTAGACTATTTCACCTCCTGGCTACTTCACTTCCTTTCGATTAACATCCCCACTATCATCATGGTCGACTTCAACATCCCCATTGACACTTCCCACCCATCTGTCTCTAAGCTTCTATCCCTCACTTCCTCCTTCGGCCTTACTCAATGGTCTTCCGCAGCAACTCACAAAGATGGCCACACTCTGGACCTCATCTTCACCCGCCTCTGTTTCCAGTCTAACCTCTCTAACTCACCCCTCCCTCTTTTTCACCACAACCTACTTACATTCTCTACCCTCTCCTCTCCAGGGCAAAAATCCCCAATGCACAAATTAGCATACCCTCCCAGAAACCTCAAACACCTTGACCTACACTCCCTCTCTGAATCCCTCCTCCCTCTTACAGACATCAGTTCCTTACATGACGCAGATGTTGCTGCTGCATTATATAACACTACAACAACTGCAATTCTCAATTCGGTGGCCCCTCTCACACATACCAAAGCTCGCACAATGAACAGGCAACCCTGGCACAACAGCCTAACCAAGGAACTCTAGGGTTGCTGAGCGTAGATGGAAAAGGTCCCACTCCAATGAGCACTTCATCGCATTCAAACAGTCCCTCACTACCATCAAGTCCACACTCACTACAGCAAAACAAACATACTTCTCATCTCTCATATCCTCCCTGTCTCACAACCCCAAACAACTATTCAACACCTTCAATTCTCTCCTCCCTCTCCCCTCATCTCAGCCGAAGACTTTGCCTCATTCTTCAAGCAGAAGATTGACACTAAAAGACAAAGTTTTTGCTTAAAGTTTCCCCAGCCCCTCCTCTCTTCTACTCAATCCTCCTCCTCCATAACCAGCTTCTCCACCATTACGGAAGATCAACTTTCCTCTGTACTCTCCAAATCACACCTCACCACCTGTAAACTTGACCCAATCCCGTCCCACCTCATCCCCAACCTTACCACTATCTTCATCCCAACCCTAACCCACCTTTTCAACTTGTAACTAACAACTGGTGTCTTCCCCTCATGCTTCAGACATACCTCGATCACACCCATCCTCAAAAAGTCCTCCCTTTACCCATCCTCTCTGTCTAGCTATCGCCCCATATCACTTCTCCCATATGCCTCAAAACTACTGGAACAACATGTCCACTTTGAACTGTCCTCCCACCTCTCCTCCTGCTCTCTTTTACCGTCTCCAATCTGGCTTCCGACTTCACCATTCTACTGAAACTGCCCTGACTAAAGTCACCAACGACCTACTAACCGCCAAATCCAAGCGACACTACTCTGTCCTCCTCCTCCTAGACCTGTCATCTGATTTCGACACAGTGGACCATTCCCTCTTACTACAGACGCATCTCTCGGCATCGTAGACTTGGCCTTATCTTGGATCTCTTCATACCTAACAGACTGGATATTCAGTGTCTCCCACTCACACACCACCTCCTCATCTCGCCCCCTATCTGTCGGTGTCCCCTAAGGTTCAGTCCTAGGACCCTTCCTCTTCTCCATCTACACCTTTGGCTTGGGACAGCTCATAGTCTCACGGCTTTCAGTATCACCTCTATGCTGATGACAGACAGATCTACCTCTCCGGACCCAACATCTCCTCCCTACTAACCAAAATCCCACATGTCTGTCCGCTATTTCATCCTTCTTCTCTGCTAGATTTTTAAAACTTAACATGGACAAAACGGAATTCATCATCTTTCCACAATCTCTTTCATCCCCCCCACCTGACCTATCAACGTCAGTGGCTGTTCACTCTCCCCAGTCCTGCAAGCTATAGCTGCCTTGGGGTAACCCTGGACTCTGATCTCTCCTTTAAAACCACATATCCAAGCCCTTTCCACATCCTGCCGACTCCAACTCAAAAATATCTCCCGGATCCGCACATTCTGCAAAAACACTAGTGCATGCCCTCATCATCTCCCGCCTCGACTACTGCAACTTCCTGCTCTGTGGCCTCCCTTCCAACACTCTTTCACCCCTCCAATCTATCCTAAACTCTGTTGCCTGACTAATCCACCTGTCCCCCCGCTATTCTCCGGCCTCTCCTCTGTCAATCCCTTCACTGGCTCCCCATTGCCCAGAGACTCCAGTTCAAAACCCTAACCATGGCGTACAAAGCCATCCACAATCTGTCTCCTCCATACATCTGTGACCTAGTCTCCCGATACATACCTGAATGCAAGATCTCCTTCTCTATTCCCCTCTCATCTCCTCTTCCCATAATCACATACAAGATTTCTCCCGTGCATCCCCTCTACTCTGGAACGGTCTACCCCAACATATCAGACTCTCGCCTACCGTGGAAACCTTCAAAAGGAACCTGAAGACCCACCTCTTCCGACAAGCTTACAACCTGCAGTAACCCTCGATCCACCATACCAGCTCTACCCCCACTTACTGTATCCTCACCCATCCCTTGTAGACTGTGAGCCCTCACAGGCAGGGTCCTCGCTCCTCCTGTACCAGTCGCCGTCACATTTTGTTGAAGATTATTGTAATTGTTCTTGTATGTAATACTCCTTTTTCACATGTAAAGTGCCATGGAATAAATGGCGCTATAATAATAATTACCAAAAATAAAATAAAAAAAACGTTCCAGAACTTCCTTGATCAGAAAATTCCTAGTACCATCAGTATATGCATTGTGGGCCACATTCATAAGTTGCAATTTTTTTTAATTCACTGTTCTTTTTTTTGATGGCGCATATGGGTTTTGAATTTTGAGCCAAATAAGAAAATGTTCTTTATTTTTGTCTTTAACTTTTTTTTATGATTGTTCAAGTTGCATGTTCTGCAAAAATGTTGAGGAATGTACTCAAATATACCAAATGTGTATAAAATCACTCCTGAGGGGACTGGAGTAGATTTGTGCTAACATTTTGTGACTTTTTAGTGGTGGGGTGGGGCGGGGGCGAGTAACCTCATATAATGCAATAACATAGCAACAGGGTTCTTTAGATGTGTCCATGACTGATAGACTTATCAAGATGCTCAAATGCTCTCTAACTGTCACGTAGTGACAAGGGACTGTGGGTACCTAACCGATCCCTCGAACTAGGGGCACTCAAGGTTCTCCCTGACCCCCGTATTACCCTGAATGGTGAAGATGCCAGAGTCTCATACCTTGTTATGCTTACCCTTACCTGTTCCTTCTCCCACCCAGGGAGGTGTGAGGCCAAAGTGTATAGTCAAACACTAACCAGACAGAGATAAAAGAAAACTACAATCATACAAATACACTCACAAAACAACAGAGTGGGAAATAAGAGGAATAGGAAGGAAGAAACCAAATGGGAGAAGATAAGGATACACATGCATATCAACTCCACGCAGCAATCTCCTGAAAAACTCTCCAACCTTCCACTCCAAACGCTGAACTCTCTCCTTCAACTCCAAACCATGTAGTGGTAACTATCACTGGCAAGTCAGGAGCAAGGTGGAGGGTTCTTATAGCTGCTGGGAGTAATAAACTCACAACAGGTGATACAACAAGACGGGGAACTCCAGGAGTCCCAGCTAAGCATTTTAACCCTTGCAGCACCAGAGCAAAGAAAGCCAGAACTGCTAATAAACCGTTCTAACTACCACAGGTGTATGTTTCACCAGACACTGCGATCATTTGACCCCACTCTGTCGCTGTATCCCCATGACACTAACAATTTCCCGTCCAGTCATAGTGAAAAACTGTTAAACATCAGAAGTTCTATAAATTAAACTGCCAATTTTGCTGTGTATTTGATTAATTGCACATTGTGCAACATACAATACATGGGTTGCTAAACTGGGCCCTTAGGTATTCGAAAAAAGTGAATAGATCACCGTGAGGGGGTAATCATAAGCACAAACTGCTTACCTGAGAAACTATGTGGATCTTTATGTTGAGAACCTCAGTTCCAGTAGGGTTAGATGTTAGACATCATTAGCGAGGGTAACTGCTGGGACTTCAAGCCCTTTTTTTCTAGCAATGTTTTCTTAATATCTTCTTATGTTTAGACATATTCTGTTGTACTATCTATGTTTGGTACATGTTTTTATATTGTTTTATAGTAGTGTACGTAAAAGACAATTGTACACTGTAGCATACCTGTGTTTTGTATGTGAAGAAAATGATGCACAGTATAAGATAACCGTTTTCAATCGGATGAATGAAGCATACATTCTTCCCAGCTGGATATCTGATATTTTCATCCTTAAATCACTCCATGGAATCTGCTAGTGGTAAATTTATTTTCCATTCCTGTCTCTTTCCTGTTGAATTCACTTCTGGGAGCTTTGGCTCTAAAATTGACATCAAAAACTCAAGTGGTGTTTTTATAAAATTGCTGTTTGTGAAACCAACTTTCGGGATGCACACACATCTTTTTGAGGTGGATTCCACCTGAAACCAGCCTGAAGAGGTTAAAAAGGTGGAAAGTGGATGATTGACAGCAAGCGGCCCTGAGTAGAGATGAGCGAACCTGAACTCTAAAGTTCGAGGTTCGTACTGGACACCTAGAGAGAGAGCAAATATGTTACAGCACCAAAGTTCAGGTCCCTAGTCACTTCCATGGGTTTCGGGTAGAGTTCTGGTATCCGAACCAAAGTTTAGTCTGTACCAGTTTGACTAAAGTTCGCTCAAACCCGAACACCCACGGGTCCGCTCATCCCTAGTCCTTAGTTTTAGAGTTGTTTAGTTCTGTTTGTCATTTCATTCCCAAAGTGTTTAAACGTTTTATTGGTCCAATTCTATGGATTTCTATAGACTTATATCATTTTGTTAAATGCAAAGAAACTTGATATTTTTTCATCACTGATTAATGTAGTTCATTATTATATGCACAGACCTAAATGCTTTGTTACTCTTTGTTTTATGTACTTTGTGCTAATTTGTACTTTTTGTTAACGCAATAGGTTAAAAGCCATGGACACTGGAGTCAAGGGTTGAAGGTTTCTATGCAGGATCCAAGTATGCAGGTGCTACTCATTTATATAGTAATACTGTGGAAAAAAACTTCCTTTAGGGTATGTACAGGGCTGATTTTAGACAAAGTGGGGCCTAGGCAAAAGTTTAAAGTGGGGCCCCAAATGCTCACATATTGCACCATCACACAGAAACATTTCTGTTGTATTTACATGCTTTGAGTTCAGGCCACTAAAAGAGCGTGATCGACAATATTGAAGTTGTCCGACACTTGTTTCCTGGCCTCTTTACACAGGAAAGGAAGAATGATGGGCACAGAACAATCCCCAGTAGATCAAGCTGTCCCCATAAAGTATCATGTTATCAGCAGCATATCTGCAGTTTTCCCCAGGCTATATGCTGCTGAGAACAATGATTTTTGTTACGACATAAACAATCCAATTATTTGATGAATAGGCAGCATTTTGCTCGTTTAGTATAATACACCCCATAGTCCTCCATACAGTATAATGCACAACCCATAGTCCTCCATACAGTGTAATGCTCTCCCCATAGTCCTCCATATAGTATAATGCACTCCCCATAGTCCTCCATATTGTATATGCACACCCTATAGTCCTCCATACAGTATAATGCACACCCCATAGTCCTCCATACAGTATAATGCACACCCCATAGTCCTCCATACAGTATAATGCACACCCCATAGTCCTCCATACAGTATAATGCATACCCCATAGTCCTCCATATAGTATAATGCACTCCCCATAGTCCTCCATATAGTATAATGCACTCCTCATAGTCCTCCATATAATATAATGCCTTCTCCATAGTCCTCCATAAAGTATAATGCACTCCCCATAGTCCTTCATAAAGTATAATGCACTCCCCATAGTATAATGCACCCCATAGTTCTTCATATAGTATAATGCATTCTCCATAGTCCTCAATACAGTGTAATGCACTCCCCATAGTATAATGCACCCCATAGTTCTTCATATAGTATAATGCATTCTCCATAGTCCTCAATACAGTGTAATGCACTCCCCATAGTATAATGCACCCCATAGTTCTTCATATAGTATAATGCATTCTCCATAGTCCTCGATACAGTATAATGCAGGTCCCATATAGTACATACAATATAATGCACTTCCCATAGTCCTTGATAGAGTATAATGCAGCGGCGGCCCTAGGCTGATGCCTAGTCTGCCTGCCCCTAACGCTGGCCCTGGGTATGTGCACACAACATCTTTTTTAGGCGAGTCCACTCAGGAACCTGCTTGGACAAGTTCTAAAGAAACGCCAAAAATAATGAACAGATGCCTTGCAATGTCAAAATGACTTGTTGTGCATTCAGTCTTTTTGAGCTTCTTTTAAGAACTTTAGGCTTCCAAAATGGTTAAAAGAAGTGACCTGGCCATTCCGTTTGGAAGTCATTCACCATTCATACATCCAAAAAAAAACAAAAAACACCAACATCGGCATTCTCCTGAAGCGTTGTCTGCGGGTTTGCTGACGTCATGTTCATATACCCTTGGGTTGCCTTTATACATCTACCTATTTTTTTTGGTGTTTGTCCAAAGAGAATCCAGAAATGCAGCGTGTGAAACCATCATTGAGGTCACCTTCACACTGATGTATTTTGCATGATCATTTGTAAGCCAAAGCCAGGAGAGGGTCCAAAACAAGGAAGATTTCCTTCTCTGACACTTTTTCTCTATTTAGGCTGTACGATTGGTTCAGGCTTGATAATGACAATGTAAAAGACTGACCAGATCTGCACTGTATGAACGAATCAATTATTAATAGAGTCCTATAATCCACAAAAGTGCATGGTATTTCAATATAAATCTGATTAACAACACACGAAGGACATATGCATCTTCCCTGAAAAAGAAGAGAACCATGCTATAAATATATTCAAAGGTATACGTTTATTAGGGAAAAACTATGAATGACAAAAGGTGCCTCACTGAAAGGGACACAAAACGTGTCTGGATACACAAACAGCAGTAAGTGGGACAAACCGCATGGCCAAGAGTGATAAACAGATTAGAGGGCACAAATGCACCAGGTGAACAAATCACTATATTACATTCTATGAAAAACCTTCCAAGTCCCAGAATAACTAGTCTACCCTATAGCAGCTTTTGTAAATGTGAATAGGTAAAGTTACCATAGGTTATAAAGTCACTGCATAAGGGATCCCAGTCACAGTGTCTTTCCGCGCATTTCACCTCACTTCTTCCGCCTCATACCCTGGAGGAAACAAAGCGAAACGCGCATCAGGGTGGAGGGACACTGAGAAAAGTGCTGAAGAGTTAAATAAATGTAGGAATTTAGTGGTAACACACCTACGAGTGCATACTGAAGAGCTGCACGATCAAATATCGGTGTCTGTTGCTACCGGAGGGAGAAATGGAGTGATGGCTGTATGTAGCTGGAATTTTAGAATTTAGAGTTTTGTATCAGAAAAACTGTGCCTGAATGATTATTCAGTACACAGTCTTGGATCTAGTTGGATAAGAAAAAAACATTCATTTAAATATGGAACAAAGTGATCAAATATATGTTCTTTTGCATGATTATTATATAGCACTCCCTGAAATGGCTATACAAAGCTAGGGGTTGTATGCCTCCATTAGTCTTTCTTATGGCTGGAGCTTGACCAGAACAGATTTATATGAAGTATATTGACAGCAATCCAGTTAATGGTTACCTGATAAATGTATCCCGCAGTCATACTTGGAATGTAGACCTCCTTTCCCACAGCACTTCTTACACACACTGTGTGGAAGGACTCTCATGCATGATCTGTGCCCTGGTATGCTGGTTTATTAAATTCATAGCACAAACATTAGTTGGCGTTCTGTCCTCATGTTATGTAGTGCTCATGAAATCTGACTTATTGTAGTACAAAATGTGTTCTTGTAGCTCCTGCCTAATGGTAATTGTATTGACTGTCACTCAGTTTTCTCAAACTCTTATTGCTAAAAGTCTATTACTAAAATTACAATGGTTGCATATACAGTATATCCATCATGGATCGGGATGGAATGTGTGCAGTAGACTCAGGAGCTCCAGTACAGGATTTATTAGAAAGCCAGCATCTGCCTCTAAGGTCTCATTCAGACATGTATGCGTTTCATACATGGTTTCCATGGATAGATCACATACCCATTATAAGCTGTTCACCATGTCCACACAAAGTCATAGAGAAATGTCCGTGTTTCATCAGCGTCACAGATCCATAAAAATCGCTGATGACACACAAATAGGAATTGGTATAAGGCTATGTGCCCACGATGCGGAAATGCTCTGGATTTTTCCTGAGCGTTTCTGCATCTCCCTGGCAGAAAAAACGCATGCAGATTGTACATGTGGATTGTACATGCATTTTTCCTGCCAGGGACATGCGGATGTGAAGCGTTCTTCACATGCATTTCTGCATGCGGGTTGTGAAGCGCTTTCCAAGCGATTTTAGCATCACTTGGAAAGTGCTTGACAACTTGGTCACACTATATAAATCCATGCAAACAGCATGGCTTAATATAGTGTGACCGTAAAAGAATGGTAAAAAATAAATATCATACTTGCCTTCTGATGGCCCCCGATGTCTTTACTCGATGCGTCTCGGCTTGCCGGCAGCTCGCGGTACACTAAAGGACCTGCCGACGTCAGCGGTTGCGTGACCCGTCACATGACTAAATGACGTCATGGCAGGTCCTTGAGTCCACCGGGGGCCATCAGAAGGCAAGTATAATATTTATTTTTTATTTTATTCTTTTTTTAACAGGTTCTATGGTACCCGGGTCCGGAGGAGAGTCTCATCTTCTCCAGACCCGGGTACCATCCGCACATTGAAACGCATGTAATCCGCATGTACAGATGCAGTGATGCGGATTCATTGCGTTCCAATGCAAGTCAATGGCGGCGAAAACGCAGCGCTTCCGCAAAATAATTGGTAGTGCTGCGTTTTTTCCCGAAATGATAATCCGCAGCGGAAATTTCCGCAGCATGTGCACAGCACATGCGGATTATCATTGGGGAACATGGCAGACCTTCTACCATGCATTTTTTAAGCGTTTCTGCAGCGGAATTACTTAAAAAACGCCTCTTGGGCACACAGCCTATATTAACATTGCAATGGATAGAAGCTTTGTTATTATTATTTTTTTTCATACATTACAATCAGTGATGGTAAAACTGACACTGACCAAACACTGATGAAAAGCGCTGATGACACTAGGACCGTTTTTTGCATACGTAAAAATCACTAAACTAGATTTTAGATTTTCACTAGACTAAAAAGTAATCACTTCCTTTTCCACAGTTAGGGTATGTGCACACGATGCAGAAATGCTCAGGATTTTTTCCTGAGCGTTTCTGCATCTCTCTGGCAGGAAAAAACGCATGCGGATTGTACATGCGGTTTCCTGCCAGGGACATGCGGAAATGAAGCGGTCTTCACTTTCATTTCCGCATGCGGGTTGACAAGCGCTTCCCAAGCGATTTTAGCATCACTTGGAAAGTGCTTGTCAACTTCACACTATATAAATCCATGCAACCGGCATGGATTTATATAGTGTGTGATGTCAAAAAATAAAAAATAAATCTATACGTTACCATCTGATGGCCCCCGGTGTCCTGCTTCATCGGTCCCGGCTGCCGGCAGTGAAGACTGTAGGACCTTCCGACGTCAGCGTCACGTGACCCGTCACATGACTCTGACGTCAGCGAAGGTCCTTCATTCAACCGCGAAGTGCCCGGGAAGCCGGCAGGCTGAGTTCACACGATGCGTTTTTCATGCGTTTCCGTGGCGTTTTTGCAGTTGCGTAAACGCCGCGGAAACGCATGAAAAACGCATGGTAGAAGGGCAGCAATGTTCCCCAATGGAAATCCGCATGTGCTGTGCCCATGATGCGGATTTTTCCGCAGCGTAAACGCTGCGGTCAAAAATCCGCAGCATGTCAATTAATTTTGCGGAAACGCTGCTCTTTTGCCGCCATTGACTTGCATTAGACCGCATGGAATCCGCATCACTGTATATGTTGATGCGCTTTTCATGCGGTCTAATGTGCAGATGGTACCCGGGTGTGGATGAGAGGACTCTCATCCAGACCCAGGTACCATTAAAAAAAAAAAATAAAATAAAAAATATATATATTCTCACCTTCTGACGGCCCGCGCTGCGTCCTGCCGGCTTCCCGGGCACTTCGCGGTTGAATGAAGGACCTTCGCTGACGTCAGAGTCATGTGACGGGTCACGTGACGCTGACGTCGGAAGGTCCTACAGTCTTCACTGCCGGCAGCCGGGACCGATGAAGCAGGACACCGGGGGCCATCAGATGGTAACGTATAGATTTATTTTTTATTTTTTGACATCACACACTATATAAATCCATGCCGGTTGCATGGATTTATATAGTGTGAAGTTGACAAGCACTTTCCAAGTGATGCTAAAATCGCTTGGGAAGCGCTTGTCAACCCGCATGCGGAAATGAAAGTGAAGAACGCTTCACATCCGCATGTCCCTGGCAGGAAACCGCATGTACAATCCGCATGCGTTTTTTCCTGCCAGAGAGATGCAGAAACGCTCAGGAAAAAATCCTGAGCATTTCTGCATCGTGTGCACATACCCTTAAAAATGAAAAAAAAACCTCTGTTTAACTCAGACCGTGAATATTGTACATGAAAAAAAAAAATGATTAAAAATGCCAAAATTGTTTTTGGTCACCAGTTTTGCTAATGAAATAGAGAAAGAAGACTGGATAAAGCAAAGGCAGAATAGAAAGTAGATAAATGCCCTGCCAGATCAAAATCAGATTTTGGTTAATATTGCTGTGTATAATTGGAGATCCAATAATCGCACTCCCATCAGTATGCTTGATTTATCATCTAGCTTTTGCGCGCAGTCTAAAAAACTGTAATAAATCTGATGGGTTGGATTATATGCTTGGTTGTATTCACCTTGACATTGTTATTGTTATAATAACATAGGTGTTCAAAGATGACAAAGTTGTCGTAATTAAGGACAAATACCCCAAGGCACGTTACCATTGGCTGGTTCTACCATGGCAATCTATTTCTAGCCTGAAGATGCTGCGTTCTGAACATCTGGAGCTATTACAGCACATGCATGCAGTTGGGGAGAAGATTGCACAGCAGCATTCAGCCCAGAGCAGAGCACAATTTAGGCTAGGCTACCATGCTATTCCAAGTATGAGGTATGATTAAGTTACATTATGCTATTGATTACTGTATTGCAGCTTTTAGTTTCCGTGCCTGCTTTTTCTGACATGACTGCTTGTGGATCCAGAGATTCAATACTCTGCGAATTCCATTTAATGTGTGTGCTTTCTTTACCCTCCCAACTATATCCTCGCCTTTGCCCTCCACTCCCTCCTTATACTGAATTATTTGTGAAATCTGTGACGAAATGCCGCTCCAAAGTCACATCAGGAATATTTACCCCTAACTTGCTCTCATAGCCGTACAGTGCTCTGCACTTCTTTCAGATATGGAATACTTCTATCTCTGCAGTTCAACATCTTATTTGCTTATCTTTAAACCCCATCTTGATTCACAGATTTTACTCTGCATTTTATTTCTCTGTGCTTTCTGTAAATCCAATGATGCATCAGCACAGCATTGCATGGGCCGCTAGCACCTGTACCATCTCTGCCGGCTGTGGTAATAGTGTGATTATCCTTCCCTCTAATAGATATAGTCACTGAGGCAGGGCTTTCATCGTCTTCATTATAACCGTCCGACAGGAGCCGTGTAATCATCATCATTTACAGAGATAGTAGCTATTACCCCCCCCCGTCCAGTCCATGTAATTTCAAATGGTGACCCTCTTTTGAGAAAATAAATTCATGTAATCGCCAGGGGATTATCAAAAGATCACTTAAGCTAACTAAAGAGAATGGATCCCTGAGTTTTCTATAAGAAAAAGAAAAGCTAGATGAGGCTGAATTTTATATGTTGGAAGACCAGTTAAGAATGAACTGGGAAAAAAATCACTGTAGTTACCCTTCAGCTGATATTAGAATAAAACGTGTGGTACAGGATATAACTTCATGCCCTCTTTTTCCTCCCTACATTAATGTTTTACAGTCATATTCATTTGCATGTCATCAGTCAAGATTTTGATTCACCTTGCCTTAAAAACAAGAAACACTGGAACTCTTTCACTACCGATTATTTTGTGGAATCTGAAGGTAAGCTTTCAGAAATCAGTTTGTGTTTTAGGGCTCTTATTTTCCAAGTATGCCTGAATGCTCTACAAAAATAGTTTGTTTTTGTTCATGTCTGTATAGGGGTTAATTCACATGTGGCCAGTTTTATTTTAAGGATTGGCCCATTCATCTCCATGAACCTTGCAGAAATCTGCATATCGCCATGCAAACACCATTTAGGTGAATGAATGTAACGTATTTTCAGTTGCAGCAATTTTTACAATTAATCTGTTGTATGTGAATCCACCCTAATAAAACGTGGACGGTAACTTGTTGTCCTGGTTCTCAATGATTGTGCTTTATATTCCATCTATACCAGAATGAGTTTCTATTCTTGAGTATAAAACTGCAACATGGCCTGATACGTTTTTGACTAGTTTCTCCATATATCATTCTTTGTCAGTGTTACATAAATTATTATAATTCAATTTGCTATCTATTTTCATCTTGCTTTTAACGTCACATGATACTTGGGTATTGTATGCTAATACTGGCAATAAGGTTTAAAGGGGTTGTCCACTTTCGGGAAAGTGGGTCCCAAGTTGTGACCTAAAATAACAAACTCAGCCGGTACTCACCCTCGTTGGGGCCAACACTGAATTGCCGCCGCAGCTTCGGTCATGTTTTGACTATAGTGGGGATGTCACGTCTACAGCACGTGTGACAGCATGTGCTGCTGAGCTTAGTGACTGACTATAAGTGGGGAGGTCCCCTCACTGGATGGAGAGTACATGGTGACTTTGTTATTTGACATTTTACATTGTTCGGGGCCTACTTTCCTGAAAGTGGATAACCCCTTTAAGGGGTTTTTCCATTAACTTCTACATTTATTTGACTGCAAATTGTATTTATAAATTGTAGAGTCCTGACAATATGCAACAGTCACACTGTCAAGATTTGCATGCTCTGTTGCATGCTTGCTTAAGCTGTCATCATGTTACATAGTTATATAGGTTGAAAACAGACATACCTTACAGCAAGGAAAGTGAAAAACCTGCACCACCTGCAAACAGCCGCAATAGTCAGTGCAAAGCTGAACATGTACAATGCAGACACCTAAATAGGACTTGGTAACATTTCAGGTGCAAAAGCTCATAAAAAAGTTTAAACAGTCCAAAATAACCATAAGAAAGAAAAATGAGCTGCACTCACCAGTCCTTAAAAGCAGTATCTTTATTCCATGAGGATAAAAAGTCCGGCAAGCAGGGAGAGCGGGGAAGAAAAAAGCAGACAACAGCTGTTTCGCGTGAAGACGCTTCATGCGAAACAGCTGTTGTCTGCTTTTTTCTTCCCCGCTCTCCCTGCTTGCCGGACTTTTTATCCTCATGGAATAAAGATACTGCTTTTATGGACTGGTGAGTGCAGCTCATTTTTCTTTCTTATGAAAACAGACATACATTGTGTGCATAATTATTAGACTACCCATTGGTAGTAGTGGAATGTTTTTTCTTTTTTTTCGAACTATAAGACGCACTTTTTTCCTCCAAAATTTTGGAGGAAAGTGGGGGGTGCGTCTTATAGTCCGATGTACATAAATATTGTGGCTGTGGGTGGTGGGGGATGTGGGGGAAGCGACATCAGCTGAGTAGCGGGGCACAGGAGGCAGCTGCCGCCTGCTGCTGCCTACACTGTGCCCTCTACTGAAGAAAATGAATATTCACTGCTCCCCACGCCTATGGGCGTGGGGAACAGTGAATATTAATTTTCCTTAATAACCGGCACAGTGTGCCCGCAGCGCGGCTCCTGGTATGTATGGCACCCTTCATCCCTGTATGTATGGCCCCCCTCATCCTGGTATGCTTGGCACCCCCTGATCCCCGTCACGCTGCACAGAAAAAAAATAAACTTTCATACTCACCTTCTCTCTCCTCCCACGCTGTGTACAGCTCTGTGCCGGAATAGTCACTGCTCCCCACGCCAGGATTGCGTACGTGGGGAGCAGTGACCATTCATTCTCTCTAATAGTGCGCATACTGTAGTTGCAGCGCGGCTCCTGCTGCGCTCGGCTGTCAGTGTGTCGGCTATTAAAGGCCATGAATATTCACCACTCCCATGGGTGTGGTGAATATTCATGGCCTTTAATAGCGGGCACGCTGACAGCTGAGTGCAGCAGGAGCCGCGCTGCGGCTACAGCGTGCGCGCTATTAGAGAGAATGAATGGTCACTTCCCCATGCACACAGTCTCGGCGTGGGGAGCAGTGACTATTGCGGCACAGAGCAGAAGACAGCGCTAGAGGAGAAAGGAAGTGAGTGAAAGTTTATTTTTTTTCTGTGCAGTGTGACGGGGATCAGGGGGTGACAAGCATACCAGGATGAAGTGGGCCATACATACAGGGATGAGGGGGGCCATACATACAGGGATGAAGAGGGCCATACATAAAGGGATGAAGAATGAGGGGGGGCTATACATACAGGGATGTAGAGTGCCATACACACCAGGAAGAGGGATGAAGGTGCTATACATTCCATGATGGGGGCCGTACATAACAGGATGAAGGGTGCCATACATACCAGGAAGAGGGATGAGGGTGCCATGCATATATAATGGATACATGTTCTGTCTGTGAAAAACATGGCTAGAATATGTATGTGAAAATGAATGTCTGAATAAGGCCTTATGTAGGGGACCACAGAAACCCTCTTGTATCCCTGTTTCCTCAGGAGTAGTGTGCCAACTTAAGGTTGGTCTTAAATAAGAAATATGGACATGGTAATAATTGACACAATTGTTACAGCAGGTAAATAACGCCCTGTGATTCTCACCTAGTACAGGTAGGTCTCATGGTGATCAGCACATGGAATCAGCATTTACAAGCAGGTACATCGCAAGCACTAGATTTCCATCGCATACAGAGATTCAAGTAACGTGGAAATTCCCCTTCACGTCAATTCCTTGTGACAATTTTCACTGTGGATTTAACCCTTTGCATTCCATAGGGTAAAATGTGGAGCAAAATCTAAATCTGCATGTAATAAATGCGGTTATTGGCAACAAGGATCAAAGTAGGATATGTCTCAGATTTTTTATTTCCAAAAAAAAGACAGATTAAATGGCATATTCACTTTAATGGGTCCATGATCTATCTGCATGATGGATAGCACACGTACCAAAAAATCTCGTGTGAAAGAGCCCTTCTGGGATGGGGAGGAGAGGGGCCCTTAACCAGTTATGACTTTATTGATATAGATAGAGAACTTCCTCTAACTCTCCACCATTATAGACTATTTATGAAAAGTTCTGTTTCTATATCATCTAAAAGCACAACCCACACAGCTGTGTGTGAGTGTGTACGTGTGTATACAGAGTATGAATGTTTATACTCCTGTATAATGTGTACATAGCTGTGTGAGTGTGGCGGTCCTCATTCAGTAAAGGATGATATGAGTGTTGCGGGTTGGGGGCCCCCAGTCACCCATAACTGATTAAGGGCTCCACCACCTATCCCCCCTTAATGAATGAGGGCTCCCCTCACTCACACTGACAGTTATACATGAGTAGAAGTACTCACACACATTATACATGAGTAGAAGTACTCACACAGTGTACACAGAAACACACCCAATAAATATACACACAGAAAAATTTACAGCTGAGTGCAGATAAAAAGGCTCCACTCAGGCTGCGTGCCCACTATGCGTTTTTCAAGCATTTTTGCCGCGGAATTTCCACAGTGAAAACGCTTGGTAATACTTGCCCCATGGTCCCCAACTATAATCCGCATGTGCTGTCCACATGCTGCTGAAATTTCCTCTGCGGATTATTACGGAAAAATCCGCAGCATGTCCATTATTTTTGCGGAAACGCGGCGTAATAGCCACCATTGACTTGCAGTGAATCGCTTAATATCCGCATGAATACATGTGCACATGCGGATATTAAGCGATTCAATGTGCGGATGGTACCCGGGTCTGTAGAAGAGGAGACTCTCCTCCAGACCCGGGTACCATAGTACCTGTTAAAAAAAGAATTTAAAATAAAAAATATACATTATACTCACCTTCTGATGGCCCCCGGTCTCCTGTATGATTCCTGGCTCCCCGGCGGCTCGCGATGGTGTAAAAGGATGACGTCGGCGGTCGCGTGAGCTGTCGCATGACTAAATGACATCATGGAAGGTCCTTTCACACCATCGCGAGCCGCCGGGGAGCCAGGACGCATCATACAGGAGACTGGGGGACATCAGAAGGTGAGTATAATGTATATTTTTTATTTTTTACCATTTTTATTCTTTTTTTAACTATTAACTTGGTCACACTATATAAATCCATGCCGGTTGCATGGATTTATATAGTGTGACCAAGTTGTCAAGCACTTTTCCAAGTGATGCTAAAATCGCCTGGAAAAGCGCTTGATAACCCGCATGCGAAAATGCATGTGAAGAACGCAGGAAAAATGCATGTAAAAATCCGCATGCGTTTTCCTGCCAGGGAGATGCAGAAAAAATCCAGAGCATTTCTGCTTCGTGGACACTTAGCCTTAGTGTAACTTGCAGACCCCCTCCCTCTGTCTGCCCTTACAGCAAGGAAGGCAGAAGCTTGTGTGTGAGGAGGAAGGAAGGAGGTGTTTAGGTGGCACAGGGAGTTTTATTAAGGTAGTACTGCAAAACTCAATGTAGATACCAGTACTACCTTTAATAATGCTCCAGACTTCAGCCAAAGTGTTTCTGCTAAAACATACAGAAGCAAAGGGGAGGGCTCACTGGAGGATGCTCTACTGGGCCAGTCCAACACTGGCACTGGAGGATAATGGGTTCCTGGTCACTTCACGTTTGATTCTGCTCAAATCTTTGGCTGATAATGTGCATATGTTTGTCTCAACATATTTTTTGAGACCCTATTGACTATTTACAGCAAAACTTGTTATGGTTCTGTGTTTGGGCCCCAATATCTTAGCAATTTCAATAGCATTGTATCCATTTGTAAGACTTTTTGAGGAAAACGAGATGTCTAATATTTCTGTATACGT
Organism: Phyllobates terribilis; assembly: GCF_046119375.1. NCBI lineage: Eukaryota > Metazoa > Chordata > Amphibia > Anura > Dendrobatidae > Phyllobates > Phyllobates terribilis. The sequence goes on from NW_027362761.1 coordinate 757,642,801, forward strand.
TTATAAAGAGTGTTGATATCCTTAGGCCTCACCCTCCCTCATTACACAAATACACATCACCTGCTTCATCCAATAAGTAATATTCAGCTTATAGTTGGAAAATCTGCATAATAAATGATATGATCAAAATACACACTTGCCTAATAATTCTGCAGATAGTGTAGGTCCATCAAGGTCAACCTTTCCCACCAGTTATACATTCTTTACTCTAGATTATTTATTACCCACAATGCCATATGCTGTGAGAAAAGCATCCAGCCCTTTTTAAATGCTGGTATAGTAACTGCCATTACTGCCTCTTGTGGTCAGCATTCCACAGTCTGACTGCTCTAACTATAAAGAACACTTTCCTATTTAGCTACTGGAATTGCTTCTCCATATATAATTGTAAGGTCTTTGGAAGAAATGAGTCATGTGCCAGACCTTTTGTATTAACTACACATATAAACGAGATCTCCTCTGAGATGTCTTTTTTTCTAAGCAGAAACAGCTCAACCTTTAAACTGACTCTAATTTCCAAATATCCTTTTTAAAACGTGGGACCCAAAACTGGATCCCATATTCCAAATATGACCTTACAAGTGATTTATAAAGCGGTAACAATACACTGGGATCACAGGATTCTATTCTTTTTATACATCCTTGTTTGATTTTGTGGCTGCTGCTTGACATTGAGTACTGCTGCTCAGCTTATTTGTAACCAGAACACCCAAGTCCTCCTGTTCTGTAGTCCCAAGTATACTCCCATTTAATGTGTATGAAGCAATAGGATTACTCTGTCCTAGGTGCTTCACTCTACATTTAGCAACATTGCACTTCATTTGCCATGTGTTTCGCCATGTAGACATCTTATTCATATTATTTTGCAATAATATACTGTAAAGTCAGTTTTTCTTATCTATCCTATATAATGAAAATGTCTGCAAGTGTGTGATTTTTATACATGCGGTAATGTACCGAATAGCTTCTCATTTACTTATCTCATGAAAAAAGATCATTGAAAAAAAGCAGAGAAAGTTGCTAATCTGCATATGACCGCAAGTATTCAAAGAAAATGACAAATGTTGGTCACTGTAGCACAATAATGATACGGTGCTACACTTGGGGGACATGGCCTTGGTAGAGGAATCCGAAGAAAGGCCACAAGGGAAACCCCATGTATATCACTTCTAGAATGCAGCTTCGGAAGGGGTAGTGTTTTATGATCACAGAGTTTTGGTCATGTGACTACTTGAGAAAGAAATAGAGCAGAATCCTGACGGTGAGCACATTGCACACTGTCAGGATTTGGCAATCTGCAGTCACATAGTGACTGTAGAAATTTATGTTTAGCCTGGAAACCCCTTTTAATAAGAAAAGTCTATGAAATATACTTCCATCTGAACCGCATTCTCCTGGCTTATACTGAAGATGTACTGACCTGTATGTCTCAAAAACAAACATATTTTATTAATATATAATTGCCTATCTTTTTTTCTATTTTTCTTCCTCCAGCGGTAATGGACATGATAAAGTTAAAGGGGAAAGTAACTGTAAGAGATGGAGCCTCCGAGCTGCTGAAGTCTTCCCTCCAGTGTAATGTGTGCAAAATGCAGCAAGCCACTATCCCACAGTTAAAGGAGCACTTAAGGAAACACTGGACCTTATGCAAAGCAGATTAAATATTGGCATTTAGTGTTGAGATCTAGATCCGTTAAATGCATACTGTATATTCCCTGGATACAGACTTCTGTATAGTGGTATGTCAGCAATTACTTACCATGTTAATTGTATGTATTACTACTGCAGGTTATTAGACATGTAAAGTGTTTAGAAAAAATGTTTCCTCTATTGTAGTTCCTATGCATTGTGATGGACCGTTAATAGTTGAAGATTATATTGACTTGCCGTTTGTTCCACTCTCTTTAGCGCTTGCTACAATATAAAACACAAGAACCAGCTATAGGAGCTGAATTCTTATATATTTACTCCTATATGTGATGAATACAGGACTATCTGAAGCCAACAACTACATACAGAGGTGGTGGTAAATCTTTGTCTTCTCGCTTGGCTCATGGAGTAGGCACTAATATGTCCACCAAAATTGGACAAGATAGAAAAAGAGGTATTGATGGCAGTTTTGTGGGCATGTACTGTACCACACACAGAGGTCAATGTGCTCTTGCATCCTGATGGTCATGAAATAAAGCCCACCATACACAATTAGATAGCTGTCAGGATGGTTCGCCATCTCGACCAGCTCTCCCATACACAGGAGCGCTTGTTTGGTTGTGCACTATTGTGTTCTTTATGAGAAAGCTATCGCCAAACAATGCCGGTGATGGCTTATCTCTAGAAGACAATACAATCGGCAGTCCAAAACTGAACATGCTGGATCAGTATTTAACCCAATAATAAATTACCATGGGCTCCCATGCATAGACTGTCAACCAAACCCATCAATATTAGTTTAATGTCTATCAGAAGCTTTATTTCTGCCACTATCACCTGTGTACACCATGGCGAGGGCTCATTGACTGCCAGTGTCATAAACTGCAGTATTTAGGATATATTTTTTTTAGTATGGAAAAATTAAGAAATGCATTATCAGACTTTACGTTCACATGACTGGTAAGAGTGTTGGTTTTATAGGGGCTATTTTTTCTTTTATAGTTAGCCTAACAATCTGGATTTTTCTTTTCTTCATCTGAAGAAAATGCTCTTAAAAAAGCAGTCTTATTAAGTTTTTTCTTCATTAAATGTGTGTATATGTGCATGTAATGTAGTGTGAGTGTATGAATATACTCACATACCGTTGCTCTCTCCGGTGTCCAGCACAGTTGCACTCTTCTTCCCAGTGACATCACCAGGGCTGTCTTGTCGGAGTGGTGGAGTCGGTATAAAATGGACCGACTCCTAAAACATATAATAAATTGGGTACAGTAGTACAATGCTGGATGTGCTGTAAATGTTTTCATAAGAATTTGGGAAAGTTATGAAATGTCCTATAAATGTCTGATCTATTCCTTATCTAAGGATCTAGGCTTTTAGTTGACATGAATCTGTGCTGCACTTTATCTACATGCTATGTAGTGAGGCAGTGCTGTGAAGTCGGAAGTCAGGGAAATTGAGGAGTCGGTGGTTTGGCTTACCGACTCCATAACCCTGGACATCACCATAATTGCGACTAGCTGCCTCACTCTATGCTTGAGCCGGAAGTCTCTTTTACAATGCAAGTCTATGTAGCCTCATTCTGACGCTCCATAGTCTTACATTGTTAAAGTGACTTCCGGGTCATGCAGCATGATCTGGACAGTCTGAGAGCAGTGATGTCACTGAGAAGATGAGAGGAATGGCGTTGGACACCAGAGAGAGCAGTGGTAGATGAGTACATTAATACACTCACACTTATTACTTGCACATACACACATTTATTGAATAAAAAAACGTAATGGGAGTGCTTCTTTAAGGTGAGCTTACTCTGAAAAGAGTGCTTGTTTCCTGATAATTTTTCACAGTAAATAAGCTGTTGAGGACCCAAATGAACGAGCAAAACGCTTGTTCGTCAGGTGAAATAATTTTGAGCTTGCGTAATGAGAATTTGTCACCAGGTTCTTGCTACCTAATCCGAGAGCAGCATAATGTACAAGAAAAGATTCTTATTCCAGTGATGTATCACCTACTGGACTGCTTGCTGTAGTTTTCATCAAATCATTGTTTTATCAACAGATTTTCACTAGAGGACTAGTAAACCTGCTGCCATGTATTCCAACCATGCCCAACACTGATTATCATTCCTGGCAGTGCAAACCTCCTGAGTAAACAGTTCTTGCACTACCGAGAAGAATGGCAGCCTATGCGCACTGATCGATCTATTGCAGATCGTTCATTGCATATCATCTGCCTGTGTAAACTGAGTTTTAGGCAACCGCCTATCTCTACTTATTTTACAGATCAGTGGTCATTTAGAGCCGCCAGTTGGTCCATGTAAACGGACTATTAAACAGTTCCTTTTTTTCCTTTTAGTTGTTGCCACCTTCTGCTTACACTCACAGGAGAGTTTCATGTGATAGCGCAGAGTGGTGATTTGTCTTATGTTTTTATGATTGTTATTGGAAAATTATTTTGGACTCTGGATTTTTTTATATATATATTTTACTTATTTTCCTTCAATTCAGCCTCCTGCTTTCCCTTCCTCCACCCTCAAATGACATGAAGAGCTTATGTGGAACAGTTCATACAGTTACACCATACAGAAAGTTCATGTGCCTGTATGAGTGACTGGTAAAAAGCGTAACAAAATAAATGTTTAGATAAAGAACGTTTGGTATCATTGTTTATTATGCTTCGCTTATATAGTGCCATGATATTCTGCAGCGCTTTACATACTGTACATTATCACCATTGGGGCTCACAATCTAATTGTTGTGTTATCCCACTGAGATGTACTGACTGACTTTTGACATTTTGTAGGAAGTCTCTTATGAAAGCAATGATGGCAAGATCAGAAGTTATCCACCTACTATTGTTGTTCAGTGTATAATTGGAGTGAGGTAGCATGGATGGGAATCAAGACTCCTAAATTGAGTCTAGGTGGTACTTTGTCCTATTCTGGTCTTATTAATACAGCTTTTCTAGTTAAAAATAATACTAACTTAGGTAAAGACAAAGCAATGTAAAGCCTCTATATTCAATAGGTAGCTGTAGGCCGAATGGTGGTCTCTCCCGACTGGATCCCAGCTGTCTCTCCCGAATTCACATCCCCCCCACACATTCTGCCCTCCCTGCCCAGGAGCTGTGGTATGATCAGACCATGTTCCTGCAGGGTCAGACACAGCCATTACACAGTACACAGCAGGGGCACATTTATAAGATTATCTCAGCACAGGAACATTTTATTTAAACACATCCAATTGTGGAAATTATTATTATTCCAAGATCTATTGATTAAAATGAACTTTTGTTCGTGGGAAAACCCCTTTAAGGAAATTCTAGATTTACATGAGATGAGATAAGTGGATGTGTACATGGAGTCCAGATGTCTGGCATTGAATCCGCCAGTAACTGGAGGGATTCACAATAAAGCTCAAGTGGAAAAAGGATAATTTGGCACATTCATCCAATGATGTATAAAAATAACAAGCTTTATTAGAATTTCATTAAAATTGTGGAATCCAGTGATACATTAAAACCTGACTTGTTTCTGGCGTGCCAATGCCCTTAGTCATAGGATGATCTTCGACTGAACTTCACCAGCTGGACCGGCCCCCGCCACACAGACTCTGACCAGGACCATTAGACGGCACAGTGTGGTGAGATCATATCCCCTCTCCTTCACGATAAAGGTGTTTCAGTTCTCTAGCATCCGAATCATAAAGAAACAGGACGAGCACTTTCAGGAGATTATTCACTTCACCTAAAATAACTAGGTTTTGTTTTATTTTGTTTGGTCAAAATTGTTTTTCTGTTTCGATCTATACTTAAGAAAGAGATCACTTACATATCTGCCATATACAGGTGCATCTCACTAAATTAGAATATCATCAAAAAGTTAACTTATTTCAGTTCTTCAATACAAAAAGTGAAGCTCATATTTTATATAGAGTCATTACAAACAGAGTGATCTATTTCACGTGTTTATTTCTGTTAATGTTGATAATTATGGCTTATGTTTTTAAAATCCGAAATGTTAGCCTACTGAAATGTATGTTCAGTAAATGCACTCAATACTTGGTCGGGGATCCTTTTGCATCAATTACTGCATCAATGCGGCGTGGCATGGAGGTGATCAGCCTGTGGTACTGCTGAGGTGTTATGGAAGCCCAAGTTGTTTTGATAGCAGCCTTCAGCTCGTCTGCATTGTTGGGTCTGGTGTCTCTCATCTTCTTCTTGACAATACCCCATAGATTCTCTATTGGGTTAAGGTCAGGTGAGTTTGCTGGCCAATCAAGCACAGTGATACTGTTGGTTTTAAACCAGGTATTGGTACTTTTGGCAGTGTGGACAGGTGCCAAGTCCTGTGGGAGAATGAAATTTCCATCTCCAAAAAGCTTGTCGGCAGAGAGAAGCATGAAGTGCTCTAAAATGTCCTGGTAGACGGCTGCGCTGACTTTGGTCTTGATAAAACACAGTGGACCTACACCAGCAGATGACATGGCTCCCCAAACCATCACTGATTGTGGAAACTTCACACTAGACCTCAAACAGCTTGGGTTGTGGCCTCTCCACTCTTCCTCCAAACTCTGGGGCCTTGATTTACAAATGAAATGCAAAATTTACTTTGCATTTACTTAGTGTCAATGACTGCCTTCTGGATATCTGTCAGGTCTGCAGTCTTCCCCATGATTGTGGAGCCTACTGAAACAGACTAAGGGACCGTTTTAAACGCTTAGGAAGCCTTTTTGCAGTTGTTTTTTGTTAATTATTCTAATTTACTGAGATAATGACTTGTTTTCAATGGCTGTAAGCATTAGGAGTGCTGTCCGTTTTTTTTCATGGATATCACTCGGACCAAAATACGGTCATGTGAGCGCAGGGTGATTTATACCAATTAATCTGAAGCCTTAAAACTTCATCAAAGTCATTAACAAGTGGAATTAAGAGAGAGATCCATGAGGGCACACAGTGTACTACAGAATACCATATCGTATGCATATTGTCCCATTACACTTGATTAATTGGCAAGAGAATTGCCTGATTGTGGGTATATCACTAGTACCAATACCTGTGCATCCATAAAGTTACACATTAGTGGATGGGATTCCACTTTTCTGATACAGGTGCATCTCACAAAATTAGAATATCATCAAAAAGTTAATTTATTTCAGTTCTTCAATACAAAAAGTGAAACTTATATATTATATAGTCATTACAAATTGATCTATTTCATTGGCTGTAAGCCATAATCATCAACATTAACAGAAATAAACACTTAAAATAGATCACTCTGTTTGTAATGACTCTATATAATATGAGTTTCACTTTTCGTATTGAAGAACTGAAATAAATTAACTTTTTGATGATATTCTAATTTATTGAGATGCATTTGTTTATATCAGGATATGGCCCTGGATGAATGTACTGTATATACCAGGATGGAGGATATATATACACATATACATACATATACATTTATAACGGCTCGCATGCTGTGAGGATTCGCCAATGTCGGCAGTGGGTGCTCATGTGACTGCAACTATGTGATTTACATATTCCTGGCCATATTCCGACTAGACGTGTCCGATCTCGATTAATACAATTGCATTATGTGATGCCACGCTCATCTAATCAGCACCTGACCGCATGAATGCAAATTACATAATTGTGGTCACATGACCGCCCCTGCCAGTACTAGACAATTCTCACAGTTCGCAGTGCAGTTGCTATTAGGATTCAAAAGTCTTACTTTAAGCTCAAGCCTGGACATCCCCTTTAAGACAAAAAATACATCTTATTATATAGTAAATATATTAAAGTGGTTGTTCACTACCTGGGCAACCCCTTTTAATGTATAGTAGTTCCCCTTGTAAAATAAAAATACCCCATAATAATACTCTCCTCTCTTACTGGCACAGTTCCAGTGATGTCGGCGCCTCGGGGTTTCCCGAGGCTCACATGACGTTATGCCATGTAAGCCCTGCAGCCAATCAGTGGCTACTATTAGGGCTCTCTCAAACTGGTGTTTAACTCGGATGAGAGCAATCCGATAAAAAAATCAGATTGCACACGGACCATTGTTATTGAATGAGGCAGTGCCGATCTCTGTATTTTTCTCGGCTGTATTCGGCATGATGCAATTTCACTCTGAAATCAGATGAGTGCGAGAAAAAAAAAAAATTGCATGCCATATGGACCATCAGAGTGGCATCCGATCTTTACAGATACATTACAATTCTGTGGCGTAGGAAACTGTAAACAGTCCTGTAAATGATTAATAGCTGCAGAGTAAAAAAAACAGATTGTATACTGACACAGACGTAGACTCAGTCTCGGACACCCATTGATTTGAGGGGTGCAAAATTTATATGTTTGAGGAAGAAAAAACACAAGTGCTGCCAGTGCCAATGCAGAGCACAGTAGTCGAGATGAGTTTGTCCTCACCTGCTGCACTCTGCATAGGCAGTGACTGAATCGACATAAGATGAGCAGCTAATGAATGAAGTCTGTAATGAATTATGTGCAGTGCTGAGAGCTGCTTTTATGATTTTGCACACTTTTTCTAACCATAAGGCTAGGGTCACACAACATTATAAAAAAAAATCGGTTAGTGTTTCATCCAGAAAACTGGGATGATTTTTTTCTTACTTGTCATCTGTGGTGTGCAATCTTTTTTTTTTTTTTTACTCGGCAGTTATAAATCATTTACAGGACCATTTAGAGTATGTGCCCACGTAGCGTTCTACAAGCGTATATGCTGTGGAATTTCCGCAGCATAAACGCTTGTGAAACGCTTGTTAATCCGCCCCCCATGGTCCCCAATGAGAATCCGCAATTTCAATGCCCATGCTGCTCTCAAAAATCCGCAGCATGTCCATTAATTTTGTGGACACGCATGCGGAATTGCCTTGTCAGTGCAATAAAAAACGCAAGGCAATTCCGCATGTCCCAAACGCATCATAAACGCGCGAAAAACGCTTGCCAAATTCCGCAAGCATTTTTCCGGGAGAGGACAAGCGGAAATGAAGTAGAAATTTTCTGCTTCATTTCTGCAAGTGGGCACATAGCCTCACTGTTTCCTATACTACAGAATTGTAATGTATCTGTAAACATCAGATGTTGCACTGTGGCACCGTATGACATCTGTTTTTTTTTTTTTCTGGCATTGCCATTGCCATTCTAGCATTCATAGACTTGAATGGGTGAGTCTCATCCTATGTACGGATGCTGTGATTGTTTCAGATTCAGTAAGTGAAAAAAATTGTTCATCTGCACTGCCCCATTGATTAACAGATTTTTAACAAATATCAATCGGTCGTGTGCACTCGGCCACTTTGTGCTCTATCTGACCACAGCTGCAGCAGTGTCCTATCTTCTGAGGTGGGCACAAACATGCAATCGACCATGCTGTTGTGCATGCCTTAGAAAGGTAGACACTGCCAAAAGTGAGGTCAGATAAAGCACAAAGAGACACAGTCTGTTTCATTAAGGTCAACAGCCCCATCACAGGTTGTGCTAGAATCCTATTTTTCAGGGCTTCAAACAGAAGCCCTGATGGAGCAACTGACGTGTGGCGGACATATCGTTGGTGCAACCTGTGCGGCCGCACAGGGGCCCAAGAGGTAAGGGGGCCCTTTTGTACCTTTAAGGCAGGTGCAATTTTGCATTTTTAGGAGCTGTTTGGCTGCAAAGACCCATATATTGTTCTTGCACAGGGGCCCTTTTCTGTCTGTGTCTGCCAGTGCCTCAACATGATAGGTCCATTTTCCTTTAAGACCAAAATGTTACAAATAATAATGCTGTTGGTTAATTGGACTTTTGTATTTTTTTATTTTGTATTTTTTTTTCTTAAGTGGCTAAGAATTTACAAGCAAGTAGTTGCAAACTTCCTGCCTGTTCTGCCCGGCCCTGATCTGTGCTGGCTCAGAGTGGTCGTGGACCGTTGCTGCCAGTGATTCTACGGCTTCATTTGAACTCACTGTTGAGAGAGGCAAGTGTAATGCTTCTCGTGATTTCAGCAGAGATGCAAAACAATAAGTTGTCTGTATTCTCTAATTGATCCTATTAACCAAAAGCACAATATATTTAATGATATGTTCTCTAATAGAGTGGACCTGTCATGTAATATACAGCTTTTACATAGTGCATATTTAGGTCACAGATCTGCATTAAAATATAATTTTGTAGTTTGAAGTATTCTTATTTAAAAGTAACACTACCAAGTTTGCATTTATACTTTAATTCATTACTTTTTGGAAACAAATATGTATTTTTTCTGTTTTTGATTATGGTTTATAAAACAATTGTGATCGGCATTGCTGAATGGGTGTGATTGGAGCTGTGTAATGGGTGTGGTTAGGGGGCATGGTCTAAAATTTGCCGGTACGCGCACCGCCATCTTTGTCCTTCTTTACTTCAATGAAAACTTGGGAGGTATGAGTAGACAAAAGCAGTTGGTTGGGTTTGACTCTGGTCATCCAATAAGCCACAAATTATTATATCTACTCCTGTTTTCCAAGTCCTCAGCTTTGTTTTGGAATGCATTACGAAGCTGATTTTTTCTTTAATCTGACCAGTGAGTGTGTGAACCAAGTCCTCTAGGTCAGAAATTCTTTGTTTTGCAGTAGAAATAGTATTAAAAAAAAACTGTAATTTGCAAAACAATTAGGTCCAGGAAGGATTGAAAGGTAGCCAGGCGAGTATCTATGACTAGCATAAGTAAGGCTGAGATGCGGTTTGTAGGCTGTCACCATCTGAGGGTGAACTTTCTTCTTGTGGAGATCTTGTAGATATAGATCTTTGGCTGGTTTTCCCAGTGGGAATCTGGCCACTTTTATCCATGAATTAATCTATAGTAGATGAAGCCATGGTGGAGATTTTCCAACACTAACCTTATGAAGATAGAATGTACGGTATAGCTATTGCTTGATATTTACATTACAATGGTTTGATCAAACGTTGAGAAGAAAATCTGTGTGATCTTTTGTTCCCACTAGTGGTAACAAAGCAATTCAACTGGAATCACAAATGAGACTTTAACTGTTAGTAAGCTGGATTGCTCAAGCAATATTGCATGTAATGTCTCATTCCCAGTATTCTCTGAAGCATTATTCAGCATTAGATGACCTTCTCAAATATGGTGGTTTTTCAGCAAAACTTGCAGTAAAATATTTCACATGAGTTGAGAGAGTTATAGTGTAGGGAGACAATCCTGGCCTCCAGCAACAGAGTTCGTTTTGGTCTTACCTCTGGTTACGAGGTATGTTTAGGGACCATCCACTCAGTCTCCAGAGCTAGGTCTTCTCCCGCTAGGCTACCACTCCGTCAGACACAGGACTCCATGATAGCGGCACTTCCCGCCATCAAGTCAGATGCCGCACCTCTCAACAGCATGGACCATGACTCCATAGAATCAAGGAGAGCCGGTCCTTTGATGCAGGACCTTGTCCAGGACCTATCCCGCAGGTTATTTCTGTAAGTTTAGCTGGTGTATATAAATGTTATTTTCCCAACCTGCATAGCAGGAGCACTGTTGAAATGTGGCTGCTTGCTAGCACCAGCTCCTGGAAGTCCAGACATCCGTCATACATATATAGCGCAGTGAGAAGTGAGTTCCCGCAAAGTGACTTTCATGTACGGGACTGAAAGAATTGATCACCACCTTGCTTACCATCTCTACTCATTGCCTGGAAGAACTTTGAAACCCCCCTGCATTGGCGATCGATGTAATTGGCCAGTCAATACTAACTGGAAAATTACAGCTTTTTGCTAGTAAAGTTGAAAAAAATAAAATAAAAATTTCTGGTGCCACATCCGTGTGCGCTTTCTAGTGTCTGCAGTACTCTGATGAGTATTGCACATTGTTGATCAAAGTCCGTGTTAAAATTTGCTAAAGGACTTTTTTTTTCTTCAAATTTTGATTATTACTTTTCACTGCTTCTGTGTGTGCATACCCCGACCACAATGATCTGATCAATATTGCACATCGCTGATCAGAGTCCGTATTAAAAGTTTGTAAAGGGACTTGAATTTTACATTTGCGCCATTTCTGTGTGTGCATCCTGTGACGAATGACCACTAATCAATGACACTGATCAGCAGCCGTGCTCAAACTTTGTCATATGTATTTGTGTTCATTTTTTTCACTCGCACCACAAATTTTGTTGCAGTTTTGTAAAAAATAAATTATGAAATATGATGGGAGTAAACGTCCAGGAAAGCTTATTCAGGCACCAGTACCCTCTTTAAGTGGTGTATAAGCTTTAAGCTTTAACACTTGCAGAGCAATATGTCCTGCATCACATGTAAAGGTGGTGCTCACATTAGAGTTCCATATAAAACATCCAAGAAAATAGAAGAAAAGCAGCACTAACCAGGTATGTGATTCAAACAGTCCTTTATTTCCAATTCATTGGAGCAGGATCTAACTGAGCGGAGGGCAGGGGGTGTGCAAGGGAAGGAAAGAGAACTGCCGTTTCGGGCATCTGCACTTCAACGGGTTCAACTGTGGGAATAGACAGGGAAATCTGTCACAAAGACAGGGGTCGTTGGGCCTGTGTGTTGTCTTCCTGGCGCTCGAGTTTGACACATCATAAATCAGGTTATTGGGAAGGGCCAATAAGGACCCAGTGGTCATGGTACACATTCCCACAAATGACAAACTGAGAAGTAGGTGGAAGGTCCTTTAAAAATTATTTTTCAGGCCATAAGCTTCAGGCAATTACCCAGAAGGTAGAAGTCTCTGAAATACTGCCTGTACCACAAGCCATGTCAGAGAAGCTGTGGGAGATTAGGAAGGTGAATAAGGGGTTCATGAATTGATGTAGGGACAAGGATTTTGGGTTCCTGGAGAATTGGACCGACTTCTCTCATGGTTACAGGCTGTATGCAAGGAATGAGCTGCACTTCAATGGATAGGGTGCAGTTGTGCATGGGGTAAAGAATGGTTAAAAAGGTTGGAGAGGGATCCTCTAGGGATTGGGAGGAGGGCAACTACTGTACAGAAGGGGAAGATAGTGCAAATATTTACCTGGCCCATAGTAATGAAAGTGTGGGTGGCATAGGGTAACGGGTTACAAAAGTTAATTCACTAAGGAGGAATAGAGATACAGAAAAATACATAAAGCATGTATATTAATGCAGAAGTCTCATCAGCAAGATTGAAGAATTAGTATTAATATTGTTTGAAGAAAATCATGATATTGCGAGGATAACGGAGACATGGCTGGACGACAGCTATGACTAAGCTGTTAATTTACAGCATTTATAGTCTGTAAAATCTTCCTCAAAACCCATCCTCTGTGATAATATATGTTAGACCAATGAACATGTAGAGTCCCTATGGGGGGAGATAAAGGGAGGGTGAAAGAATAATGAAATACTGATAGGGGTTTGTTATAAGTCTCTAAATACAATTAAAGCGGCAGAAAATATCTTCATAAAGCAAATAGATGAAGCAGCAAATCAGGGAGAAGTAATTATTATGGAAGACTTCAACTACCCTGATATAAACTGGGAGCAGAAACCTGCAGGTCTAGCAAAGGAAACAGGTTTTTGACAATAGTAAAAGACAATTACCTCTCACAATTGGTGCAGAACCCATCTAGAGGAGGGGGGACTTCTAGACCTATTTCTAACCAATGGGCCAGACAGAATATCAAATTTACAGGTTGGTGGTCACTTGGATAATAATAACAAAATAATATGTTTTCACATATCCTTTAATAAGATGTGTAGTAGAGGGGCTGCAAGGAAACTAATCATAATTCTTCCATATTCTTAAAAAGTGATGTAAACATAAAGAACAAAAAAGGAAAATAACCGCAATTATATATAAAAGGCTACCAGTTCTGAGGTTTCCAACTGTTTGAGCCGAAAGAAATTATTTGAATGAATTATCAGTAAGGGGACCAATACAAGTCACATAGGATACCCTACTGTATTCCTGGTCCACCCTGCTTTGCTGCAGAAGTTGGCACTCTAGAAAAGCAACTGGCGCCCCTGCTCAACGAAAGCTGGCCCTAGTATACCCTATAAAGCCCTATAGAAACAATTTAAATCCACCACAACATGCACTGTAGGAATCTAGTATATCAATGCCGACTTCAAATTAGTATTAAACTAATACCACAAGTTAAATTGAGTCAATGATGACTTAATAATTTACAGTGATATGTTACTAGATTCATATCAACACAGCATCGTGGTAGCATGAAAAATTTGACAACCTATTCCAAATAATGCAACATACATGACATAGTTCAGAAGTTATGCAAAGAACACCAATGGAGAGGTATCCAAAGATAATACAATGTATATCATACACATCAGCCGTTTATCTATCTGATGAATAACCTCAGATAATGTATAAGGTAGTGTATGTGTAGCACCCTGAGGATTCGGCTGCTACAGGGGTATTACACCTCAAGCCAGAGGTGTGGTATTCCACTCCCGGGTAAGGATGGAGTGTGGAACTGAGCTCAGTAGGCTGCATGCACTACATACATCCCATTTCCGGGGGACAGACCAATGGTACTCCCACTAGAGAAATGTGCAGGTACGACAGCATCTGTCCCTGGCTGGAGTGGGAGGGGGGTGGAACATCCCAGTAGTGTAGGGGCAGATAGGGGGAGCAGTCTGGGTAAAGCTAGGAGCTCATTGGGTGCTGGTCACCTGAGCTCACACATAGAGGGAGTATATAAGGTGGGAACCATCTTAGAACAGGGTCTTTTGTAGAGGTTTGGTCAGACAAGCAGAACAGCTCAGCCAGCTCCAAGGCCAAGAGAGTGAGAGAGAGGAGAAAAGAAGGACCCTGAGGGGGAGAAGAGGGAACTCCAGGAACCCAAAATTAGACCAGAGGGTGAAGAGTTGGCACAAGGGTACCGGATCCCAAGCTGGTGGAGGGCACTAATCCTTAGCCAGAGACCGGAGGTCGTGGGCAGGATCTGCCACGACCACCCACTAAATCCACCCGGAAGGCAAACCAAGAATAGGGTCAGGGAACCCAGAGACAAGGGTTTTACCAACAAGAGGCCCGAGGGAGCCGGACTTAGGTGGATCCCTGGTGGGGAAGGCCAGAGAGAAGGACAAGTCAGAAAGGGAGCTCAGGAACACGCTCCAGAATCACCTGGGGGTTGGCCGAGTCCAGGACCTGGTGGACGCAGCACGGCTCGGGTGGTCACTCAAGGCCGGAGTGACCAACACAAAAGCAGTAAGTAAAAACCCTGAACTGCACAGCCCGACTCTGAGTTTCATTCACTGCACCTCCACAACCACCATCCTCTGCAACTGACCCCCTGAGGCTATACCCCTCCCGTTGGGGGTTATACTACCTGAGCTGCACACACACCACCAGCCTCAGCGGACCCTGCTGCAGCGGCGGCCGTAGTGACCGCAAATCAACGGGTGGCGTAGTCGACACTAAAGAACATCCAGTAACATCTGTAGGACTGCCACACACTGAGCTTGACACCCTGGGCACGGACCGGGTCACCGCCACTCGGAGACTACAACCCCCATCTGATCCGGATCCGGGTATCCCCCAAACAACACTGGCCCAGGGGGCGCGTCATATGCACAGCCTATTTGCAGCATTGTCAAAAAAAGGCTCCTAATAGTATATTCAAAAGATCATGCGATGTATCGGTGTCCAAAGAGGTTCTTATCTGTGTCAAACGCACAAGATTATCAGAATAAAGTACCAAAAATAATTATCTAAAGCACAAAACTTAATGTTAACACTAAAAACAGTGTCATAAGAACAAAGGTAAACAGTAGCACAGAACTTTATACTAAAAGCAGTGAAAAAATTAAAATATTTCCACAAAAATGTTTGTTACACAATTTCTCTTGAATGTAGGTATACCCCATAGGTGGCTCCACAGTACTGTTTGGGCAGGACTCAGGAGGGAAGTAGCACTATTTGACTTTTGGAGCGCAGATTACAAAGTACAGATTGTGGACTCATTCATTTTCAGAACAACAGAAACCTCCCTCAAGTGACCCCATTTTGGAAATTACACCCCCATTTGGATCCACACCCCTAGATGAATTCACCAAGAGGTTTAGCTTCCAAGATGGGGTCACTTGTGTGTTGTTTTTTTTACTGTTTTGGTACTTCAGGGACTATGCAAATGAAACATGGTGTCTCCAATCTGTTTGAGCCAAATTCACATTCCAAATACCAAATAGCGCCCTTTCCCTTCTGAGCTGTGCGCCAAAACAGCAGTTTTTGACAACATATGGGATATTTCCATGTTTGTGCGATATTGTGTAATACATTTTAGGGTGCATTTCCTCCTATTACGCCTTGTTCAAATGAAAAATGTGCAGCTAAAGCAAGTTTCTAATGGAAAAAATGTAATGTTTCATTTTTTTAATCAAATTTGCCTTAATTCCTGTTTAGCACCTGAAAGGTTAACAAATCTCCTAACAGCAGTTTAGAATCATTTGAGGGGTGCAGTTTTTAAAACTACACTGCACAAAAAAATAAAGGGAACACTCAAATAACACTTCCTAGATCTGAATGAATGAAATATTCTCATTGAATACTTTGTTCTGTACAAAGTTGAATGTGCTGACAACAAAATCACACAAAAATCATCAATGTAAATCAAATTTATTAACCAATGGAGGCCTGGATTTGGAGTCACCCCCAAAATTAAAGTGGAAAAACACACTACAGGCTGATCCAACTTTGATGTAATGTCCTTAAAACAAGCCAAAATGAGGCTCAGTATTGTGTGTGGCCTCCATGTGCCTGTATAACCTCCCTACAATGCCTGGGCATGCTCCTGATGAGGTTGCGGATGGTCTCCTGTGGTATTTCCTCCCAGACCTTGACTAAAGCATCCGCCAACTCCTGGATAGTCTGTGGTGCAACGGATGGTGGATGGAGCGAAACATGATGTCCCAGATGTGCTCAATCGGATTCAAGTCTGGGGAATGGGCGGGCCAGTCCATAGCTTCAATGGCTTCATCTTGCATGAACTGCTGACACACTCCAGCCACATGAAGTCTGGCATTGTCCTGCATTAGGAGGAACCCAGGGCCAACCGTAACAGCATATGGTGTCACAAGGGGTCTGAGGATCTCATCTCGGTACCTAATGGCAGTCAGGCTACCTCTGGCGAGCACATGGAGGGCTATGCGGCCCTCCAAAGAAATGCCACCCCACACCACTACTGACCCACTGCCAAACCGGTCATGCTGAAGGATGTTGCAGGCAGCAGATCGCTCTCCACGGCGTCTCCAGACTCTGTCACGTCTGTCACATGTGCTCAGTGTGAACCTGCTTTCATCTGTGAAGAGCACAGGGCGCCAGTGGCGACTTTGCCAATCCTGGTATTCTGTGGCAAATGCCAAGCGTCCTGCACAGTGATGGGCTGTGAGCACAACCCCCATCTGTGGACGTCGGGCCCTCATACCACCCTCATGGAGTCGGTTTCTAACCGTTTGTGCAGACACATGCACATTTGTGGCCTGCTGGAGGTCATTTTGCAGGGCTCTGCAGTGCTCCTCCTGTTCCTTCTTGCACAAAGGCGGAGGTAGCGGTCCTGCTGCTGGGTTGTTGCCCTCCTACGGCCCCCTCCATGTCTCCTGGTGTACTGGCCTGTCTCCTGGTAGCGCCTCCTTTCTCTGGACACTACGCTGACAGACACAGCAAACCTTCTTGCCACAGCTCGCATTGATATGCCATCCTGGATGAGCTGCACTACCTGAGCAACTTCTGTGGGTTGTAGAGTCCGTCTCATGCTACCACGAGTGTGAAAGTACAACCAACATTCAAAAGTGACCAAAACATCAGCCAGAAAGCATTGGTACTGAGATGTGGTCTGTGGTCCCCACCTGCAGAACCACTACTTTATTGGGGGTGTCTTGATAATTGCCAATAATTTCCATCTATTGTCTATTCCATTTGCACAACAGCATGTGAAATTGATTGTCAATCAGTGTTGCTTCCTAAGTGGAGAGTTTGATTTCACAAAAGTGTATATCGCTTTTGGGGGATTTCCAATATATAGGCCCCTCAAAGTCCCTTCAAAACTGAATAGGTCCGTAAAAAATTGAATTGGTAAATTATCTTAAAAAACTAAAATTGCTGTTAAATTTTAACCCTTCTAACATCATAATTAATTTTGGTGGTTTGAAAATTAATGCTGACAAAGTAGACATATGGGAAATATTATTTATTAACTATTTTGTGTGGTATGACTATCTGGTTTCAGGATATAAGCATTGAAAGTTTAAAAATCGCTAATTTTTCTATATAATTAGAAATTTTCACAAAAAAAAGAAAAATGGATCAATCTAAATGTATCACTAATGTAATGTTTCAGAATCACAGGGATAGAAGCATTCCAGAGTTATTAGCACATAACATGACTATGGTCAGATATGAAAAATGGGGCTTGGTCATTAAGTTTAAAATGGGCTGTGTCACGAAGGGGTAAATAATATTGTTAGTGCAAACATTTTATTGAAAAACACATTAGAAATTTAGAATATTTTTTTATTTTTATTTTTTAACACAAAATATCAGTGTTTATGTGGATAAAATCTTGAGGAATTTTGTGAGAGATGCTATTGATATTTTTTAAACATTGGAGAGAATCAAAGTACCATTGGGCATCTTTTTGGCTAGCCTCAATGTTGAGGCTTTGTACAGCTCTATCATTCATCAAAAGGGATGTGAGACTGTGCAGTATTATTTTGAAACTAGTGGTGTTCACTACACCGAACACAATAACTTTTTAGAAAATTAAAATATATATGTATTCAAATCATCACCCCATGCAATCAACGTTAAAGACAAATCAAAGTAAATTCCACATGAAAAGCCCTTGTGAATAGGTTTTTGGTCTCGGGTCTTGTTGTGGTGCAGGGAGTGTGGCGAACACACCAGACTTGCTTCCCGGTAAGAATAAGTAGAAAAATCAAGATGAAGCTGCAGCACACAAAAAAAGAAAAATGAAAACATAATTTTTACTAAATACAATAGAAACAGAGGGAAGGTACAAAAAATAGATAGTATCCTTAAGCTTTCGCATTTTGGGTTGAACAAAACACTTATTCATAGCTATCAAAGGGGATATGATGTAGAACCTTAAATAGTAAAGTGGGAGGTGGAGTCTTGTCAAAGGTCATATCTAAAAAATTGGTGACTAATATATAGAAATATAATGCATAAAAAAAGGGAAAATGTCATTCAATAAAAATACATAAAATCTGTCTACTAATTAAGCCCATGAAGAAAATGAGTATTCAGTTTAAAGATCCAAAAGGCTTCATGTGCACTGAATTTACCCAGCGAGTTACCACCTCTACTGGGCTTGGACACCCATGCGATTCCGGCAACTCTCATAATGGAAACATCATCCCCCTGGTGTTCATCCAAAAAACATTTGGATTCATCTGATAAGGTATGGTTTTATAGTTTGTAAATTGGTATTGGTTGATATTTTAGGAGGAGAGCCTGCAACATGTTTCGGATGCGGATCTTAAGTTTGTGGGAAATGCAACCAACATATTTGAGATTGCAGTTACAGCATTCTATAATGTGAATCACATAATTGCTGTTACAATTAATAAAATTACAAATGGGATAAATATGAGTATACCATGATGCTGAGGAAAATTCCTTGGTTACTCTTAATCGAGTACATAGTGGACATTTGCTGAGTACACATTTAAAACAACTGTAAATAGGGGGGCACGTCCAGACACTGATGGAATTGGACGCACATCTGAGAGCTCTCTGCCCAGCAGATTTAAATCTGCCAAATCTAACCTCCATCCACCACCCAATACACCTTAGCTGGTGTTTATAAGGGCTGGAGACTCTCCTGGGACTCCCTCGGAGTCGCTAAGTTGTTGCGGTGGTCTGAGGCCTACCAGAGGGCCCGAAGCCTCGGTCTGTACTATAGGCCGCCGCACGCCCAGTTCACAGCTGCAGTAGGACTCACCAGAAGGACCTGGTCCTGTTGAGATTCGGGCCAAAGATGTGGATGGAGCCGACGGCCTAAGCGTCTGAAACACCAGATATCAAGCCTGACGGGCACTCACCTGTCCTTGGATCCTGGAGCCGTGGAGACCGGTTCCCAGAGCTGCTTTTGTTCCTGTCCTAAGGCCATTGCTGCCGCTGACGTGAGACGGGAAAAGACCGGAGACAGAGCGCGTATCACCGCCATCTTGTTCCAATGCAGTGCACACAGGGGAGCTCACAGTAGTGAGGCTCTAAATTCCTAGGTGGAGGAGATATCATAATCACACCTGGGCTGCCCTCAGTCTGAAAATATAGAACCAGAGGCTGTCTGGATTAGGAGACATAAAAAGTATAAGGACACAATTAAATTATCTACGGAGATTACAACATACTCCCTCCTCCCATTTAACCTTCTAGGATTTTGTTCCTAAGACAAGATTTGCTTTTATCCTTGTTAAAGCAGGAATTAACAGATACCTGAATTCAATACCAAAAGGCTAAGTGTCCACGAAGCAGAAATGCTCCGGATTTTTTCTGCATCTCCCTGGCAGGAAAAACGCATGCGGATTTTGCATGCGGATTTTACATGGGCTTTTCCTGCCAGGTAGAAGCATTTGTGAAGCGTTTTTGCATGCATTTCCGCATGCGGGTTATCAAGCGCTTTTCCAAGCGATTTTAGCATCACTTGGAAAAGTGCTTGACAACTTGGTCACACTATATAAATCCATGCAGCTGGCATGGATTTATATAGTGTGACCAAGTTAATAGTTAAAAAAAGAATAAAAATGATAAAAAATAAAAAAAAAACATTATACTCACCCTCCAATGGCCGCCTTCTCCGGTGCATCCGGTGTCTTGGGCAGCTCGCGGTGGTGTAAAAGGACCTTCCATGACGTCATTTAGTCATGCGACAGGTCACTCGACCATCGACGTCAGTGGTCGCCGGCCGTACCGTACAGGAGACCGGGGGCCATCAGAAGGTGAGTATAATGGTTTTTTTTAAGTTTAATTCTTTTTAACTACACATACTATGGTACCCGGGTCTGGAGGAGAGTCTCCTCTTCTCCAGACCCGGGTACCATCCGCACATTGAATCGCTTAATATCCGCATGTGTACATGTACTCATGCGGATATTATGGGATTCAATGCAAGTCAATGGTGGCATTTACGCTGCGTTTCCGCAAAATTAATGGACATGATGCGGATTTTTCCGCAATGACAATCTGCAGCGGAAATTTCCGCAGCATGTCCACAGCACATGCGGATTATCATTGGGACCATGGGAGACCTTCTACCAAGCGATTTTTAAGCGTTTCAGCGACGGAATTGCCGCTGCAGAAATGTTTAAAAAAAAACGCATAGTCGGCACGCAGCCTAATTATAAGAAAGTACTTAAAGGACCTTCTCATCCTATTTTCTTTTTACAAAAGAACTATACACCATATAAAATCTGGTATGCTGGCGGCATCTTGTGGCCAAGTGTGAGAAAACATGCCGTAAACAGGCCATAATTTTGTCAAGTTTCATATTGCCTCTCTTTTCCACGTACGTTCTCAACTACACTTTTTCCGTTATGTGAGCTTTTTTTTTTACAACAATACAGAACCCTATTTAATGTGATACCCCAACGAACAGAAATCCCTTCAGAATGGTTAACATAGGGGGTGGCCCCACCAGAGAAACAAATGCAAACTTAAAAAACATGAAAGAAGAGATGGAAAAATTAGTCAAAAAAAACAAATGTCTCACACTCTGCAATTTCTAATAAAAATGCATCGCTCTCCAAAAATGAACAAGACAGTGATAACGATGAATCTACACTTGATTCATTACCAGTCTCAAGCTCTTTCATTCAAGAAGCTCTTTCTAATGCATTAGATCCACTTATGAAAGAAATCAGGGATGTTAGACAAAATATTAACCAACCATCTAGTTTCTCGTGGCGGCCTCAAAAAGGCTCCAAAAATGTCACCAATATTTGAACTCTTCTTTTGAAGCTCTAGAAGATCAAGAAAACAGAGGACGACAAAATAATCTTTGTATCAGGGCCTTCCTAAATCTGTCCTACCAGAATCCATTCCCTCGACAATCAAAAATCTCTTCATTTTGATATTAGGCGAAAGGTATCAGAAAGAAATTATATATAATAGAAAGAGCCCACAGAGCATTGAGGAAGAAGCCCAAATCATCTGAACCCCCAAATTAATCTGCCGCCTTCTTAACTATAAAGTCAAGGAAGACATTCTTAAAAGATCAAGAGGATTGGAACACATAATCTTTGAAGGTGCCCAACTCTCCATATATCAGGACATCTCTCCTCAAACTCTTCAAAAAAGGAGAATCTTAAAGCCTTTAACAGATGCCCTACGAAAGAAAAAGATCCTGTACTCATTGATGTTCCCCTTCGGCATCTCCTTCTCTTTGGTGGGAAGAGTCTGGTCATCCGTTCTAAAGAAGACCTTAAAGAAGCACTTGTACTTTTGGACCTTTCAGACCTTCATATCGACGACTGGAGCATAGTGCAAGTGCACCTTTCTACTCTTCTCCCAGTTCCTCTGCCTTTGGTATGGGAAACTGCCACAACCGGCCGTTCAGACAAGCAGAGGAAAAAGATGGGAAGACTCACACCCAAACGTCTGATACCTGACTGACTCTCGTTTGCTTGAATAGGTTTTACATTTGCTATTCTCTGATTAATTCTCTTCATAAGTTAAATGGGGAAGAATTTTGTTCAAAATCTACACATAGGTTCCAATGTATACAACTATGTAGTCCATATTTTCAGTCTGAGCTTATCCATTCGTTGTTGTTATTATCTAGCAACCTAACGACACTTTATAGAGTTCCAATATTAATGGTACTGTTATCATATTCTAATGGTTTATACCTTGTACAGAAATATGGTTCCTCCGTTGAACCATATAGCTATAGTTCTTAATGATGTGTTGTGTATCTATTGAATTAACCCTTGTTCTGTTCTTCTGTTGTCTATTCCTCTCCCAATCGTCTGCTCAATCGCCACAGATCCGTGCCTCCAGTTTTCCTCACCGGGTAAACGGGTACCAGGTAATGTTCGAGACACTTTTTTCTACACCAGGAATCCAAGCACCATTACCACAACAAAATAGAAGCAAAGTGAGAGTTCAAGTTAGCTTCTTGCCACACAGTAGCGAGTATGGCCAGGTTTAAGATTCCATCCTATAATGTGAGGCGTATTAATTCCCCTTCAAAAAGAGGACAGATCATCAAATACTTCAAAAAAGAGAAAGTTGATTTCTGTTTACTACAAGAGAAACATTTTAGACAGAGCCACGTTCCTTCATTTACTAAATCACAGTTTTCTACTTGGCTCCACAGTCCCTCCCAGTCAGGCAACTCTAGGGGGGTCAATATAGGCATATATAAACAAGTCCCATTTACCTTATTAGATCAATTGAAAGATGACAATGGAAGATACATTTTTATAAAAGGGTTATTAGGCCCCACTCTTATAACAATAGGCAATATACACTGCTCAAAAAAATAAAGGGAACACTTAAACAACAGAATATAACTCCAAGTACATCAAACTTCTGTGAAATCAAACTGACCACTTAGGAAGCAACACTGATTGACAATCAATTTCACATGCTGTTGTGCAAATGGAATAGACAATAGATGGAAATTATTGGCAATTATCAAGACACCCTCAATAAAGGAGTGGTTCTGCAGGTGGGGACCACAGACCACATCTCAGTACCAATGCTTTCTGGCTGATGTTTTGGTCACTTTTGAATGTTGGTTGTGCTTTCACACTCGTGGTAGCCTGAGACGGACTCTACAACCCACAGAAGTTGCTCAGGTAGTGCAGCTCAGCCAGGATGGCACATCAATGCGAGCTGTGGCAAGAAGGTTTGCTGTGTCTGTCAGCATAGTGTCCAGGGGCTGGAGGCGCTACCAGGAGACAGGCCAGTACACCAGGAGACGTGGAGGGGGCCATAGGAGGGCAACAACCCAGCAGCAGGACCGCTCCCTCCGCCTTTGTGCAAGGGGGAACAGGAGGAGCACTGCCAGAGCCCTGCAAAATGACCTCCAGGAGGCCACAAATGTGCATGTGTCTGCACAAATGGTTAGAAACCGACTCCATGAGGGTGGTATGAGGGCCTGACGTCCACAGATGGGGGTTGTGCTCACAGCCCAACACCATGCAGGACGCTTTGCATTTGCCACAGAACACCAGGATTGACAAAGTCGCCACTGGCGCCCTGTGTTCTTCACAGATGAAAGCAGGTTCACACTGAGCACATGTGACAAACGTGACAGAGCCTGGAGACGCCGTGGAGAGCGATCTGCTGCCTGCAACATCCTTCAGCATGAACGGTTTGGCAGTGGGTCAGTAATGGTGTGGGGTGGCATTTCTTTGGAGGGTCACACAGCCTCCAAGGGCATGCCAGAGGTAGCCTGACTGCCATTAGGTACCGAGATGAGATCCTCAAACCCCTTGTGAGACCATATGCTGGTGCGGTTGGCCCTGGGTTCCTCCTAATGCAGGACAATGCCAGACCTCAAGTGGCTGGAGTGTGTCAGCAGTTCCTGCAAGATGAAGGCATTGAAGCTACGGACTGGCCCGCCCGCTCCCCAGACCTGAATCCGATTGAGCGCATCTGGGACATCATGTCTCGCTCCATCCACCAACGTCACGTTGCACCACAGACTGTGCAGGAGTTGGCGTATGCTTTAGTCCAGGTCTGGGAGGAGATCCCACAGGAGACCATCCGCAACCTCATCAGGAGCATGCCCAGGCATTGTAGGGAGGTTCTTCAAAAAGGGAAAGAAGGTGGACCCAGGGAACTATAGGCCGGTGAGTCTGACTTCTATACCAGGAAAGATCTTTGAACAAATTATTAAACAACATGTATGTAAGTACATGGATAAGAATGAAGTGATTAACCAGAGTCAGCATGGGTTTGTAACTAACAAGTCATGTCAGACTAACTTAATTTCCTTCTATGACAGAATCACTGACTGAGTGGATCAGGGAAATGCTGTAGATATAGTATATCTTGACTTCAGCAAAGCATTTGACAAAGTATCTCACATCATCCTTATTGAAAAAATGACCAAGTATGCAATGGACCAGGCAACTGTTAGGTGGATTCATAACTGGCTTAGTGATCGGACTCAAAGGGTGGTTGTAAATGGCTTCACATCCAGCTGGATGAATGTCTCAAGTGGGGTACCACAGGGCTCCGTCCTGGGACCTGTATTGTTCAACATCTTTATCAATGATTTAGATGAAGGAATTGAGGGTAAACTGATTAAATTTGCTGATGACACAAAGCTAGGAGGGATAGCTAATACTAGAGAAGAGAGAGAGAGGATTTAAAAAGACCTAAATAAACTGGAGCAGTGGGCAGCAACCAACAGAATGGTTTTTAACAGGGAAAAATGCAAAGTACTACATCTGGGCAATAAAAATGAAAAAAGCATATACAGAATGGGAGGAATAGAGCTAAGCAACAGTACATGTGAAAAAGACTTAGGTATACTAATAGATCATAGACTGAACATCAGTCAACAGTGTGATGCAGCAGCAAAAAAGGCAAATACAATTCTGGGATGTATTAACAGAAGCATACAGTCTAGATCACGTGAAGTCATTATCGGTCTTTACTCCTCTTTGGTCAGACCTCATCTGGAATACTGTGTACAGTTTTGGGCACCACATTTTAAAAAAGACATAGACAAACTGGAGCAAGTTCAGAGAAGAGCAACCAGAATGGTGACTGGTCTGCAAACCATGTCCTATGAGGAACGGTTGCAGGATTTGGGAATGTTTAGCTTGCAAAAAAGAAGACTGAGAGGAGACTTAATAGCTGTCTACAAATATGTCAAGGGCTGTCACATTGTAGAAGGATCATCTTTATTCTCATTTGCACAAGGAAAGACTAGAAGCAATGGGATGAAACTAAATGGGAGGAGACACAGATTAGATATTAGAAAAAACTTTTTGACAGTTAGGGTGATTAATGAGTGGAACAGGCTGCCACGAGAGGTGGTGAGTTCCCCTTCAATGGACGTCTTCAAACAGAGGCTGGACAGACATCTGTCTGAGATGATCTAGTGAATCCTGCTTTGAGCAGGGGGTTGGACCAGATGACCCAGGAGGTCCCTTCCAACTCTACCATTCTATGATTCTATGATTCTATGATTCTATAGGCACGTGGAGGCCACACACAATACTGAGCCTCATTTTGGCTTGTTTTAAGGACATTACATCAAAGTTGGATCAGCCTGTAGTGTGTTTTTCCACTTTAATTTTGGGGGTGACTCCAAATCCAGGCCTCCAGTGGTTAATAAATTTGATTTCCATTGATGATTTTTGTGTGATTTTGTTGTCCGCACATTTAACTTTGTACAGAACAAAGTATTCAATGAGAATATTTCATTCATTCAGATCCAGGATGTGTTATTTGAGTGTTCCCTTTATTTTTTGAGCAGTGTATATGCACCAAACAATAACCAAATAGATTGAAAAATTGTAACATTGGACACATTACAGGATTTTCCGGAGGACATTTTGATTCTAGGAGGAGATTTTAATGTGACATTAGACCCTACTTTAGATACTCTTAAAAAAAAATCGATATTTTCACAAAGAGTCCTAGCTAAAATCAGAACCAAACTTCATAACATATATCTAACAGACATTTGGAGACTTGCAAATCCTACTACTAAAGACTTCACACATTATTCCACTCCTTGTAACTCGTACCAAAGAATTGACTATATTTTTGTACAAACCCAACACTCTAATCATTACTTAAACCCAAAAATTAATTTGCATGTCTTCCCTGACCACTCCCCGATTGAAGTGCAGTTCTTGATCCTTGCTATTCCAAAAAAGAAATACAGATGGAGACTCAGCGATATACTACTTAAATCCCCAGATAATTGCAAAGAGATACCTTAAAAACTGACTGAATTTTTTTGAAAACCATGACAACGGTGAGGTCTCCCTCTAAACTTTATGGGAAGCACATAAGTCATGCATACGAGGAGAATTTATTGCTCTAGCTGCTCATATTAGGAGTGGAAGGGAGAAGGAACGGGAGGACTTGCTAAACAAAATTCAAAATATTGAAAAGGTGCGTAAAAAACTCTTCTGCTCTCTCACTATTCCCTTTTAAGTGAACTAAGAACAAAGTTATGTAACCTGTTAAACCTGCAGTCAGCAAAAAGCTATCTCTTTTCCAAATCTAAATATTACGCACACCGAGAGAGACCAACAAAGTTCGTGATGGTGCAAGTAAAACAAAGGAAAGTGAAGTCTTTTATTTCTAAATTGAAAGACGATAATGATACCATAATCTTTAAAACAGAAGAAATCGTCTTAGAGTTCAAAAAATTATACGGGAAACTTTATCATTTAGATGCACATCTCTTAGAACCTGTTGAAGACAAAAGAGATAAAATAAAAGCCTGTTTAAAAGATATCCCTCTACGAAAAAATTTTGGAGCACAAATAACGGCCTTGTGTTCTCCTATCTCAGAGAAAAAAATACATGAGACGATTTTTTCTGCCCAAAAAAATAAAGCACTTGGCCCAGATGGGTTTTCCACCTATTATTATGAAACATGCAGTACTGTTCTTCTGTCCTACTTAGCCAAACTCTTCAACAACGCCTTAAATGGAATGCCCCTACACACCCAAACACTTTCAGCTAGAATTATGATAAAACCTAAAGAAGGTAAAGATCACACCTTGTGTAGTAATTATAAGCCAATTTCACTACTGAATATGGACTTAAAACTTGCTAAAAGACTAAGGAAGATCCTGCCAGATATCCTAGATAGTGATCAAGTTGGAAAGGAGAAGGAAAGGACAATATACACAGTCATACAACTTATTTCTTATGCTCAGGCTTCTTCTACACCCCTGGTGTTGCTGGGTACTGATGTAGTGAAGGCATTTAATCCCGTGTACTGGCTGTACATGAGAGAAGCCCTAGAGGCATTTAACCACTTCGCGCCAGAGCCTGTTTTTGCCTTCGTGACCGGGCCAATTTTTTCAATTCTGACCACTGTCACTTTATGAGGTAATTACTCTGGAACACTTCAACGGATCCCCCTGATTCTAAGATTGTTTTTTTTGTGACATATTGTACTTCATGATAGTGGTAAAATTTCTTCGATATCACTTGCGTTTATTTGTGAAAAAATCGGAAATTTGGTGAAAATTTTGAAAATTTTGCAATTTTCAAACTTTGAATTTTCATGCCCTTTAATCAGAGAGATATGTCACACAAAATAGTTAATAAATAACATTTCCCACATGTCTACTTCACATCAGCACAATTTTGGAACCAAAATTTTTTTTTGTTAGGAAGCTATAAGGGTTAAAAGTTGACCAGCGATTTCTCATTTTTACAACAAAATTTACAAAAACATTTTTTTAGGGACCACATCTTATTTGAAGTGACTTTGAGGAGCCTTTATGACAGAAAATACCCAAAAGTGATACCATTCTAAAAACTGCACCCTCAAGGTGCTCAAAACCACATTCAAGAAGTTTATTAACCCTTCAGGTGCTTCACAGGAATTTTTGGAATGTGGAAGAAAACAATGAACATTTAACTTTTTTTCACAAAACTGCTACTTTAACCTCAAATTTTTAATTTTCACAAGGGCAGCCAGAAAAAATGGACCCCAAAATGTGTTGTGCAATTTCTCCTGAGCACGCTGATACCCCATATGTGGCGCAAAGCCACTGTTTGGGCGCACGGCATGGCTTGGAAGGTTAGGAGCGCCATTTGACTTTTGGAATGGAAATTTGACTGGAATCGATAGCGGATGCCATGTTGCATTTGGAGAGCCCCTGAGGTGCCTAAACAGAGGAAACCCCCAACAAGTGACCCCATTTTGGAAACTAGACCCCTTAAGGAACTTATCTAGATGTGTGGTGAGCACCTTGAACCCCCAGGGGCTTCACAGAATTTTATAATGTTGAAGTGTGAAAATAAAAAAACAAATTTTTAACATAAAACTGCTACTTTAACCTCAAATTTTTAATTTTCACAAGGGCAGCCAGAAAAAATGGACCCCAAAATGTGTTGTGCAATTTCTCATGAGCACGCTGATACCCCATATGTGGTGCAAAGCCACTGTTTGGGCGCACGGCATGGCTTGGAAGGTTAGGAGCGCCATTTGACTTTTGGAATGAAAATTTGACTGGAATCGATAGCGGACGCCATGTTGCATTTGGAGAGCCCCTGAGGTGCCTAAACAGAGGAAACCCCCAACAAGTGACCCCATTTTGGAAACTAGACCCCTTAAGGAACTTATCTAGATGTGTGGTGAGCACCTTGAACCCCCAGGGGCTTCACAGAATTTTATAATGTTGAAGTGTGAAAATAAAAAAACAAATTTTTAACACAAAACTGCTACTTTAACCTCAAATTTTTAATTTTCACAAGGGCAGCCAGAAAAAATGGACCCCAAAATGTGTTGTGCAATTTCTCCTGAGCACGCTGATACCCCATATGTGGTGCAAAGCCACTGTTTGGGCGCACGGCATGGCTTGGAAGGTTAGGAGCGCCATTTGACTTTTGGAATGAAAATTTGACTGGAATCGATAGCGGATGCCATGTTGCATTTGGAGAGCCCCTGAGGTGCCTAAACAGAGGAAACCCCCAACAAGTGACCCCATTTTGGAAACTAGACCCCTTAAGGAACTTATCTAGATGTGTGGTGAGCACCTTGAACCCCCAGGGGCTTCACAGAATTTTATAATGTTGAAGTGTGAAAATAAAAAAACTAATTTTTAACACAAAACTGCTACTTTAGCCTCAAATTTTTAATTTTCACAAGGGCAGCCAGAAAAAAATGGACCCCAAAATGTGTTGTGCAATTTCTCCTGAGCACGCTGATACCCCATATGTGGTGCAAAACCACTGTTTGGGCGCACGGCATGGCTCGGAAGGTAAGGAGCGCCATTTGACTTTTGAAATGGAAATTTGACTGGAATCGATAGCGGACGCCATGTTGCATTTGGAGAGCCCCTGAGGTGCCTAAACAGAGGAAACCCCCAACAAGTGACCCCATTTTGGAAACTAGACCCCTCAAGGAACTTATCTAGATGTGTGGTGAGCACCTTGTACCCCCAGGGGCTTCACAGAATTTTATAATGTTGAAGTGTGAAAATAAAAAAAGCACATTTTTAACACAAAACTGCTACTTTAGCCACAAATTTTTAATTTTGACAAGGGCAGCCAGAAAAAATGGACCCGAAAATGTGTTGAGCAATTTCTCCTGAGCACGCTGATACCCCATATGTGGTGCAAAACCACTGTTTGGGCGCACGGCATGGCTCGGAAGGTAAGGAACGCCATTTGACTTTTGGAATGGAAATTTGACTGGAATCGATGGCGGACGCCATGTTGCATTTGGAGAGCCCCTGAGGTGCCTAAACAGAGGAAACCCCCAACAAGTCACCCCATTTTGGAAACTAGACCCCTCAAGGAACTTATTTAGATGTGTGGTGAGTACCTTGAACCCCCAGGGGCTTCACAGAATTTCATAATGTTGAAGTGTGAAAATAAAAAAACACATTTTTAACACAAAACTGCTACTTTAGCCTCAAATTTTTAATTTTCACAAGGGCAGCCAGAAAAAATGGACCCCAAAATGTGTTGTGCAATTTCTCCTGAGCACGCTGATACCCCATATGTGGTGCAAAGCCACTGTTTGGGCGCACGGCATGGCTCGGAAGGTAAGGAGCGCCATTTGACTTTTGGAATGGAAATTTGACTGGAATGGATAGCGGACGCCATGTTGCATTTGGAGAGCCCCTGAGGTGCCTAAACAGAGGAAACCCACAACAAGTGACCGAATTTTACAATCTACTCCTCTGTATAAATTAATCTAGTGGTGGGAAAATAAGTAGATAGGTAAATGGTCACTAAACCCATAGATGAATTCCCAGAGGGGTGTCATTTCCATAATGGGGTCACTTCAGGGGGGATTATGCTGTTCTGGCACTTTTCAGAGTACCAGAGCTAAAGAATCCCCCCCTGAAGTGACCCCATTTTGGAAATGACACCCCTCTGGGAATTCATCTATGGGTTTAGTGACCATTTTAACTCAATGGATGATTTCCAGAAACAAGCACGCAATGGAAGGTTTAGATTCTGGAGAACCCCCCCTGGAAATTAAGTGAGCTCTACTCGAATGTGTCATTCACTAAATGAACCAAATGTTTGAATGACAAATTGGGATACATTTTTACAGTTTAAAAACGTGGTTCTGTGTGGACGATTTTAAAGCAGTCAGTGACGCATAAGGCTGGCAATGATGGGCATTGTGGGCAATAGTAGCGGGTATCACGCCTCATTCCTCTCTTAGTACATACACGACATCTTTTCTGGGGGTTCCTTCTTGTTTCCGTTGCTGGAATAAGTGCAATAAAATGTCGCTCAGTGAGTCTTTTCACATCCTCAGATTCTAATGGATGAGCGGGGCTAACACTTTGAAAGACAAGATTTTCAATTACCTTTTCTTGATAATCAAGAAAAGGATCTGAATTTCCTGCTTTTTTGTACAACACAAAAGAATTGTATGTGGCCACCTGAAACAAATAAATAACCAACTTTTTATACCAGGTATAGGACTTTCTTGATACCTGGTATGGCTGTAGAACCTGGTCTGCAAGGTCCACACCCCCCATGTGTTTGTTGTAGTCAATGACTGACACAGGTTTTTGCTTCGGAGTGGTGGATCCTAGTTCTACAGTGGCCCTTGTGGCATCTGTGTGGATCGAGCTGAGGACAAAAATATCCCTCTTATCCCTATATTTCAGGACAAGCAGCTCTCCGTTGCGTACAGCCCCTGACTGCCCCTTTTGAAACTTTTGGTTGACCAATGGTTGTGGAAACCCCTGACGGTTTTTACGGATGGTCCCACAAGCCCCGATGTTGTGTTCAACCAGACTTTTAAATAGGGGTATGCTGGTGTAATAATTGTCCACATATAGATTGTAGCCTTTTTGAAAAAATTGACTTATCAGCTCCCAAACAATTTTTCCAGATGTCCCCAGATAAGTAGGGCATTCCTGGTGGGTTTAGTTGGCTATCTTTCCCCTCATATATGCGAAAAGCGGATGTGTATTTTATAGAGCTTTATTCCAAACCTTGCCCTTTTAGATGGGATAAATTGCTTGAGGTGCAGTCTTCCTTTGAATTTTACAAGGGACTCATCTATAGAAATATTTTGTGTTGGGGTGTAGAGGCTTAAGAGTTTTTCTGACAAATTTTCAGTGATGGGTCTAATTTTATATAACCTGTCATGTTCTGGGGCATTTCTGGGCAGGCATTGACTATTGTCGTTAAAATGCCAAAACCGCATGAGCATTTCATAACGGGTCCTAGGCGGAACGACTGAAAACATAGGGGTGGCTTGAACAGGGTGGTTGGACCAGTAGGATCGAATGCTCGGTTTTTTAACAAGCCCCATGGCAAATGTAAGTCCTAAAAATTTTTTTATTTCCGGGACATTAGTTGGTGTCCATAAATTTGCCCTAGCATAGTAACATCGGGGATTCTGGCTTATGAATTGGGATGCATATAAATTTGTTTGCACGACAATATGCTCTAGCAAGCTGTCTGTAAAAAACAAATTAAAAAAATGAATTGGTCCAAAATCTTCCACCTCCACATTTATACCAGGAATGGCGTTGAAATCAGGGCTGAATGGAGCAGCCGAATCCGAAGCCTCCCATCTGGGAAATGCTAGATCATGTGGCAAAGCCCCATGTACACTGGCGTGTGCCAATTCACTAGTAGCAGGGACAGCGCTTGTACTGGGCAGTGTTCCCTGATTTGGAGATGTTTCTCCAGTAGCGCTATTTGCCCCTATTGCTGTACTGGTCCTTGGGCTTGAGGATGGAACAGAATCACTGCTCATTTCTGAGCTCTCAGTGTCGCCGCTACTAAAGCCCTCAAAATCCATATCTCCATCTGAGATTGCACTGTCATCAGTGTCAGAACATAGCAGGGCATAAGCCTCCTCTGCGGTATAAGTCTGACGGGCCATTTTATTTTTATATTTTTTGACTGGACTGAACGGACCGGACTGAACGGACCGGACTGAACGGACCGGACTGAAAGGATGGGACCGGACTGGACTGACCGGACTGACCGGACTGTTCTGACAGGACTGACTGACCTGACAGGACTGACTGATCTGACAGAACTGACAGGACTGACTGACTGACAGATCTGACAGGACTGACTGACTGGACTGATCTGACAGGACTGACTGACTGGACTGATCTGACAGGACTGACTGACTGACTGACAGATCTGACAGGACTGACTGACTGACTGACAGATCTGACAGGACTGACTGACTGACAGATCTGACAGGACTGACTGACTGGACTGACTGACTGACAGATCTGACAGGACTGACTGACTGACAGATCTGACAGGACTGACTGACAGACCTGACAGGACTGACTGACAGATCTGACAAGACTGACTGACTGATCTGACAGGACTGACTGACTGATCTGACAGGACTGACTGACTGATCTGACAGGACTGTCTAACCCTAACTCTTACTTTCTTTTTTATTTTATTTTTTTCACTTTTACTGTGGCAAGGCTGACAGCTCTTGTCACAATGTTTCTCCTCTGCTCTCTCACTGAGATCGGAGGAGAAACAATGTATTTATCAGGCAGATCGCCCGGGAAAGTTTGTTGCTAAAACAAACTTCCCTGGTGATCTCTCTGATTGGCTGGTGTGCCGCTGACATCATCGAGACCTGAGCCAATCAGGTCTCGATGATGTCAGAGGTCACAGCACCGGGATCCCCGCCGTTGGCAGGTATGTGGGGGGTCCCGATCGCCGACCACCGGCTGTCACTATCTTTTAAATGCCGCGATCGCTATGGATCGCGGCATCTAGAAGATAGGAACAGGTTAACATCATGGGGACCTGATCCAATCAGGTCCCCATGATGCCACATGTCAGAGCTATCGCTCTGAACCGGTACCGCAGAGCTAGCAGGACCCTGGGGGTCCTGAGCGCTGCGGGACCACCCACCGTTTTTAAACGTCGGCGCTGCACAGAGCCCAGGCAGCACCGACGTTTATGTACAGTGGGCGGTCAGGGACCGGTTAACATACCATAGAGATTATTTCGGCAATCTTTTCTATGTACAGTGGTCCCACGGCAAGTGTTTTAGTGAATGACTATTTATCTCCCACCTTTAGTATTTCTAATGGAACTAAGCAGGGATGCCCCCTCTCTCCTCTCCTCTTTGTCATTACTCTTGAATACTTTTTACAGAAGCTCAGACTGGACAGGAGGATAAAGGGTATCAAATGAGGAGGGAGAGAACACAAAGTAGCAGCATATGCTGATGATCTGATAATAATGATAACTAACCCTTTTCCTGCTTTCCCAGCGATACTGGAGGAATTTGGAGCATTATCCAATTTTAAAGTAAATAAAAATAAGTCACAAGCTTTGAGTATCAATCTCAAATAATTGAAAAAAACAGATGGCAGCCAATTCCCCTTTTGACTGGTCACCACCTTCCATCCGGTTCCTTGGGATCAATATCTCCCCTAAGTTAAAAGGTCTATTCAAACTCAACTTTCCTCCTCTACTTTTGAACATTGCCAAGCTAATACTTACTTGGAATATTCCATACATATCATGGCTTGGTAGAAAAAAACTTACTCAAAAGTATATGGCACAAAATAACTTACCAAGCATTACCTATCCACTTCCCAAGTTCTCTGTTCAGAGACATTCAGAGACTGTTCACACAATTTCTTTGGAATAAAAAGAAACCCAAACTTTCAAAACATATACTTACTCTTCCTTACAGTAATGGTGGCATCGATTTGCCAGATCCGTGAATATTCCTACAAGCCTACAGAATCTACAGAGAATTCTAGAATGGATAAGGCGCCCCCCACATAAATCTTGGATTCAAATTGGAGAAGAGAACCTTAAATTCCCTCTCAGCTTATTTTCCCATCTCCCGATGGAACACTTCTGACCCATATTAACTCTTTTACCCCCGAGGGTATTTTGCACGTTAATGACCAGGCCAATTTTTACAATTCTGGTCACTGTCACTTTATGAGGTAATACCTCTGGAATGCTTCAACGGATCCCGCTGATTCTGAGTACGTTTTTTCGTGACATATTGTACTTCATGATAGTGGTAAAATTTATTCGATATCACTTACGTTTATTTGTGAAAAAATCAGAAATTTGGCGAAAATTTTGAAACTTTTGCAATTTTCAAATTTGAATTGTTATGCCCTTAAATCAGAGAGATATGTTACACAAAATAGTTAATAAATAACATTTCCTACATGTGTACTTTACATCAGCAGAACTTTGGAACCAAATTTTTTTTTTATTAGGGAGCTATAACGGTTAAAAGTTGACCATCAAATTCTCATTTTTACAACAAAATTTACAAAACCATTTTTTTAGGGACCACATCTTATTTGAAGTGACTTTGAGGGGCCTTTTTGACAGAAAATACCCCAAAGTGACAGCATCCTAAAAACTGCACCCCTCAAGGTGCTCAAAACCACATTCAAGAAGTTTATTAACCCTTCACGTGCTTCACAGGAATTTTTGGAAAGTGAAGAAAAAAATGAACAATTAACTTTTTTCACAAAAATGTTACTTTACACCCCAATTTTTTTATTTTTGCAAGGGTAACAGGAAAAAATGGACCCCAAAATTTGTTGTGCAATTTCTCCTGAGCTTGCCAATACCCCATATGTGCCCACTGTTTGTGCACACGGCAGGGTTCGGAAGGGAAGAAGCGACATTTGACTTTTTGAAAGCAAAATTTGCTTGAATTAGCGGATTCCATGTTGCCTTTGGTGAGCCCCTGATGTGCCTAAACAGTGGAAACCCCCTCACAAGTGACCCCATTTTGGAAACTAGACTCCTCAGGGAACTTATCTAGGTGTGTGGTGAGCACCTTGAACCCCCAGGTGCTTCACAGAAGTTTATAACATTGAGCCGTAAAAATAAAATTTTCACATTTTTCCCACAAAAATGTTTTCAGCCCCCAATTTTACATTTTCATAAGGGTAACGGGAGAGGAGAAATTGCGCCATACCATTTGTTGTGCAATTTCTCCTGAGTATGCCAATACCCCATATGTGGGGGAAAACCACTGTTTGGGCACATGGCAGGGTTCGGAAGGAAAGGAGCGCCATTTGACTTTTTGAATGTAAAATTTGATTGAATTATTAGCGGATACCATGTTGCCTTTGGAGAGCCTGTGGTGTGCCTAAACAGTGGAAACCCCTCACAAGTGACACCATTTTGGAAACTAGACCCCTCAGGGAACTTATCTAGATGTGTGGTGAGCACCCTGAACCCCCAGGTGCTTCACAAAAGTTTAGAACATGGAGCCGTGAAAATAAAAAAATCGAACTTTTTCCACAAAAATGTTTTAACCCACATTTTTTTATTTTCACAAGGGTAAGAGAAGAAAATGGACCCCAAAAACTTTTGTACAATTTCTCCTGAGTACGCCGATACCCCATATGTGGGGAAAATACACTGTTTGGGAGCACTGCAGAGTTCAGAAGGGAAGGAGCACTGTGTGACTTTTTGAACGCAAAATTGGCTGGAATTGAGAGCGGATGCCATGTTGCGTTTGGAGAGCCCCTGATGTGCCTAAACAGTGGAAACCCTCCACAGGTGCCCCCATTTTGGAAACTAGACCCCTCAAGGATTTTATGAAGGGGTATAGTGAACATTTTGAACCCAGAGGTACGACACAGAAATTGATAACATTAGGTCATCATATTAAATTAGTCGTCATTTGTCTTGAGCGCAAGTGCTCGCTACTTGAGTTTGCATCGGGTACTCAGGTATGCACCATGTATCGCGGATGCTCGAGTGACGTGCTCGAGTCCTTGTCCCGCATGTTTCACGGTTGTTAGACACCCAAAAATAAATGTGGGGATCGCTCGTGCATGGCAAGCTATCCCCGCCAGTTTTTTTTGGCCGCGAAGCATATGGGGCGGAGACTCGAGCATGTCACTCGAGCACCCACGATACTCTGTGCATACCCAAGCACCCAATGCTAACTCAAGTAGCGAGTACTTGCGTTCAACACTAGTCGCCATATTTTCACTTTTTTTTCTTTACTTTTGAAAAAATTCCAACCACAACACAACTCTAACCCTAACCCAACCCTAGCACAACCCTAGCACAACCCTAACCCTAGAGTTTATTTGTTACACCTTTCCTCATGCCGTATAAGTGATTAGACGACTTTATTCTTCGGGTTGGTGTGATTTCAGCGATACCAGATTTATAGCGTTTTTTTATTATTGACAGCTGTCACACACTAAAAGATGCTTATTTTTGCAAAGACTAGTTTTTGCATCGCCATATTTTGAGAGTCATGTGACGGATTGTTTTTTGTGGGACGAGTTGGCGTTTTTAATGGTACCATTTTCAGGCACGTGACATTTTTTGATCGCTTTCTATTCCAATTTTTGGGAGGCAGAATAAACAAAAACAAACAATTCAGGAATAGTTTTTTTGTTTTTTTTTATGCCGTTCTGCGTGTGGTAAAAGTGATAAGGCAGCTTTATTCTTCGGGTCAGTACGTTTACAACGGTACCACATTTATATCTTTTTTTATGTTTTGGCGCTTTTACACAATAAAAACTATTTTATAGAAAAAAATATTTTTTGCATTGCTTTATTCTGAGAGCTATAACTTTTTTATTTTTCGGCTAATCGAGCTGTATGGCAACTTGTTTTTTTGTGGGACAAGATCATGTTTTCAGCGGTACCATTTTTATTTACATTCGTCTTTTTGATATCGTTTTATTCCATTTTTTGTTTGGCGGTAAGATGAGAAAGCATCGTTTCCAGGACGTCCCTCCTGACAGCACCATCAGGAGGACGTCCTTCATATCCTTGATAGGGACAGGAAACGCACAAGAGGTTAAAAGGCCCCTCCCTCCACCCCCACTCCAGTGTTTTTCCTGTCCCTATCAGGGACGGACACAGAAGAGGATTACGTACCGGGAGCAGGAGTTCCTGAAGCTGGGCGCAGGAGGATCGGGCCGGGGTCCTCGCACTCCTCCCCTCCCTCCTGCCAGGGTCCGGAGGCCGACACCCCGCTGAAACCAGGGGTCCCTCAGCCTTTTTTCCGGTGGGAGTGGAACCGTCTCCCCCGCAAAGGGGGCTCTTGGTTCCGGCAGCTGCAGCCCTGCATACTCCAGCGTGCGCAAGATGGCGGAGACAGCACTTCCGGTTACAGAGGGAGCGATACGCGAACCTCTAGTAACCGGCGTGCGTTCCACAGTGGAATGCACTTCCGGAAAATTTGAAAAAAATGGCGCCAAACTAAAAATTAAAGGAGAAACACCTTTTTTTCCTGACGATTCAGATGGAAGACAGGTGAGAAAGGTCTATTTAAGGGGGGATGGGACTAAGGTTATCAGTCAACCAGCAAACCAGTAATGGCAGATCAAACCACTTGTAGTTCTGACACTCCGATTGAACCTCCAGTCCAAGTAAGTTTACTGGGTACTTCCCCTCTTCTCACCTCATTCCCATTGATATACGGTAGTAAAAGTCTTGTGCTCCTTGTCATTTTATGACAAGAAGACACCTAAAAAAGACTCGATGACATCAGCTCCTAAGAAAAGGAGATACGCCATCTGTAACAAGAAACTACCGGATACATACGGGAAACAGTTATGCTCTACCTGTATTGCAAAAAGTGTCAGAGAAGAACATTACTCCTTCATGTCAGACTTAAGAGCCATAGTAAGAGAGGAAATACAGAGTACTGTCACAGATTTAGTCGCTCCACAAGCTCCTCAGGGTGCGCCCCGTCTCAAGAGGCCACGTCAGGAGCTGGAGTCCAGTTCTGGGGAAGAACAGTTGTCGGATTTTTCTGCCCCCGATCAGAACAGGGAAGACTCTATCATTAACCCTCCAGAAGAGAAGAAAAAATATC
This sequence comes from Phyllobates terribilis, assembly GCF_046119375.1. NCBI lineage: Eukaryota > Metazoa > Chordata > Amphibia > Anura > Dendrobatidae > Phyllobates > Phyllobates terribilis. The sequence continues at coordinate 757,681,434 of NW_027362761.1, forward strand.
TTTTCTCCTGGGAAGATACTGATACACTGTTAACTGCAGTAAGAGACACTATGCAGATAGAAGACACTTACCAACCATCATCAGTGCAGGATGAGATGTTTGGGGGGTTGAGAACCCGCAGGAATAAGGTTTTTCCCGTGAATAATCACATTAAGGCAATGAACCTGGAAGAGTGGGAGGACGCAGAGAAGAAGGTAGTAATTCCCAGAAGCTTCAGAACTCGTCTACCATTCGAACCAGAAGATATAAAATTATAGGATGAAACCCCAAAAATTGATATCCCGATTGCCAGGGTAGCAAAAAAAACATCTATCCCGTTTGAGGATTCATCATCTCTAAAGGATGCAATGGATAGGAAGGCAGACAGTCGCCTTAAAAAGACCTGGGAAACATCTGCAGCAATAATAAAAGCCAATATCGCATCCACCTCAGTAGCAAGATCCATGAGTATATGGCTTTAACAACTGGAAGACCACTTGAGGAGGAAGACATCCAGAGAGGAGATCCTGGACTCTATTCCGCTACTTAAGATGGCAGCAGGTTTCGTCGCCGATGCCTCGGCAGAATCAATAAGATTTGCTGCTCGGAATGGGGCCCTTTCTACTGCATCCAGAAGAGCAATATGTCAGGAGAAAGGCACTCTAAAAGTAAATTGTGTGCCATTACCTTTTCAGGCCTCCGGGTGTTTGGTCCAGTATTGGATGAAATACTGGAGAAGGTCTCAGATGAAAAAAAGGGATTTCCGGAGGAGAAACCGAAGAAGGTGTCCTCCTTTCGGAAACCTCGTTACCAGCAAAAGCCAGAATATTCCGGTAAAGGGAAGACAGGTAGATGGAGCTACCAGAAGGGAGGTATCTCAAGGAATCCCCTTCCCACTACAAGTGCTAACACACGTAGAAGATGACGCCAGGAAAGTAGGAGGAAGACTCCAACTTTTCTACGGAGCTTGGATGAAGATTACCAACAGCCCATAGATTCTCCAGTCTATCGCACAGGGCTACAAGATAGAATTCGGACAGATTCCGCAGGGAAGGTTTCACTTGACAACAACCCATTCCGCCCAGGTCTCCAAAAGGCTGCTAACAGACGTGAGAAAACTGATAAAATTGGGAGCAGTAATACCAGTACCAGAAGCGGAACAGTTCCTGGGCTTTTACTCGGGTCTTTTTTCAATAAAGAAACCCGGGGGCGATTATCGCACCATAATAAATCTGAAGTCTCTAAACAAATCAGTCATTTACAAAAAGTTCAAAATGGAATCAATCAGGTAGACAATTCCCTTAATCGGACACAACATGGTGATGTGTACAATAGATCTCAAAGAGGCCTATTATCATGTCCTAATTCACAGTCAAAAATTTCTACGGTTTGCACTAAAAGAAGGAGACACCATTCTACATTACCAGTTTACTTGTCTTTCGTTTGGCCTATCTTCATCTCCACGTATCTTTACCAAACTGATGGACGAAGTTATGGCGTTCCTCAGGGAACAAGGAATATTAATTTTTCAGTATCTAGACTACTTCCTGGTATTGGCAGACTCTCCACAGCAGCTAAAAACCAGCCTAACATCAACCATACTGACCCTAAAAAAATTAGGATGGATTATAAACTGGGAAAAATCACATCTTGTACCAGAAAGAAGAAAGATTTTTTTGGGAATCCTTCTAGACTCGAAACAACAAATGTCTTTTCTGCCAGAAAAGAAACAGACAGAGCTCAGGGTCAAGATCAAGAAATTCATGAGGAACACGAAAGTTACCATTCGGGAATGTATGAAAATCCTGGGTCTCATGACAGCTTCCATACAGGGAGTCAGGTGGAGCCAATTCCATTCGAGACAATTGCAGCAACAAATTCTATCAACCTGCAATCGGAAAATGGTCGATCTGGACAAAAGGGTTTCCTTATCGAAGGTAACCAAAAGGTCATTAACTTGGTGGACCTCCAAGGCCAACCTACAGGAAGGAGTCATGTGGAAATTAACCCCATTCGTGACTCTCACTACTGATGCGAGCAGCAGAGGCTGGGGGGCTCATGTAAACGGTCAATGCCTACAAGGTACCTGGCGGACGCAGGATCCTCCCAGATAATCAAATCTAAGAGAGCTTCAGGCCGTCTGGGAGGCGTTGAAATGGTGTCAAAAACATCTAAAAGGTCAACATGTCAGAGTATTAACAACATGACATCAGTGGCTTTCCTCAAACATCAGGGAGGTCCTCGTCACCACCTTCTACAATCCTTGACGGGCAAAATCTTCCAGTGGGCAGAAAGATCGGTCCTTTCAATATCTGCAGTACATCTAAAAGGTTCTCAGAATACAGTAGCAGACTTCCTCAGTCGAGAAACTGTTCTACAGTCGGAATGGGAGTTGAACTGGGAGGTGTTTCGTCAGGTAACACATCGATGGGGCATTCCCCAATGGGCTCTTTTCGCCACTCGGAAAAACACAAAAAATTCGGAAAAATTCTTCTCCCTCAATCCAGAAGACAGACCAGAAGGGATAGATGGAACATGAATCTAGCATATGCATTCCCTCCTATACCCTTGATACCGTGGATGCTAAAGAAGATTCAGAAAGACCGAGCCAGGGTGATAATAATCCTACCTTTCTGGCCCAAGAGAAGTTGGTTCCCCTTACTAAAGAAAATGTCCCTGGAGGATCCAATAATCCTTCTGGAGAGGCAGGACTTGCTGTTTCAGGGCCCGATATTCCATCTCGATGTGAAGTTTCTCCAGCTTTCGGCATGGACACTGAAAGGCAGATCCTGAGATCTAGGGGCCTATCAGACGCATTAATCTCTACCATGCAAAATAGTAGGAAACCTGTAACATCGGCCATCTATACAAAAATCTGGAAGAGATCCTGTTCGCAGTATCAACCAGCATCTGAGAGTTCCGTTCCAGACTTCTCTAAAATATTAGAATTCTTGCAGACAGGGTTTGAAAAAGGTCTAAGGCCCAGCACATTAAAAGTACAAATTGCTGCATTGAGTGCTTTCATGCTTTCACTAGCTCACCATCCATGGGTAGAAAGATTTGTTAAGGCTACAACAAGGTTAAGACCAACAATTAAAACCCACATCCCACCATGGGACTTGAATATGTTCCTAAAGAGCCTATGCAACAAGCCCTTCTAGCCTCTCATAGAATCAAACATAAAATTCCTCTCACTTAAGACAGTGTTCCTAGTCGCAATAACCACAGCGAGAAGGATAGGGGAAATTCAAGCATTCTCAATCAGAGACCCATACTTGAAATGCCTAGACAATTGTATTATCCTCAGGTTAGACCCAGCTTTTTTGCCAAAAGTAGTTACCCCTTTCCATATGAATCAGGAGGTAGTTCTACCCTCTTTTTGTCAGGACTATAAGAATGATCAGGAACTAACCTTCCACTCACTTGATGTCAGGAGAGTAGTTCTACAATACCTAGAGGTCACGAAGGACTGGCGCATAGATTCCAACCTGTTCATACAGTTTGAGGGAAAAAATAGGGGGAAAAAGGCAACAAAATCTACATTAGCAAGATGGGTCAGATCAGTAATTAGTCTAGCCTATTTAGCTGAGGGGAAGTCCCCTCCAGAAAATATTAGAGCCCATTCTACCAGGGCTATGTCCGCATCATATGCAGAAAGAGCAGGGGCATCAGTGGACCAAATCTGCAGAGCGGCAACTTGGACAAATCTGAACACCTTCTGTAAACATTATAAATTGGACATTCTATCAGGCCAAAAGATGGCCTTTGGAAGGAAGATCCTCCAGGCAGTGGTCCCCCCCTAAAATGTATACTCTGGTATTCTCCTGATGGTGCTGTCAGGAGGGACGTCCTGGAAAGTAGGCATTAGACCTACCGCTAATAGGGTTTCCTGGAGTCCTTCATGACAGCACCCATTATATTCCCTCCCTAAATATTCCTAAACGGCTATGTGAAATTAACATAGATTGTTGAAAGGCAAATAAAATAGAGTTGCATCCATCCTGGTGTGGTACTTGAAAAATCATTGGATTGCTGGTGGAGGGAGGGACCTTTTAACCTCTTGTGTGTTTCCTGTCCCTATCAAGGATATGAAGGATGACCTCCTGATGGTGCTGTCATGAGGGACTCCTGGAAACCCTATTACCGGTAGGTCTACACTGTGTTCAGAATTATTAGGCAAGTTGTATTTTAGAGGATTATTTTTTATTATTGATCAACAACTATGTTCTCAATCAACCCAAAAGACTCATAAATATCCAACCTTAATATTTTTGGAAGTTGGAGTGGGATTTTTTAAGATTTGGCTATCTTAGGAGGATATCTATTTGTGCAGTTAACTATTACTGTGCCGAATTATTAGGCAACTTAATAAAAACCAAATATAATCCCATCTCACTTGTTTATTTTCTCCAGGTAAACCAATATCAGTGCACAAAATTTAGAAATAAACATTTCTGACATGCAAAATCAAAAACCAAAAAAATTAGTGATCAATATAGCCACCTTTCTTTATGATGACACTCAACAGCCTTCCATCCATAGATTCTGTCAGTTTCTTGATCTGTTTTCGATCAACATTGCGTGGAGCAGCCACCACAGCCTCCCAGACACTGTTCCGAGAGGTGTACTGTTTTCCCTCCCTATAGATGTCACATTTTATGATGGACCACAGGTTCTCTATGGGGTTCAGATCAGGTGAACAAGGGGGCCAAGTCATTATTTTTTCTTCTTTTAGACCTTTACTGGCCAGCCACGCTGTGGAGTAGTTGGATGCATGTGATGGAGCATTGTCCTGCATGAAAATCATGTTTTTCTTGAACGATACCGACTTCTTCCAGTACCACTGTACGTCTGGGAGTTGAGCTTCACTCCATCCTCAACCTGAAAAGGTCCCACAAGTTCATCTTTGATGATGCCATCCCATACCAGTACCCCACCTCCACCTTGCTGGCGTCTGAGTCGGAGTGGAGCTCTCTGCCCTTTACTGATCCAGCCTCTGGCCCATCCATCTGGCCCATCCAACAGTCACTCTCATTTTATCAGTCCATAAAACCTTTGAAAAATCAGTCTTAAGATATTTCCTGGCCCATTCTTGACGTTTTATCTTATGTTTCTTGTTCAAAGGTGGTCGTTTTTTAGCCTTCCTTACCTTGGCCATGTCCCTGAGTATCACACACCTTGTGCTTTTTGATACTCCAGTAACGTTGCAGCTCTGAAATATGGCAAAACTGGTGGCGAATGGCATCTTGGCATCTTCACGCTTGATTTTCCTCAATTCATGGGCAGTTATTTTGTGCCTTTTTTGGCCAACACGCTTCTTGCGACTCTGTTGGCTATTTGCCATGAAACGCTTGACTGTTCGGTGATCACACTTCAAAAGTTTGGAAATTTCAAGACTGCTGCATCCATCTGCAATTTTGGACTTTTCAGAGCCTGTCAAATCTCTCTTCTGACCCATTTTGCCAAAGGAAAGGAAGTAGCCTAATAATTAAGCACACCTTATATAGGGTGTTGATGTCATTAGTCAACACCCCTCCTCATTCCAGAGATGCACATCACCAGATTTACTTAATTGGTAGTTGGCTCTCAAGCCTATGCAGCTTGGAGTAGGACAACATGTATAAAAAGTATCATGTGATCAAAATACTCATTTGCCTAATAATTCTGCACACAGTGTAATGCCTACTTTTTTGCCTCATTTTATATTTATTTTTTTTACCGTGTTCACTAAAGGGGTTAACTAGCGGGACAGTTTTATCTGTCATTTCGTTCCGGACATGGTGATACCAAATATGTGTACTTTATTGTTTGTTTGTTTTTTCATAATACTATTTATTGATGGGTACAATACATTTTTATTTTTTGGGGATTATTTTTTTCATTTTTTTAAAATATTTTCACAATTTTTTTCTTTTTTTTTTCACTTTCTGATTCTTATTTAACTTTTGCACATTCCTCTATAGCACAGGAATGCAGCACCATCCCTGTGCTATGCAGGCTTTCACAGCTGCAGAGGGAGAAGATGCTGTGATCGTGCACTGTGCATGATCAAAGTATCTTCCTGGTGTCAGGTGACCCGACGTCATCCGGGTCACATGACAACCACGGGACCCGGCCACAGACAAAGCGGGATGCCACAGAGGAGGTGAGTACCAGCACTTACCTCCTCATGCCACCAGAATGCCGCGATCAATTTCGATCGCATTTCGGGGGTTAATGTGCTGGGAGCGGTGCGGGATCGCTCCCAGCACATAGCATCGGGTGTCAGCTGTGACAATCAGCTGACACCTGGTGGCGATTCTGCCCGCACAGCCTGTGTGCGGGCAGAATTGCCGAAGCGTACTAATACATATCTGGTCCATAAGGCCCAGGGCACAGATACGTATTACAGCTAAGACCTACAAAATATGATTCCTGTCTCATATCAGGAAGTGCTGCTCTCCTTTTCCTTCTCCTCTTTTACAAGTGAGGGATTTATTTCTTTCCTCCTCACATACGCAAAATTCTACCCTTCAAAAGGGCACTAAGCAATTCAACATTATTGTTAGATGACATGCTAGATAAAGGATTTATTTCCTCTAAGGAACAGTTGGAAATACAAATAGATACTACTTTAAAAAATCCACTTCATTCATAGGTTTATTCATTTTTTCAACTCTATCGCTAAAAATCCAGAATCCAAGAGACATTTAACAAATTTTGAAACCCTACTTTCACTGACAAAACCGAAAAAGAAAATTGTGTCAATATTATACAAACAAATAATTTCTCTACGTGTCCCAGAGAAACTTCCTTTTCTCACCAAGTGGGAAACAGGTCTGAATAGATCCTTCTCATCATCAGAGATAGACAAAATACTCCTCGCGCCTAAATTATCCTCAAAATGTATACGAATACAGGAAAATGGATATAAAGTGCTATCAAGATGGCACATAACCCCTGCTAGATTACATGGATTTAATAAAGAATTTAGCCATGATTGTTGGAAAAATATTTAGATTTGAGAGTCCTCAGTGGTTGATACCTTTTAATGGCTAACTGAAAAGATGCTAACAGGTTGCAAGCTTTTGAGACTACTCAGGCCTCTTCATCAGGCTTGTATAACCCAAAATCTAAACAGTCACATATTTATACACGATAGGGCACATAAATAATTCAATAGATGAGACAGGTGATGAAAAGCAGAAGCCCTGATTGTTGGAGATGCTCTTCAGATGTGGGTACCTTCCTTCACATGTGGTGGACCTGCCCAAAAATTAAACCTTACTGGTTAGAGATAATCCGGATTATAAGCTAAACGCTTAAAGTACAACTAGCGATATTCCCATAAACCTGTCTATTATAATTATTTCCAGACCATTTACCAAAGAATAAACTTCTCATTAGGCAACTTCTAGCTTCAGCTATAGTTCTGATACCCACCATGCGGAAATGAGAAATGTCACCTACGATACATTTATGGAAACTGGAAGTGGAACAGGTCTATAGGCTAGAAGAACTCTTTAACTGGGACCTGAAGAAACATAAGCTTTTTACAGAAATCTGGTCTCCATGGCGCAAGGCACATTTTTGACCTTCAATTGCTAAATAATTAAAACAGAAGAATTAACCCACCCCCCTCCCCCTGCCTCCCTACTTTGCTTGCCTTCCCCTTTTTCCTATACCCCCCTGATACAATATGATAGCTTCAATTATTAGATTTTTATGATGATAGTGTTTAAAACTACCTTAGTTTAATCCTGTTTTTCCACCCGTCAGGTTGTGACTAAGCAATAGTCCGTGTTTAACTTAACTAATAGATATGGCTGACATCATCCAATTTATTTAAAATCAAAAGCTTTTTTTTTGTTGTTGAATGTTTATGGATAATGATATAAAACATAATGTCATATACCTGCATTTCTTCTGTTTGTTCTATTTCAAATTTTCAATTAAAAAAAAAAAAAAAAGAAGACAACCGTATGTACTCAGTTCTGGCTTCTGTCCTCACAAGTATCAGAATGATATTACCTATTGTACAAGATCTACGTGCCACAAAAATAACCCCCTTGTCCAATATATGGGCCAATTGTTCATTTTCATATAGAATTGCAAGGTATTCATTCAGTAATCATTTTGGCCTGGTGAAGGATATGAGTAGGATAACTTCTGTTATGAAGTCTTTTAGTAATAATGGCACTTTCCTGACCATACCTTTGTGCCTGCCAATTTATGCACTAAGAAACTTCATTTTTATAAGTATATTCCATAAAGCAGTAATGCAGTTCAAATGTCATGTATTCAATGTTTGCATACATCTTAGCGTTTACAGTGCGCTGCTGTATTATTTTGTTGGAATAGTTGCTGTATCTTGATAAATAGAAAGATAAGGCACATATGCTCATCCATGAGATATGGAAGCGTAGAAGGACATGGCAGACTATCCAACAAAAATGTTTGTTGCATTATAATTGTTTCATAGTTTTAACCCTTAGTGACCGAGACAATTTTGACCTTAAAGGGGTTTTCCCACAAACAAAAGTTTATTTTAATCTATGGCTGTATCTGACCATGTACGGATCATACCACAGCTCCTGGGCAGGGGAGGATGTGGTATGTGGTATGATCCCCTGCTGAAATGTCTGTATAGTCTTTTGCTTCCACCCCTGCCCAGGAGATGTGGTATGTTCCTGCACGGTCAGGCACAGCCAATTATTAAAATGAACTTTTGTTCGTGGGAAAACCCCTTTAATCACCAGGCCAAATTTTAGAAATCTGACAAGTGTTACATCATGTGGTAATAACTCTGGAGCACTTCAATGTAGCCCAGTGATTTTGAGACTGTTTATTTGTGACACAATGTACTTTATGTTGCTAAATTTAGGTTGATATGTTTTGTGTTTATTTGTGAAATATCATAATTTTGGCTAAAATGTAAAAAAAAATCGCAATTTTCAAACTTTCAATTTTGATATCCTTAAACCAGTTAGTCTTACTTTACAAAATAATTAATAAATAATATTTCCCATATGTCTACTTTACATCTGCATAATTTTATAAACGTCATTTTATTTTGTCAGGATGTTAGAAGGGTTAAAAATTGAGCTGCAATTTTTCAGCTTTTCAAGAAATTTACAAAACCTGTTTCTTTATGGACCTATTCAGATTTAAATGGACTTTGAGGGGCCTATACAGAAGTGTATCTAGGTTTCCTGGCACCCGGGGCAAGAATTCAGTTTGAGCACCCCCTCCCCAAACACATATGCGATTTGTACACTTAGTCACATGTCAACGAGCTGCTCTGCCTAATTCTCTCAATGTTCAGTGAAAAACTGAGAGAAGCAGGAAGAGAAGCTCGTTGTCAGGTGACTGTAAGTATGAAAATCGCATATGAGTGAGGTATCCATGTGATAACTGCTGAAACCTGCAAGCAGAGCTGAATCCTGACAGCGAGTATACTACACATGGTTAGGATTGGCTACAATACTTCAATTTATAATTAAAAGACTTGTCCAGGTTTGAGATTAAAGTCTGCAGTCATTCAGGTGACTGCAGGCTTCTGAATTCTCACAGCACATGCATTGCACACTTTTAGGATTCTCCCTTGAACAAGTATGCGATTTGTACACTTCTGGCCACATTCCGACTAAACGTGTCCGTCCTCGCTCAATTCATTTTGATTGAGTGAGGCCATGCATGTCTATCAAGTCGGCACTTGACCGCATGTATGCAAATCACCGAAACATGATACTCCGGACTGCGTGAAGTGCGCACTGTCAGAATTCAGAAGTCTGCAGGCACATAGAATGACTGCAGACGCATCACAAACTTGGACAAACCCTTTAATACTCCTAACATAAATAAAAATATGAGAATTAGTCAGTATAACAAAAAAAAGTACATCCAGGTACCTGATAGATGACGCTGTCTCTGATTGGAGTCGTTCTCTTTCTTTTTTTCATCTTGTCCAGTCTTCATGATGACTTTTCTCATCCACACCTCATCTACAGACTTCCATATTCTCTGGTCTTCTGCAGCACATCCCCACACAATGCCCTTAAAGATAGCAGAGTCATTATAATGCCTGAATAAAAATATCTGCCCTACGCTGAGCCCCTGAATAAATAATTGCCCCTCACTATATTCCCTGCACAAAATATGACCGCCACACTGTCCCTTTTATGGTACATGCGCTCCACACTGCCCTCTCTTTTCCATACTGGGCCCCCTGTTCACATTATCCTTTCACACTGTGTCCCCCATATAGGGCCCCCTCATCACACTCACCCTCATTGGTATACTGTCCTCTCCTGTCTGTGCCCTTACACTGCTCCCCCATGCTCATGCTACCCCCCACACTACTCAGTCTTTATTATGTGCACATTCACACTTTTCTCCCCCTATACTGTCTCCTCACACGTTTCCCTTCCCTCCTCATACATTTACCCTCTCACTCTCCATACTAGCTCCTCACACATCCCACCGACTCCCCTTACAGTGTCTGCACACATCCCATCACCCTAGCTCCTCATGCTGAGTCCGCATACATTTTTCCCCTCGCTACACATACTGTGTTCGCACCCATCCCCCCACTAACCATACTGTGCCTGCTTACATCCCCCCATACCATTTCCTCATACATGCCCCCATCTCTCCCTTTGCTCCTCATACTGTCTTTAAATTTCCCCTGCTCCCCATATTGTGTCTGCACCTGTTCCTTCTTTGCTCCCCAAACTTGTCTCAAATCTTCCCACGTTACACTAAATCTCCACCACACTAAATATCCCTCTCCCCCACCACAGTAAATCTCCCCCACCACACACAGTAAATCTCCCCCACCACACACAGTAAATCACCCCCGCCACACACAGTAAATCTCCCCCACCACACACAGTAAATTTTCCCCACCCTAAATCTCCCCCCGTTACATTTAATCTTTGGTGTCTCCAGCTCCACTAGTGTGGAGCACTTGCCAACGATGCTCTTCGTGCCTCTGTGCACCGGCGAGTGACATCAGCAGCGTGATCACATGACCTAATTACGCTGCTGACATCGCTCTAACCCAGTGGACAGAGCTTCAATTGTACTATTGATCACTGGACTCTGGGAGCTAGTGCGCTGCGCCTTCTTTGAGCCGGCTTTCAGCTTGACAGCCGGCTCAGAGAACGGTCACTCCCAGTACGGGGGACGGAAGAATGCAGCTAGCAAGGGAGACACCTCAGACCACTGCATTAGGCAGCCCGACTGTGCCCCCCTGCCTGCTGCACCTGGGGCAGATGCCCCGCTTGCCCCCCTAGAAACGCCTCTAGACCTAGACCTATATATTGGAAACTCCTCAAAAGTGATACCATCCTAAAAACCGCACACCTTCAATACTTCAAAATTGTTGTCAGGAAATGCTTTAACCCTCCAGGTGCTATACAGGAATTAATGTAAAATGGAATTAATAAAAATTATTTAATTTTACCTCTAAAATGTTGATTTAGCCCAAATTTTTTACTTTTACAAGGAAAGGCACAAGAAAATAGACCCTAAAAATGTTAACCAGTTTCTTCTGAGCGCTCTGATACCCCACATGTGCTCAGAAACCTCTATTTGGACAAACGCCAGGGTTTGGAGGAGAAGGAGCACCGTTTGTGTTTTGGAACACAAATTTGTCTGAAACAGCTTGGGGCGCCATATCGCATTTGCAGGGCCCCTAAGATGCCTAAATAGCAGAAACCCCCAATAAGTGACCCCATTTTGGAAACTACATTCCTCAAGGATTTTATCCAGGAATATAGCGAGCATTTTGAACTCTCAGGAACTACACAGAATTTGATAACATTGGGTCGTCATATTGAAAATTGGAATTTTTTTCACAAAAATCTTGCTTCATCCCCAAATTTTTCACTTTTATAAGAGGAAACATGAAAAAGTGGACCCCACAGTTTGTTACCCACTTTCTTCTGAGCGCGACAATGCCTAAATGTAGTCAAAAGTACTATTTGGACACACGGCCAGGCTCGGAAGGGAAGAATTTTTTTTCCACTAAAATGTTGTTTTAGCCCCAAATTTGTAATTTTCACAAAGTATAATAGGAGACAACAGACTCCTAATTTGTTAGGCAATTTCTCCCGAACTTGATACTACCCCATATATTATGAAAAACTGCTGTTTGGGCACATGGTAGGGCTTGGAAAGGAAAGAGCGCTATTTGATTTTTGGAGCATAAATTTGTCTGGAATAGATTGTGAATGCCATGTTGCATTTGCTGACCCCCTGACATGCCAAAAGAGCAGTAACCCCCCAAAAGTGACCCCATTTTGGAAACTGGACCCCTCAAGGAATTCATCTAGTGGTGTACTGAACATTTTTAACCTAAAGGTGATTCACAAAACTTTATAACATTTAGATGTGAAAACAAAAAATGTAATTTTTTCCACAAAGATACTATTTTAGGACAAATTTATAATTTCCACGAGGGGAAATAGAAGAAAATGGGCTGCATGATTTGTTATGAAATTTTTACTGAATGAGGCAGTACCCCATATGTGGTTATACACTAGTGTTTGAGCAGCACGTGGCAACTATCGGATGGGAAGGAGCGCTACTTGGCTATTAGAATGCAGATTACGTTTAAATAGATTGTGGATGCCATTAGCTTGGCCCCTGAAACCCCCCACAAGTGACCACATATTAGAAACTTCACTGCTTAAGAAATTCATATAGGAGTGTAGTGAGTATTTTGATCCCATAGGTGCCTCACAGAATTTTATAACACTGGAACGTGGAAATAAAACAATTTAGTGGTAAAAATTAATTTTTTTTTATTTGCTGCAAATTTGTCAGTTGCACAAAAGTTAATAGGTGAAACTGGACCCCACTGCACGTGGTTATGCCCCATATGCCATTGGAAACTACTGTTTGGCCACACACCAGTGCTAAGAAGGAAGGAGCGCTATTTGGCTTTTGGAGCCCTAGAATAGTTTGCGGGCGACATTTGCGGAGCCTCGAAGATGCCAGAACAGCAGAAAAGCCCCAAAATAATAATAGTAATCTTTATTTTTATATAGTGCCAACATATTCCGCGGCGCTTTACATACATACATACATACATACAGTACATACACTCAAAAGTGACCCCATTGTAGAAATTGCACCTCTCGATGAATTCAACTATGTGACTATTTTGTAACATCCACGCCATGCTTTATTCTGCTGAATTGCAAGCCAGTTTAGTACCCATATATTGTGCCCCCATACAGTGTAGTGGCTCCATATCTGTAGCGCCCCCATACATTGTGCCCAATTTGTGCTTCTGGAGACACACACACCGTAAACTGTTAATTGGGCTCTCCCCACTACAGCCGTCACTTTTTCAGTGTCTTTGTTCTATCAGTAACGTGGGAACCCCTATATTTCCAGTGCCAGATGATGGACCTGAGTGGGGGCTGGTTTTGTGCTGGATAAATTAGGGGTTTTGTTAGTAACATTTTTGGTTACATTATATTTTTTGATTGCTTTCAGTATAAAGCTGGGATCACATTTTTGTGTTTTACGCTGAGCACTTAACCTCTGGGTTTCCGTGTAAATCCCCCAAAAATGCAATTCAGACAAAACTCTCAATGGAGCCACTCACTATAATGAGGCAGATGGAGACACACTGGACTCCATTTGGCATCAGTTTCGGTCGTGTCCATCTTTTTAGGCGTGCACAGATCTGTGGTTGCCCAAACTTGTGCGCTAAAAAGACGCCTACAATGATGGCACACCGCCTGAACAGAGAGCAGTCCAAAGTGACTCCATCTGCCTCATAAGTGAGTGGTTCTGTCAGGGGGTTTTGTCTGAATTGCAGTTTTGGGGAATTTACACGGAAACCCCGACGTAAGCGCTCAGTGGAGAGTGCAGGATAAATGTGAGCCGAGCCTTATTCCGATTTTTGGGAGGCAGAATGAACAAATAGACAACAGTACAAGATTAGTTCTTATTTTTATTTTTGCACGGTTCACCGTTCGGTATCAGTGATAAGACTGCTTTATTCTTCGGGTCAGTGCAATTACAGCGATACCAGATTTATAACGGGTTTTTTATGTTGTGCTACTATCACACAGTAAAAATGCTTTTTTTATTAAAAATAAAAGTTTTTTTGTGACCATTTTTTGAGAGCTGTAACTTTTTTATTTTTTGGTGAACAAAGCTGTATGAGAGCTTATTATTTGCGCGACAAGTTGCAGATTTTTTTGGTACCATTTTAGGACACATAACATTTTTTGATCATTTTTTATTCAGATTTCTCAGACACAGAATGAACAAAAAACAGCAATTCAGTTATTGTTTTTATATTTTTTTGGCACGGTTCACAGTGCGGTAAAAATGGTAAGACCGATTTATATATTTTTTATCCTTTGATACTTTTACAGACTAAAAACAATATTTTGCAAAAAATAATTTGTTTTTGCATTGCAATTTTTTGAGAGGTGTAACTTTTTTTTTTTTACTGAATGAGCCATATTAGAGCTAGTATTTTGCTGTTTTAATTTATATAATCTTTTTTTTACATATGACTTTTTGATAGCTTTTTATTCAATTTTTTGTGTGTTAGTATGATGAGAAAGCGACATTTTTGGCATGGTTTTTATTATTTTTACAGTGTTCCCCGTATGGACTAAACAACGTGACAGTTTTATAGATTGGGTCATTCTGGACGCGGCAATACCAATAATGTGTATTTTTTTTTTATTTATCACAAAGGCTTTTTAGTGGGGAATCAGCTTTACGTGATTTGTGTGTGCTTTTTTTGTGGGATGTTTTTTACATATTTTATTTAACTTGTTTTCACTTTTACACTTAGTCCCACTGTGGGACGTGCATATTTTTTACTTTGATCGCTGGTCTCACGCATTGCAGTACCTCAGACCTGTCAGTGACTCACTGAAAGAGCCTGTGAGACCCTGCTTATAGCAGGATCTTACAGGCCACTGTACCCTGGGGTCATCAGATGACATCAGTGTATCATTGCAACGATTGGCACCTGCAATTACGATCGCAGGTGGTCGGTCTGTCAAAGGGGGTCTTTTAACCCCTTTTTAACCTTGTTGATACTGCTGTTGTGATTGACATTTAAGGGGTTAATTGGCCCCGATTGGTTCCAAAACCGACTGGGTCTTATACCGCATAGTGTCAGCTGTTATGTACAGCTGTCACCCACGGGAATTTTGTCTGCTGGACGGAGCAAATTATTTATTCCCAATTGCCGTTTTAAAACGGCGGTGAGGGAATAAGGCCCCTTAGCAACCGCCGTTTTAATATGTATCGGCAGTCGTTAAGGGGTTAAGTAGTTCCTTGGTGTCACTAAAGATTGAAATAAATTGTCTAACCAACCACTAAAGTGCTTCATCAATGATCCTGAAATGATAGGTCTGAAGGGTGGTGTAAATTGGACAATTTATTAGAACAACTGACCACCAACAGGTCCTCAATAATTATTATTATTTTTTAATAATTATTTACTCCAATTGGATTAGACAGTGAATTTATGACTGTTTTTTAGATCCGATGTTTTAATCGCCCATTATTGCATTTTATTGCAATGTTGCAGTGACCAAAAAACGTAATTCTGGCGTTTAGAATTTTTTTCTCATTGCGCCGTTTACTGATCAGATTAATTATTTTTTTATATTGATAGATCGGGCGATTCTGAACGTGGCGATACCAAATATGTGTATGTGGGGTTTATTTTTTATTATTTTATTTTGAATGGGGCAAAAGGGGGGTGATTTAAACTTTTATATTTTTTTTATTTTTTTTATATTTTTAAAAACATTTTTTTAAACTTTTTGCTTGCTTCTATAGTCTCCATAGGAGACTAGAAGCAGCAATTGTCCGATCGCCTCTGCTACATATAGGTGATCAACGGATCACCTGTATGTAGCAGAAATGCTCCTGTACTATGAGCGCCGACCACTAGGTGGCTTTCATAGTAATTTTTACATGACAACCACTGGTGCCTGCTGCAGACCCAGGGTTGTCATGACCACCCATTGGTGACCCGCGATCACATGACAGGGTCACCGATGGGCGGGGATAATGCCGCGCTTCCGGCGCGGCGATGTTAAATGCCGCTGTCACAGATTGACAGCGGCATTTAACATGTCAACAGCCGCGGGTGGATCGCGATTCCACCAGCGGCTGTTGTGGGCACATGTCAGCTGTAATAATCAGCTGACATGTGCCCGGTTCAGTGCGGGCTCAGCGCCGGAGCCCTCACTGAACTGGGGGTGGTAGCCTGGGGCGTACTAATACGCCCTGGGCCAGTAAGGTGTTAAAAGAGAATCCAACTAGGTTGTCAACCAAAAAGCAGTCAGGTTCTCCTCCAACTATTAATAGAGCTCCAAATATAGAGAGAGGCCGGGGGAAAAAAAGTGAGCTAAAACAGGGATGAAAAATAACAAACACACACTTAATAAAAGACAAACTGAAAGGAGAGATATGGGGCAGAAACACAGAGATAAATCGATCAAATTTTGATTAATCATACTTAGAACAGTATGTACGGGAGGGGTCACGGGGAGGTCATAAACATCCAGGTAGGGGCATTTATAGAGGTCATGCAATGGGCAATCACAAAGAGAAGTCAAACAACTACACTTAACCTGATAGGAAAGTCCTATAAATAATCATATATCCAATGACATGGGTCATACCACGAGGGTACCCACGTCCAGAGAAAAGAGGTGCGGAAGGAGCAGGTAACCACCACATGGTTAGAGGAAGGGGGAGAAACTGATCAATAAAATGTATTGATTGCAGTGAATCCGTGTGCACATACCCTAAGGCTGTGTGCTCATGATGCATTTTTTAAGCGTTTCCACAGCGGCAAAAACGCTGGAGAAACGCTTAAAAAACACATGGTAGAAGGCCTGCCATGTTCCCCAATGATAATCCGCATGTGCTGTGTGTGACGCTCACAGCCCTGCCCTGGGAAGATGGGGTACTCGGAGCCGGGTCAGATGTTTGAAGGGGGGAATTCAGCCGTGGCCTTGACCCGTTCCGTGCCCAGGGCCGTCACACTAAAAAGGATGTTAGGGCTTTCAGGGTTGAGTGGTATCTGTCGACTACGCCACCTGTGGTGTCTGGTGAAGGGCCACCAGTGCTGCTAGCAGTCCGCTGAGGCCCGGTGTCATGGCGGCTAAAGTTCTCGCTGCTCCCCACAGGCGGAGCAGGGCCTCAGGGCAGGCAGGACAGGTTAGAGGGGGGGTAGTAGTGCGGGAAGTACGGGCACTGCGTCGCATGGTATGGCGCGTAATGAACAGTCCGGAGGCCATAGGGGTGAACTTCCAAGGCTTTACTCACTCAGATGTATTAGCGGGAAGGCGACTCCCTGCTCCTCGCGGAGTCCTGCCGCCACCAGGGACGGGGGTCCGATTACCTCCGAGGAAGTACAGTGTTCGGTAGCGACCCTACACCAGAGTGTTCCTGCACTACAGACTTGACCCTTTCCCGTCTGTGCGTGTGTGAATAGACCGGGTCTCCCTCTGAGCTCCTCTCAGGTGTAGGGCTCGGGTGGCAATTCCTCTCCAACCGAAGCCCGGCGGGATCCTCAGGGCCTAACCGGGCTTTCCCGTCCTGGACATAGAGTACGAGGTCGGGTATCGGGGGCCGGTACCCATCTTGCAGCCGGAATCCCTCTGAATAGATCAGGTAGGCGAGGACAGGTGGCGTGCTCCGCTAAGTCTGCATCCTCCCCGGGAACCATTTGCTAGGGAGCCACTCTTAAGCTCCCGGTCCTTCTTGATCCTGGTCCTTGGCCAGGTTGAGACATTCCTTGTCTGCAACCTTCCTCTCGTCCCATAGATCAGGGTACGAGGGCTGTGTCCCATACCGGTGCAGGCCCACACAGGATCTGCGCTCCCGGAGGGAAGTCACTTTACACACAGTATTTTGACAGCACAGTACGACCACTTAGAAGGACAGGTCCACACAGAACCAAAAGGACCAGCAAGAGACCAACAAAGGACTGAAGGACCGAAGGACCAAGATCAAAGATGGCATTCTATTATATATGAAATTAGAAGTGTCACTAACTAACTGTTCCTCCACCCACACCCACTAACTGGTTCCTACCACTTTGTGTTCCCCAGTCTCCCTGTAACCAGGGGAGCAGCACCTAGTGCATACTAGCTCCCTCTGGTGGAAATGTGGTGTTGGATGCTAAAGGCTAGATCGCTACCATCACACCGGCCTTACCTCAGAGGAGGAACACCACACTCCATTAAAGAAGTGCAGCATTCCTGTGGCGGTCGAACCCTCAGGGGCGCCACACTGTGCACATGCTGCGGAGATTTCCGCTGCGGATTATCATTGCGGAAAAAAACGCAGCACTACCAATTATTTTGCGGAAGTGCTGCGTTTTCGCCGCCATTGACTTGCATTGGATTACGCATCACTGTATATGTAGATGCGCATTCCATGCGTTCTAATGTGCGGATGGTACCCAGGTCTAGAGGAGAGGATACTCCCCTCCGGACCCGGGTAACATAGAAAACTGTAAAAAAAAGAATAAAATAAAAAATAAATATATACTTACCTTCTGGCGGCCCGCGGTGCGCTCCTCCTCCCATGCCGACAGTTCGCGATGTACTGAAGGACCTGCGCTGACGTCATAGTCATGTGACTGGTCACGCGACACTGACGTCGGCAGGTCCTTCAGTGTACCGCTGCCGGCAGCCGAGACAGAGGGAAACAAGACACCGGGGGCCATCGGAAGGTAAGTATAGATTTATTTTTTGACATGCTCTTGGGTCACACTATATCAATCCATGCCGGTTGCATGGATTTATATAGTGTGACCAAGTTGTCAAGCACTTTCCAAGTGATGCTAAAATGCGGAAATGCAAGTGAAGAACGCTTCACATCCGCATGTCCCTGGCAGGAAAACGCATGTACAATCCACATGTACAATCCGCATGCGTTTTTTCTACCAGGGAGATGCAGAAACGCTCAGGAAAAATCCTGAGCATTTCTGCATCGTGGGCACATAGCCTAACACGTCCCTGCAAAATGTATCACAGAGGCATCTTTGGCTTACTGCTTTTCCTGCACCTCCTCATATTCCTCCACCTCTACATTATATAGTGCTATAACCAAAGCTCTAGAAATAATGTGCCTTCTATGCCTTGTAGAACAGTGCCCCCTCTGTGCCCCTACACAGTAATAATGTTCCCTCTGCACTCCTGCATAGTAATAATGCTTCCCTGTGCCTCCTTTTAGTTAGCAGTGCACCCTATAGAAATTATATCTCCCTGGACCTCCTCGTAATGATTTCCTTAAGCCTCCTTTAATAATAATCCACTTTGAGCCATTATAATAATAAAGACCCCGCACCGCCTTATAAAAAGAACCCCTCCCCCGTGCTTCCACTATAATAAAAGGGTTGACATAGAAGTCACAGGTCCCCAAAGCACAACTCCTATCAAAGCACATAGGTGCAGTCTCAGAAGGTTATACCTCCCAACTTTTAAAGACACAGAGAAAAATATGTATTGTGGCACTTACAGTTATTTGCCCCTAATGAGGCCCCTTAGTGCTCTCACACTTTATGATACCCCTTGGATGACCCCATACAGTATGATGCCCCCACACAGAATGAAGTCCCCAAATTTCTACACTTACACAGTGTGATTGCCCCACAAAGCCAACACAAATTATGATGCCCGACCTCACCAAACAGTATAATTGTGACCACATCCCCACACACAGTATGATGGTCTCCACAATCTAAATGCAGTATGATGGTCACCACAGTCCCCCACACAATATGGTAGCCACAATTCAGGGGCGGACACAGACTGTAGTGGGCCCCTGTGCAAGAAATATTTTGGGCCCCCCCCTGCCCTTCATAGGGCAACAAAGTTATGTAAACATAACCCCCCCATGTGCATCTCTCACCCCCCCATGTGCAGCTCTCATTCCCCCCATGTGCATCTCTCATTCCCCCATGTGCATCTCTCATCCCCCCATGTGCATCTCTCATCCCCCCCATGTGCATCTCTCATCCCCCCATGTGCATCTCTCATCCCCCCCATGTGCATCTCTCATCCCCCCCATGTGCATCTCTCATCCCCCCATGTGCATCTCTCACCCCTCTGTGCATCTTTCATCCACCCGTGCATCTCTCATCCCCCTGTGCATCTCTGATTCCCCCCACTCCTAGTTAATTAATTGTATTTAAAAAAAATAAAACTTGTTATACTTACCCCCATGCGATCCCTGCAGAATCCTGGCGCTCGTCCACGTCGCTGCCACCAGGTTCTCCTGACGTTCGGCCATGTGACGGCGCCACATACATAGCCAGCAGCTTTTGTTTTGGCCAAAAGATTTTTAAAGCCGCCACCACGATAAGGTAGACTCTTCTGGCCGGGCACTACTCTAAGAAACCTATTAAAATTTTCTTAAAATATCCAATACTCTTTTTAGATATATTTTTATATAGTTTTCTTTAAGGGAATGTGTCATATACATTTTTGTTTAAAATGACCAATAATACCACATACAGGGAATACCGCCACACCATGACCAGACCACATATTACCACAACATAGTGACCGAATAATACCACACAGAAGGGAGAAAAACTGCCACACCATGACCAGACCACATATTACCACCACATTACTAATATTACCACCACATTACTAATATTACCATAAGTGTCATTATACACGGGAGCTCTATACATGGTATACAGCTTATAATGTAAGTGTCCAGGTAATCTAGTGATCACCAGTGACATTATACACAGGAGCTCTGTATATAGTGTCAGTGTACAGGTAATACAGTGATCACCAGTGACATTATACACAGGAGCCCGGTACATAGTATATAGTGTAAGTGTACATGTAATACACTGACTCACTGGTGACGTCTCTAGGTGAAGTGCTTCAGCTACGCTTTTCTCCTTCATCCAGCACAGACCGCCATCACGTCTTCTAGCCAGGACTCGTCTCTGCATAAAATAACACAGTTATCTAGAGCACATTCCCCAACTTCTACATTACGCAGCTGAATACAGACGTGCATCCACCATCAATATATGGTTAGTTATTATGCAATCTACCATTCCAAATATAAATTGTAATCCACCACGGTGCCCCCATTAACTGTAAATAGGCACTTAATATATAATTTAATTAGAACCTCTACTCTTTCCGCCAATTTGTTACCAGTCACACTCCTGCATCCGCAACGCCCCCTACTCTATACTTCCTGCTCCCCGGATTCATTATTTACATGCACCCCCTGCCCCAATTCATTATATCATGTCCGTGCTCTCCCCACCCCATCATCATTTATCATTTACTCTCCCCCACCCCACATTCATTATGTGCAGCTCATTATCCCCCTACTCCCAATTCCCCCATGTGCAGCTCATTTTGTCCCAATTCCCCCATGTGCAGCTCTCAAAACCCCCCATGTGCAGCTCTCACCCCCCCATGTGCATCTCTCACCACCCCCCATGTGCACATCTCTCACCCCCTCCATGTGCACATCTCTCATCCCCCTCCCCCACATGTGCACATCTCTCACCCCCCTCCCCCACATGTGCACATCTCTCATCCCCCTCCCCCACATGTGCATCTCTCATCCCCCCCATAGTGCATCTCTCATCCCCCCCACCATAGTGCATCTCTCATCCCCCCCACCATAGTGCATCTCTCACCCCCCCCACCATAGTGCATCTCTCACCCCCCCATAGTGCATCTCTCATCCCCCCCTATAGTGCATCTCTCACCCCCCCCATAGTGCATCTCTCATCCCCCCCCCCCATAGTGCATCTCTCATCCCCCCCATAGTGCATCTCTCACCCCCCCCCCACTCCTAGTTAATTGTATTTAAAAAAAATAAAACTTGTTATACTTACCCCCATACGATCCCTGCAGAATCCTGGCGCTCGTCCAAATCGCTGCCACCAGGTTCTCCTGACTTCCGGCCATGTGACGGCGCCGTCACATGACCGGAAATCAGGGGAATCATGAAGGCGCTGCCGCAGCAGCGCAGCGCAGCTTTGAGATGTCCCGGACCCGGTGCTTAGCATGGGGCCGGGGGCCCCATGAGGAGAGAGACGCACAAGAGGGGGGCCCCCGAGGGGGCCCCGACCGGCCGGGCCCCATACTGGAGTCAGGGCAGTCATGAACGGGCTGCACGGGCAGTAGTTCCGCCCCTGCCACAATTACCCCCCACAAAATGATGTCTACAACCGCTCCCTACGTAGTGTGATGTCCATCAAAGCCAGCCATAACGTATGTGGTCACTACAACACCCACACAGTAAGATGTCTGCTGTCAGCTTGTTATGTTTCTCCTAGTTAGAATCCTAACGATCCGTTCCATGCGTCTGTGCAGCCAGGCATACTGTTAAAAATGATGGTTATCCATTACTCTCACTGTATGGTAATCAGCATCAAGCAGCCCGTTGGGTATGTACAGCGCCTGCTGTGAACTCACTAATCAGGCCATGATGCCTTTGATGGGGACGAGTTGGTATAAAGATAACTTTTATCAGCATGCCTAGCTACTGGGGCTTATGGAATGGATCGTTAGGATCATAATTAAGAGGCACATAATGTGCTCACAGCTGTTTAAAGCTAATCTGTCAGCAGGTTTTCACTATGTAATCTGACAGCAGCATGGTATAGGGATAGAGATCCTGATTGCAGCGATGTATCTTTTAGTTTACTGGGTGCGGCAGTTTTGATACAGTTAGTTTTCTTTGCTGTAGATTTAGCAGACCTTAAAATGTAGAGGGCTGTGTAATGCCGACCACACCACTGGCAGCTTTCTGTGTACAATGTATATTGGCAGAAAGCTGCTAATCAGTGCTGCTGTGTGGTTGGACTAGGCAGCTTGTTCTGTAGTGATAATCTCCTGCTGATGAAACACTGATTGTATTGAAACAGCAAAATTCAGCCCAGTAAGTGACACATCACTAGAATCAGAGGGTCTTCCTCTCTATCATGCTGCATGCAGATTATATAGCAAAATCCTGGTGACAGATTCCCTTTAATAACAGGGTAATGGGAATCCAGATTCCCATTTAAATGAGTCTATCACCAAATTTTAACTATCCAACCTCATGGCAGCATGATATAGGGGTAGAGACCCTTATTCCAGCAGTGTAATACTTACTGGGCTCCTTGTTGCAGTTTTGGTAAAATCCCTGTTTTACCTGCTGCATGTTTTACCTGCTGTATATGTGTCACCCTGGCCTGGATGCCACAAAATATAATAAAGCTGTGTCTGAGAGCAAGGGGGAGGTTCTCTAGTCAGGGGAACATTAGCATGCAATACCTCCTGTCTCAGGCCAGTAGGGGGAGGGACACCCCAGAGGAAGCCAAGCAGCTATGGAAAGAGAAGAGCAAGCTGTTCCTCTATGAAGGCAAGTTGTGCAGAAGGATTGTCAACCACCGGACGCACGAGCTGACCTGGCAAGTCGTGGTCCCAAGGCGGGATGCAGCTATGGTCCTGGGGGCTTATCATGACAGAGCGGGGCACTTCGGTTGGAAGAAACTGGAGTTCCTGCTAAGAGGAAGGTTCTTTTGGGTCGGCATGAGAGGAGCTGTAGAAAAATGGTGCAGAGACTGTGGCCCT
Organism: Phyllobates terribilis; assembly: GCF_046119375.1. NCBI lineage: Eukaryota > Metazoa > Chordata > Amphibia > Anura > Dendrobatidae > Phyllobates > Phyllobates terribilis. Next base: position 757,705,019 of record NW_027362761.1, read on the forward strand.
TGTCACCTAAGGAGGAAGGACCGTGCCAGCCAGAAGACACCCTTGAGGCCCATCGTCACCACGCAGCCTCTTGAGCTGGTAGCTCTGGACCATGTCAAATTGGCTCCCAGCCGGTCAGGATACATCTATGCCCTGACAATCGTGGACCACTGTTCCCGTTTTCTAGTGGTGGTCCCGGTAAAGGACTTGACAGCCCAAACAGCGGCCAGAGCCTTCCAGCAATACTTCTGCCGTCCACACGGGTATCCGGAACAGGTCCTGACAGACCAGGGTCCAGCGTTCGAGGCTGAAATCTTCCAGGAGTTCTGCAACCTCTATGGCTGTAAGAAAATTCGTACAACGCCTTACCACCCACAAACCAACGGGATGTGTGAGAAGATGAACAACATAGTCATTGATCTCCTGAAGACGTTGCCCCTGGAGGAACGCAGCCTGTGGCCAGAAAAACTGCCGGACCTGATAGACTTATACAATCACATCCCGGTGAATGCTACCAACTGCACCCCGGCTTACCTGATGCGAGCCAGACCGGGTAAGCGGCCCGTAGACCTGGAGATGGGAGTCCTAACACCTGAGGACACCTCCCCGGATGCAGACTGGGATACGGAAAGGCAACTGCTGTACAAGAAGGTACAGGAGAGTGTGGAGAAGAGCCTGGCCCAGGTGAGAGAGAGGCAAGAAAAACTCTTCAACCAACACGCCCCTGCTGGTCCCCTAGAACCTGGTGAGCAAGTCCTGAAGTGGAAGAGAAGGCTACATAAGTTGGACGACCAGTGGGAAAGGGAACCCTACACCGTACTGCAGTCTGATCACGACAACCCGAAGGTGTGCGTAATCACCAAGGACGGAGGAGAAACCACTAGTGTCGTCTCCAGAGACCACCTCAAAAGGTGCCCCGAGCAACTCCGTAGTGCAGAAGAGGATCAGAGTGACCTTGAACACGCAGAGGACAAGGAAGAAATGATCAGCACCGTTCTCGGAGAGTTCCCTCAGTCCTGGACTCGCATAAATGATGCCATAGTGGTACCCGTCCTGCATTTCCTGCAACCGGCACAGCAACAACCAACACCAGAGCCGGAAGGTGAAGAGGAGCAAGCGGTTCCAGAGGCAGAAGAGCCTGTACCAGCAGCCCAGGAGAGTCAACCCTCTGCTGACAGTGAGCCTGCCATGCCTGCGGTAAGCCAAAGGACCCGCAGACAGCTGCCTGCCCTACCTGTACACCCAGCTGGTAGCTGTACCCCTAACGCTAGTGAGGAAAGCCAGGTTGGTCCACCACAAGACAGTGGGTTAAGGAGGTCAACCAGGAGCACAAAGGGGCAGATACCCGCTCGCTGGAGAATATAGGGTGCACTAAAACTGTAAATAACCCTGTTGCCAAATGTTGAAACGTTTGCCAAGTTACCTGCGTGATTATTAATAGTGTATTTCAGTTTCTTGCAGTTACCGTAAGGACTCAAAGGTTATGAACTTTTTATAACCGGGACCTTGTATGGACTGCGTTCAGAGCCTAACCCAGGAATGTACTAAGACTGTAAAGGACTTGGGGTAGGACAGACCCCCACCTGGTTAAGGCTCCCCGTTGTCTCACTGTGATCTTGAGAACTCAACCTGTGCTTCGTTTGCCTACTAATGTTTTATAGTCATGTATATTATCTTTGTTTACTGTTTAGTCCCGGAGTACTAAATTCTACTAGGGGGGAATGTGTCACCCTGGCCTGGATGCCACAAAATATAATAAAGCTGTGTCTGAGAGCAAGGGGGAGGTTCTCTAGTCAGGGGAACATTAGCATGCAATACCTCCTGTCTCAGGCCAGTAGGGGGAGCTGGCTGCCCCTATAAAAGCTGGTACTGGGGGCAGGGTTAGGGAGAACTGGATGACCTGTCTCAGGATTGAGAAGTGTCCCAGAGCAGAGAGGGACAGTTGTATTGCACCCTAAGAGGAAGTGTGGCAGTAGGAGAGCCACAAGCCAGAGACAAGAGGCGAAGTGAGCCTGTCTTGGCAGATAAAGAACTTAATTTAGCAGACTTTGGTGTCTGAGGCTGGGAGGATTCCACATCCTCCAGCAGATAACCAATCCGCAGGGGACTGTATATTCCTTGGCCTAAGAAGCCTGAAGGCCTTGCCACAACAGAAGGGACCAGAAAAGCCGTACCAGGCCGGGAGCAGAAAGGAACCCACGTTGCAGGCCATACAGGCGAGAATACACGGAGAGCTCGGAAGCGTGGGCTGTTATCCTATAAGGAGGAGATAGTCAGAAGGAGCGCAGAAAGCACGGTAGGCCTACACCCTCACCCTGACCAGGGCCAATCTCCCAATTGCTCTCAGACATCCAGGTCCCCTCCTAGCCGGAACTGTTTGTGGGTCAGTTTACCTGTTCGAGTAAAGACCCTAGACTGCAACCTATTGTCTGTGTGCTCCTTCGCGCCTCCAGCACTACCGGTACTGGGACTCTCACCACCATCACTCCCACCATCCATTATACTGCCCTGGGGCCGCACTCTTCCCGTGGGGAGTCACACTACCCCAGCAGCACACATCATCAGCCTCAGCGGTCTGCATGCAGCAGCGGTTCCTAATAACCACAATCCACGGATGGCGTAGTCGGACATAATCATCAGCACATAACGGACTACCACTTGCCTGACCACCCTGAGCCACGGAACCGGGTTGCCACTACTACTCCCACCGTTTCCCTATTGCCCGGATCCGAGTGCCCCACAGCCCAGGGGTGAGTCATATAACCCCGCCCCCACACCGATTGGCAACTTTTTGTGTACACTGAGAATAGGCAGAAAGATGGCAATCAATGGTGGGAGCCAGGCAGGGGCAGATCTTAAGGGCCCCGGACAATTCAGAGTGCGTGGGCCGCCCCAGCACCCAATGTATCATGTGATGTCACGTGATGTTTTGGGAAGTCATGTGATAGGTTACGTGATGAACACACAGGTGCTCTAGTGCACATCTGCATATTTAATGAGACAGAAAGAGACACATTTTTGCCATTATGTACAGCGCTATACATAACAAATTGTATTATATAATAAAGGACGGCAACATACATAACAATAGAAGATGCTATATAATGGAGGACAGTGCTATACATAACAAGAGAGGATGCTATGTAATGGAGGACAGCGCTATACATAACAAGAGAGGATGCTATGTAATGGAGGACAGCACTATACATAAGAAGAGGGGATGCTATGTAATGGAGGACAGAGCTATACATAACAAGAGGGGATGCTATGTAATGGAGGACAGCGCTATACATAACAAGAGGGGATGCTATGTAATGGAGGACAACGCTATACATAACAAGAGGGGATGCTATGTAATGGAGGACAGCGCTATACATAACAAGAGGGGATGCTATGTAATGGAGGACAGCGCTATACATAACAAGAGGGGATGCTATGTAATGGAGGACAGCGCTATACATAACAAGAGGGGATGCTATGTAATGGAGGACAGCTCAATACATAACAAGAGAGGATGCTATGTAATGGAGGATAGTGCTATATACACTGCTCAAAAAAATAAAGGGAACACTTAAACAAGAGAATATATCTAAATCATACTTCTGTGAAATCAAACTGTCCACTTAGGAAGCAACACTGATTGACAATCAATTTCACATGCTGTTGTGCAAATATAATAGACAATAGATGGAAATTATTGGCAATTATCAAGACACCCTTAATAAAGGAGTGGTTCTGCAGGTGGGCACCACAGACCACATCTCAGTAGCAATGCTTTCTGGCTGATGTTTTGGTCACTTTTGAATGTTGGTTGTGCTTTCACACTCGTGGTAGTATGAGACGGACTCTACAACCCACAGAAGTTGCTCAGGTAGTGCAGCTCATCCAGGATGGCATGTCAATGCGAGCTGAGGCAAGAAGGTTTGCTGTGTCTGTCAGCATAGTGTCCAGAGGCTGGAGGCGCTACCAGGAGACAGTACACCAGGAGACGTGGAGGGGGCCATAGGAGGGCAACAACCCAGCAGCAGGACCGCTACGTCCACCTTTGTGCAAGGAGGAACAGGAAGAGCACTGCCAGAGCCCTGCAAAATGACCTCCAGCAGGCCACAAATGTGCATGTGTCTGCACAAATGGTTAGAAACCGACTCCATGAAAGTGGTATGAGGGACCAACATCCACAGATGAGGGTTGTGCTCACAGCCCAACACCGTGCAGGACGCTTGGCATTTGCACCAGGATTGGCAAAGTCGCCTCTGGCGCCCTGTGCTCTTCACAGATGAAAGCAGGTTCATACTGAGTCTGGAGACGCCGTGGAGAGCGATCTGCTGCCTGCAACATCCTTCAGCATGACTACTTTGGCAGTGGGTCAGTAATGATGTGGGGTGGCATTTCTTTGGAGGGCCGCACAGCCCTCCATGTGCTCGCCAGAGGTAGCCTGACTGCCATTAGGTACCGAGATGAGATCCTCAGACCCCTTGTGAGACCATATGCTGGTGCGGTTGGCCCTGGGTTCCTCCTAATGCAGTACAATGCCAGACCTTATGTGGCTGGAGTGTGTCAGCAGTTCCTGCAAGATGAAGGCATTGATGCTATGGACTGTCCCGCCCGTTCCCCAGACCTTAATCCGATTGAGCACATCTGGGACATCATGTCTCCATCCACCAACGTCACGTTGCACCACAGACTGTCCAGGAGTTAGCGGATGCTTTAGTCCAGGTCTGGGAGGAGATCCCACAGGAGACCATCCGCAACCTCATCAGGAGCAAGTCCAGGTGTTGTAGGGAGGTCATACAGGCACGTGGAGGCCACACACAATACTGAGCCTCATTTTGACTTGTTTTAAGGACATTACATCAAAGTTGGATCAGCCTGTAGTGTGTTTTTCCACTTTAATTTTGGGGGTGACTCCAAATCCAGGCCTCCATTGGTTAATAAATTTGATTTCCATTGATGACTTTTGTGTGATTTTGTTGTCAGCATATTCAACTTTGTACATAACAAAGTATTCAATGAGAATATTTCATTCATTCAGATCTAGGATGTGTTATTTGAGTGTTCCATTTATTTTTTTGAGCAGTGTATAACAAAAGGAGACCCCGTTACATCATAGGTCCATAATAAGGTTGATATGTCAGGAGCTGGAATCTCCATAAAGGAGTTTCTTTTACAGCAAGAGTATTATGCTCATCATGTTTCTGCAAGTAAAGCTGAATTTACACTGAAAAACAATAGTGAATTATATTCTTAAAATATAATCTTTCAGGGTTAAAAAGCTACTGATCACCCAATGAACGAGCAAAATGTTTGTTCATTGGGTGAAATTATCTTTTGTACAGCGCCAGGGGCGTACATAGGAATCATGGGGCCCCATAGCAGAAGTTCTAATTGGACCCCCCCACCCAAAAAAAAAAAGTAAATAATTGTCGGGGTCACAGAAGAGCAGATCTCACAACTTTCCAGCCTTTACATAGTAATTTTCCTCCTGCTGAAGTCCTAGATTCCTTTTTCATTGCCCCATAAAGTGTGATGCCAACAAAAGTGTCCCCAAACACAGTATGATACCCCCATGGTGAATTCCTCCACATTCACAGTATAATGACCCTATTGTACCCCACCTCAACTCCCAACGCAAAGTATGGTGACCCCAACACAGTATGATCCCCCAACTGTAACCCCCACACAGCCCTCCATGCAGTATAATGGGCCTACATACAATATAATGGCCCCACACCTCTCCACACTCCACAGAGTATAATGCACTCGCCATGAATCCTCCACTCAGTATAATGCACTCGCCATGATCCTCCATATTGTATAATGCACTCACCATGGTCCTCCACTCAGTATAATGCACTCACCATGGTCCTCCACTCAGTATAATGCACTCACCATGGTCCTCCATACAGTATAAGGCACTCGCCATGATCCTCCATACAGTATAATGCACTCGCCATGATCCTCCATACAGTATAATGCACTCGCCATGATCCTCCATACAGTATAATGCACTCGCCATGGTCCTCCACTCAGTATAATGCACTCACCATGGTCCTCCACTCAGTATAATGCACTCACAATGGTCCTCCACTCAGTATAATACACTCGCCATGGTCCTCCACACAGTATAAGACACTCGCCATGGTCCTCCACACAGTATAATGCACTTGCCATGGTCCTCCACACAGTATAAGACACTTGCCATGGTCTTCCACACACTACAAGACACTCGCCATGGTCCTCAACACACTATAAGACACTTGCCATGGTCCTCCACACAGTATAATGCACTCGCCATGGTCCTTCACACAGTATAATGCACTCGCCATGGTCCTCCACACAGTATAATGCACTCGCCATGGTCCTCCACGCAGTATAATGAACTCCCCATGGTCCTCCACGCAGTATAATGCTCTCTCCATGGTCCTGTATGCAGTATAATGCACTCGCCATGGTCCTCCACACAGTATAATGCACTCGCCATGGTCCTCCACACGGTATAAGACACTCGTCATGGTCCTCCACACGGTATAAGACTCTCGTCATGGTCCTCCACACGGTATAAGACACTCGTCATGGTCCTCCACACAGTATAATGCAATCGGCATGGTCCTCCATACAGTATAATGCACTTGGCATGGTCCTCCACGCAGTATAATGCACTCGCCATGGTCGTCTACGCAGTATAATGCTCTCTCCATGGACCTGTATGCAGTATAATGCATTCGCCATGGTCCTCCACACAGTATAATGAACTCCCCATGGTCCTCCACACAGTATAATGCACTCCCCATGGTCCTACATGCAGAATAATGCACTCCCAATGGTCCTCAACACAGTATAATGCACCCCATGGTCCTGTACGCAGTATAATGCAGCCCCCCATAGGGTAAAATGCAGCTTCCCCCCACCATAGGGTAAAATGCAGCACCCAGTCCTCCAGTTTTATCAGTACTCACTGATTTATAAATAAATACATACTTACCGCTCCTCGTTCCCCACTGCTTCAGTCTCTGCAGCGCGTCTCTGTCATCACCTCAGCAGATGCCAGCTCCACTGTCTGACAGAGCGTGGAGCGTCATCACGCCGCTGCGTCAGACGCAGAGGAGGAATGATGGGAGAAAGAGTGTCACATGATGTTCCCTCCTCCATCATTGCTGTCAACCAGGGCCGACTCCAGGTTTTCGTGGGCCCCGGGCGAAAGAGTCTCAGTGGGCCCTTTAATACATACCAAAATTCATGATGCACAGATACGGCGGAGAAATACAGGTATAGTACACAGGGCCCAGGCTGTCCCCTCATCCTTCATATATGCAGTCATGCACACACACACACATTACACAGACACGCACACACACAGTACGCAGACATGCACACAGACACAGTACGCAGACATGCACACACACACAGTATGCAGACATGCACACACAGACACACGCGCACACACAGTACGCAGACATACACACACACAGTACGCAGACATGCGCACACAGTACACAGACACGCACACACGCAGTATGCAGATACGCACACACACAGTACGCAGACATGCACACACACAGTACACAGACACGCGCACACACACAGTACGCAGACATGCACACACACAGTATGCAGACATGCGCACACACACAGTACGCAGACATGCACACACAGTATGCAGACATGCACTCAAATGGTACGCAGACATGCACATACACGGTATGCAAACATGCACGCACACGGTAAGCAGACATGCACGCACACGGTAAGCAGACATGCACGCACAAGGTAAGCAGACATGCACGCACATGGTAAGCAGACATGCACATGGTACACAAATATGCACATACACAAACAGATACACAGATAAGTACACATACAGACATATGTACATATTTGAACACATTCTTAAAAACACATAAAATAGACATAAATATATATATACACAGTCATACACACTGACATACACACAAGACACATTAGAAATATATTTAATATGGGGATTGGGGAATCTGGCGACAAGCCTCACTCACCTGCCCCTTGGCCTGTGTCCGGTCCAGCTGTGCAGGGCCGCCGGCTTGTCTGATGGCCATCACAGGCCCTGGACCATCAGAGGGGCCCACTTGCTGTTGGGGCCCACACTGCTTCCCCAGCATCTCCGCAGGGAGGACCTCCGGCGGTGTTTGATTGCCGGCACTTCATCAGGACCCCCCTCCTGCTCCACCGGCCTCCCTTCATCAATGCCCCCCTCGGGGCCTGCCTTCAACAGGGCCCCCCTCGGGGCCTTCCTTCATAAGGGCCTCCTTTCATCAGGAACCCTTCTTCATCGGGGCCCCCCTCCTGCATCCCCCTGCTCCGCTGCTTGATTGCCGCCGCTGCCCTCCGGCACTGTTTTCAGGCATGGCCGAGCGCAGTGCGTTGTGCGGCTGTGTCTGCTAGTAATGATGGCAGGGGCGACACAAGCACAATTAAAGGCGCAGTGTCGCCCCTGCCGTGTCATTACTACAATACATAGCCGCACAGCGCACTGCGCGCGACCATGCCCGAAGACAGTGCCGGAAGGCGGTGGCGGCAATCAAGCAGCAGAGCGGGGAGTGCAGGAGGGGGGCGACTGCTATGGGGCCACCCCAGCTCACGGGCCCCATAGCAGTCGCGTGGCCTGCCGCCATTGGCGATACGGCACTGTACAGCGCCAAAGATCATCAGGCTCAACAGAGCATTATCCAGTATAAACAGGACTTGTGCTGCAGGGAACCATGGCAGCTTATGTGTGCTGAGCCATCTATTACAGTTCTGATACAGATTGCTTACTGCACATCATTTACTGAGGGCTGTTACCCTGGCACTGACTGACAGCAGCTCAGCATTAGGGCCTGCTGTCAGTCAGTGCTGGGGGCATGGTTACAGCAGCTGCTCACTCTTCCCAGATCGGTGACTGAAGCCGTGCCGGCGCCGCCCCCGTAACTGAAATCCAAACGCTACTGCTACTGGGAGGAATAAAGTTAGTTTCTTCCCTGCAGCGGGGGTCTAAGTGCAGGGGCCAGGCAGGTTCAAAACACTATTAACCTACAAATTGACCCCACAATTGCAGGTTAATAGCGTTTTTCATGTGACAGGTGCCCTTTAATTTTATTCTTGCAGTCACACTTCCAATTAAATTGCCCCATATATTTTAAATGTCCTATATGCCAGTACATTGACTGTCATCTTCGTCCTTTGGTCAATACCCTCCCATCTTATGTTAAGGACACGACGGATGTCCTTACGCGGGTGGACGGCGTCCTTGTGACTAACGACACTCTCCTGGTCACGGCCGATGTCGAGAGTCTGTACACCTGCATCAGCCATGAGCTGGGCCTGGCTGTGGTTCGCCTCTTCCTGGGGGGCTCTTACCTGGACGGCCCGTCTAGGGAATTTATCCTCGAGCTCCTCCAATTCGTCCTCTGCCACAATTACTTTTTGTTCAAGGATGCTGTGTATCTCCAAAGGCGTGGCACGGCCATGGGTGCGGCCTGTGCCCCCTCGTATGCCAACCTCTTCCTGGGTGCCTGAGAGAGGGAGATTTTTGGCGACGAGGGGACACGGGGCGCTGACCGGGTCGTGTCATGGCTGAGATACATAGATGATATCCTTTTTTTCTGGCAGGGGACGGTGGAGGAGCTTGACGATTTTATGTTACGGCTGAACTCTAACACACATGCGATCAGGCTTACCTATACCTACCATCCGAAACGAGTTGATTTTCTGGATATCACCCTTGAGGTGGACCATGATTGTCGTATCCAGACGGATGTGTATAAGAAGAAGACCGCTGTTAATTCCCTGATACATGCCACTTCGGCTCATGATGTTTCTACCATCAGAGCCGTCCCGGTCGGTCAGTTCCTCAGGATGAGGCGAATCTGCTTCACTAACTCTAGTTTTGAGAAACAGGCCGCAGATCTGGCGGAACGCTTTCAACAACGGGGGTACAGTAATCGATCTATTGGCCGTGGCTACAGGAGGGCTCGTGATACCCCTAGGGACCGTCTCATATATCCCCCCATTGTTTCTAAACATGACAAAACAGAGAGGATCCGCTACATATCCACATTCAATCATGAGTGGGGAACTATGCGGCGGATCCTCTCCCGTCACTGGGACATTCTTAACACGGAGCCCTCCCTGCGAGAACGTATAGGCGACTTCCCGCTTATGACACCGCGACGTTCCCCTACGCTGAGGGACATTTTGGTTACTAGTCACTATGTTCCCTCTCGGCCGAATCCGTTCGGATCGCGCGGTCCCATGGTGGGTTCATTCCCATGTGGTCATTGTGTTGCCTGCGCCAATGTCCTTCGCTGTGCATCGTTCCCCAGCTCTAATGGCTCCCGCCAGTTTGACATCCGCCACTTTATCTCCTGTGGCACCACACATGTGGTTTACTTTGCCACATGTGGGTGCAACTTGATTCATGTTGGCCTAACCACTAGGGAGCTCCGAGTCAGGGTTCGGGAGCACGTATGGGACATTGGCGCGGCAAGATCATCCACAGATCCCCGGGAGCTGAAGACACTACCCCGGCACTTTAGGGCTGCTCATAATTGTGATCCCCGCTCACTAAAGGTGCGGGGGATCGATAAAGTGTGTCTCGGCTCCCGGGGTGGGAATGCTAAACGCCTCCTGGCACAAAAGGAGGCGAGATGGATCACTACTCTAGACACCTTGGCACCGCGGGGTCTGAACGAGAACCTGGGCTTCTCGTCATTCTTATGATTTAGCATCGTGCTGTTCTGCGTCTCATATGCTTGATTATGTTTATTATTTTCAAGATCTAACCCAGAGCTCTATGAGCGAGGGTTAATCCTGACTGAGGGGTATTTGTCTCTTTCCCCTGATGTACCGGACTATATTGCCTTCGTTTTGGCTATTTTTTTGCTCTCCTGTAGTCCCTGCTATATAATATAACATATGGCGGGAGGAACATTTGTGGTTCGCCCATTTTATTTTCTTATTTTTAATTCTTTGATTTTAACTGTTTGTTTTCTCTGACCTTTCTTTCATTTAGTGTTCATAACCTATCTTTGATCCTTATTCCGGCTATAATATCCTTCTTTGGTGTGATCGCCTTCCAACTAAAAGATGAATAATGACAGACCGGCTCTGATGGACTCCGCCCACTTGGCTGTCTACGGACGGCCATAGTATCGAATCCCCCCATTAATAATATTTTTGTGTATTTGCATATATGAATCTCAGTGTATATTATTATGCCCTGTACTGACTCTTGTTTATGTTAATGCATGATATTGTGGGATTGGTGTCGACCTAAGATGTGTCGCTAAGACTATGGTGGAAGCCGGATGCGGCGCTCCGAGATGGGCGGCGCGCATGCGCGGGGCTACTTACCCTCCTGCGGTCCCGCGCGTCTGTCTCCATGGCGCCGGTGTCGCTCCGGATGTTGTCTTTTTGGTACTTCCGGGGTTACACCGCTGCCTTGACGGGTGCAGCGGGGGGCGGGACGTCACAGTGGCCCCTGCGCATGCGCCGGATATGCCTTCCGGTCGGCGGCCATCTTCTTCCGGTCACATGACCGCACATGTGACCAATTGAGCGCCATATTTAAAAAGATGCCGGTATCTAGATCAGTGACGCCTCTTGAAAAAGCTACTTACCCGAAACGCGCGTCGAGTCTTGCGGGCCCTACATCTGTTCGCTCCTGCCCTGCCAGTTTATCCTCCCTGCCTTCCTGCCCTTGGTATTCACATCGGTGAGTTATTTTGCAATGTTTTGCACATACATTTTCTGGATACTCTCTCATTACTTGATGACTTAAAGCTTTCTATATATATACTCTGTATCCAGATTTCTATTGACTTCCTGTGTGATATACCCTGTGCTTTCAATTTTAGTGTGTTACTATTTATATAGGCCCTGTTAGCCCTGCGCTTAGGGAATACGTATCTATTTATTAAATCGTATTATGACTTTCCCTTGGAATATATTTTCTGCATGGTCTTTTCGTCTCTATAGCTGCAGTGCAACTACGGCCTTTTTTCCTACTTTTTGATATGCTCCGCAACTCATATGTACTTGTAACTTGTACTTTTTTTTAGATAAGATCTTTTCTACTTATAATAAAGTTTTCTCTGTTTATGCCATACCCTCGGTGTTCTCTAGTGTTTGTATCTATTTCTGAGTAGGCAATTTTTCGTGGATGTGGAGTATAAGTCGTATTTCCACTGTACTCCACATCCATAATACTATTTATCTTGGTCGATCTGTTTATAATATATATTTTAAATGGTATTATTCTGCAGTATAGCACTACAGCTGCAGATAAATACTGTTTTTTTTTTACTGACAGGTTCTCTTTAAGTATTATGTATGTTATACATCTGTAACAGGTAGAGATGCCTTCAGGCCCCCTTTAGCACTAGGGACCAGGGAGACTGATACATCTATACCTGCTATTGCTACATATCTGTCTTTCTTATCATTATATGCTCTTAACATTATGTACCGTAAAATGTAACAACCAGACCTAAAGATGGAGAATTTATTTATAAGAAATATTCTGATAATGGATGGAATAAATGGCATCCGAATCTGGAGCTGAAGTTCTCAGAATCATTGCATATGATGTAATCATGCCGACTTTCCTCATCACGGTGTTCCAGGAAATCGTTAAAGATTTAAAGGCAGTGGTGATGGACAGGCAAACTGGATACACTGTAGAAGCAGCGTCATCCTGCAAACAGCATCGCTATTAGCAAAGAAAATTTCTTATGCTTACAGCAGCCGAATGGTGAAATACAGATTTGAGTCTGAAGGTAAATGCAGATAGATGATAAACATGCAGAAGTTCACTGACAAGATGAGAGAAATGGATGATGAAGCAATACTTGTGCAGTACTTGTGGTAAATGAATGCAAAGTTGCTCAATACTGAGACAGCACTTAGTTATTTGTGATGATGTCAAAGGAGTACACCAGCTTGCTTGAAAAACCCAACGTCAACAACAGCAAATAGTGTCCATATTGGGAGCAGGGCCAGGAACTGTACCCTGGACAGGTGACTAACATCACTCTGATCTTTACTTTCTGTCTTTAGTTTTTAAACTGTAATTTTGATTAATTATTAGAAGCATTTGTGACGGCACAGAGGACAACTAGAGTTGGATTGGAGCCAGGTCGAGATGCAACCCTGGTGGAAACTGTGGTTACACTGGAGGATGGTGACCTGCTCCCCAATCTCATAGGGAGTCAAACAGATAACACATGACTCAGCCTCATGCTGACGTGTTATAATCTCGGTTGGTAGAGTCTCAATTTGCCCTCTTCTACAGCCAGCCTGGGTAGGCAATCTTTCCTCCACAGGTGGATTTTGTGAAGCTGGTTCGGGTGGCTGCACCTGTGGCCTTGCTTGTGGAATTAACACACCCATTCCCTGCAGCTGAATGAGAATGTTGTATAGATTTCTCATCCTGTTAACAAATACGGGAAACCTGCTTTCAGCTGGAATGTCCCTGATTCTGTGACTTCTTTCATTGCTTTCTTGTCCTACATGCCGATGAGGAGGTCTGGTTCGTCTCCCTCTTCTAGCAGTGACAGCATTTCTAGAAGCAGATCTTCTCTGGTCATGTTGAGAAGACCTCAGTCTATGGCTAATTGTTGCCTGACCTATAAAGACATAATAATTTAGTTAGAAAAATACCTTTTTGGACATTGGGTTTGACCCTGCTGTCACTATGGGGTTTACAGATTCAGTAACTCTAGCAAAGATTGTGTCAATTTTGGCTTGAGTAAAATTGATCAGTACATCCCTTTTCTTTGGACATCACAAGCTGGGTTGGAACCACTCAGATGGTAAAACTGTCTCCAACCTTTTTTGATGGCCCTTAGGCTGCCAAGAAGCACTAGCGCATGTCCCTCTCCTAGTAGTAATGACAGCATTTCTGTCTCTCTGATGTCCATTGCTAGAAGAAAGTCTTCCCTCTTCGAGAAGACCTCAGTCTATGGCCTCACTTATAAAGACTAGTGTTGAGCGAGTATGTTCTGTTAACCCTTTCGCCGAGTATGCTCGGGCCGAGCACCGAGTATTTACAGCTGCTCGGTGATATGTTTGAATCGCTCCCGCGTGCATGATTTGCAACTGTTTGACAGTTTTAGTACATGTAAGGAATGTCTATTTCTTACACATTCCTCACATGTAATAAAGCTGTCAACAGTTGCAAATTGTAATGCACACGCCCGGGCTAAGCGGCGTGTGCGTGTGATTCCACTGGACCGTGCCGGAGAGTGAATGCCTGGAGGGGCGTAACTAGGTATTCACCCGATCCGACCAGGGTCGCACGACGGCATACGACGCCAGTGTACCCAGGAGGAACCGAGCAGAGGGACCAGGTGCTACTCCAGGACAGACCCTGGACACGGCTGTTGACCCACACAGGGGAATACAGGAACAGACTGGTTAGGCTGGCACACAGACTGGTGGGAATAGGCAGGCACGACTGGTATGCAGGCAGGCGGGTATTCAGGCAGGGGGGTACAGGCAAGCACGGCTAGAGTGCAGACAGGAAGGCACTAGCAGGTAGGAACACAGGCGGGATAGGACCCAGTACACACTGGGACTCTGGAACAGAACCACAGATGTGGCAGACAAACACAGCAGAGTGAGGCCGCCCAGAGAGGTGAGCGAGAGCAGGGCAGGACGAGACCGCCTGGAGCGGTGAGTAAGAGCAGAGCAGGACGAGACCGCCTGGAGCGGTGAGCAAGAGCAGAGCAGGACGAGACCGCCTGGAGCGGTGAGCAAGAGCAGAGCAGGACGAGACCGCCTGGAGTGGTGAGCAAGAGCAGAGCAGGACGAGACTGCCTGGAGCGGTGAGCAAGAGCAGAGCAGGACGAGACCGCCTGGAGCGGTGAGCAAGAGCAGAGCAGGACGAGACCGCCTGGAGCTGTGAGCAAGAGCAGAGCAGGACAAGACCGCCTGGAGCAGTGAGCAAAGGAGTCAGAGCGGAGCGAGACTGCCGGAGCAGTGAGCAAAGGAGTCAGAGCGGAGCGAGACTGCCGGAGCAGTGAGCAAAGGAGTCAGAGCGGAGCGAGACTGAGCAGGGGGGACAGGGCTCTGTTCACACGGAACAGACAGGAAGGGAAAGGCAGAGCCAGATACCCACAAGGTACTTGCAGTGAAGTAGCGAGTGGACCACAAACACACAAACGGGAGTACAGAGACAACAAGCAGGAATTAGGTATGAGTTCAGACTCTGCAGAAAAAGGAAAGGAACGGACATAGAGGCAAAACAGGTAAAGGATAGGAGAGAGTTCAGACTGGAACTGAGTGTACGGAAGAGACCGACACTGCAGCGGGATACAGGAGCGGGTCTGGGAATACGGCCCCCAGAGAGGCGGGACGAACAGGCAAGGAACGGGTTCAGACAGGACAGACAAGATACAGGAGCGGGTGTAGGTAATCGGCCCCTAGAAGGCGGGAGGAACAGGCTAGGAGCGTGTTCAGACAGGCCTGGAAATACAGCCTCCAGGATAGGCAGACAAGAGAACACAGAACAGGACCTGGCACCTTCAGAGTGCAAGCACACACTGAATGAAACACAATGCTCAGGCAGGGATTGATTGGAGCAGCTGGGTTATATACCAGGTGACAGACAGCAATAGGCTGAGGACGCACAAGGGGTGTGACCCACAGCAGGTACAAAAAGCAGGAAGTGATCGGGCGCCGCCCTTAAGCAGCAGAAACAGACACAAACAGACAGCATGGAGGGAAGCCAGAGAGACATTCTGGACTGGAGATCAAGTGCGCGCTCTTGCACAGTGGGAGATGGACCACTATGCAAGGGCGCCGCCAGGTATGCTACACAAATCTTGCACACGGGAGCGATTTAAACATATCACTGAGCAGCTGTAAATACTCGGAGCTCGCCCGAGCATACTCGGAACAGAACATACTCGCTCAACACTAATAAAGACATTATAATTAAGTTAAACTTACCTTTTTGGACATTGGAGTGAACCCTGCTGTTACCATGGGGTTTACAGAGAGGGAATATTTCACTTACCTTGGTTTTCAGGATGGCCCAGCCATGCCTCATAATCAGCAATCAGCTGATTCAGCTCCCAAAAACTCATGGCTTTGGAGGCTGGGATGATAGTAGAGAGGAGAACTAAGTTCTCTGGTGGCACCGATGTTATTATGCCGATAAACGATCAAAAAGAATCAATGGAAGTTAAACACTAGGTATAAAAAAACTAGTTTGCTCTTCCAGAGCAACTTACAAAGTGGCGCTGATGTCACTGCGCTCAGTGATTGTATATCCTTAGGAGATTCTAGAATGCCATTATGACATCACTTGTGCGTGTGACCATAGACTCTCATAATAAGTGACCCCCAGCCCTGATCATAGCTCTGTGACATCATGGCAGTCAGGCTTCCATGCTGCTTGCTGGCAACTGCTGAGTATCTGTATAGGGCTGAGGATTCTTCCTAACTGCGCCATATTGTAATACATACACTAATATTCTATAGGAAGTAGAATACTTCAGTATCAGCTGGTTCTGAGTCTGTATAACCCCACATAAAAGCTGATGGCAGGTGACAAAGGGATAACATGAATCCCCTTGTACCCAATGTAAAATCTGTAGCTGAACCCCACTGCATGTGCCAATAGTGTCTTCTTATGTTGAAATGGGTGAGGAAGCAGGACCATGGCACAGCTACTTCATCTGCACCCCCATAGTTATATAGAGGAACACCCCTATAGCTCATAGGAGGAACACTGAAACTGAAATTTGCTTTACTCTTATAAATATATAAGAGAAGAGAGAATACAATACCATTTCCATTTTTTTCTTGCTATTCTTCACCTTAGCTGTTGGTTTTCGTCACTATAACAGCAAGAACAGGAGCGCTGCATGCTGAGCTGTCCAGATGTGACTACCTGCAGAGACATCCTGTCGTTCATAGCTTTTACAGAAAATATGTTTTCCTATGGGAACTGGCTTCTAGATGTACATCGTAATGTAGAGATATGTCCCAGTTACTCTGAGCAATGTACTACACACACTGGCTACTGCAGACGCCCTCAATGACAAGGATAAGGGTATTTCACATCAATCAATAGCAGACAGGAAGCTCACCGTTCTATTGAAAAAGAGGTTGTGCAGCAGCTAAGTATTATTTGTGCTAAATATAAGGAAAACAATCTTTTTTTAATTAAATTGTGTATCTTTATAGAAAAGTTTACAGTTTTAACAACAAAAAAATCACCTGGTTTCCCACCTACCAGAGCCCAAAAATAAAGTTACAAATATCAACCATGCTGAATTCTGCAAATAGAAAGGTTTACAGTGGGTACTGAAAGTATTCAGACCCCTTTAAATTTTTCACTCTTTGTTTCATTGCAGCCATTTGGTAAATTCTAAAAAGTTCATTTTTTTTTCTCATTAAAGTACAGTCTGCACCCCATCTTGACTGAATAAATCCAGAAATGTAGAAATTTTGCAAAATTATTAAAAAAGAAAAACTGAAATATCACATGGTCATAAGTATTCAGACCCTTTGCTCAGACACCCATATTTAAGTCACATGCTGTCTATTTCCTTATCATCCTCCTTTCCATACCCACTGTTATGATCTGCAACATGAACTAAGGAAAGATAGGGAAAGCTGTCCATACAGTAAGGCTAAGCTGAATCCCTACGATGTAGCTGGCTGCCTGTTCCTAGTGAACAGACCCGCCTTAGTCCTTGGCTAGTCTGAAAGAAAACCTATAGAATTAAGGGAGGGGTCCCTAAAAGAACTAAGGACTGGGACAAAAATGGGACACCTCGTAAACAGAAGTTGTTGCAGAACACAAAAAGACAAACTGACAAAATGTACTAGAGGTCCCAGAGGACCAAGCGAACTTGACAGAGAAAGGCACCGAAGCACCAGGCTAGAGAAACAGTCAAACACTGAAGTCCAGCACAGCCAGAAGGGCGGAGCTGGAATATAAAGGCAGATGGTCACGTGACCGCAAAACACAAGATAGAAAAAACAAACAGGAGGGTTCTAACAGTACCCCCTCTTTTATGAGGATCCTCCGGATCCTCCAGGCCCAGGCCTATCCGGAAACCTCCTGTGGAAAGCTTTAACAAGCCTAGGAGCAGAGACATCATCCGTCCTTACCCAGGAGTTGTCTTCAGGACCGAAACCCTTTCAGGAGACAAGATACTGTAATCTCCCTCTATGCCATCTAGAATTCAAGATATGAGAAATTTCATATTCGCCGACTTCCACCACAGGAGGACATCCAGCCTAACAGCAGACGGGTTAACAACCTGAAGCACTTTAAATGGACCCACAAACTTAGGACCCAGTTTTTTTAGAGGGCATCCTCAACCTTCGAGGACAATCAAACCATGTCACCCACAGTAAACAAAACCTCTTTACGTTTCCTGTCAAAATACTTCTTGGACTTCTTGTTAGCCTCTTGAAGGTTGCAACGTACATTAGTCCAAACTCTCTCCAAATCACCGGAAAAATTCTCCTCCTCCGGCACCGCCGACCCCAATTTGGAGAACGAACCAAAAGACGGATGTCTCCCAGTACAACAAAAAAAAGGACAACACCCAGCAGAGGAAGATGTATGATTGTTAAGAGCAAATTCTGCGACAGGCAGAAACTCAGACCACACCTCTTGATTGTCCGCCACAAAACAACGCAAAAACTGTTCAACATCCTGGTTCTTTCTTTCCGTCTGTCCATTAGACTCAGGATGATAACCAGACGAAAATGACAAATGGACTCCCAACCTGTCACAAAAAGCACGCCAAAAGCGAGCCACAAACTGAGGTCCTCTATCAGAAACAATATCCGTGGGAACGCCATGGAGCTTGACAATTTCCTTAGCAAACGCCTTAGCAAGTGTCTTGGCGCAGGGCAACTTAATGAATGGAACCAAATGACACATCTTACTAAAACGGTCCACGACCACCCAGATGACAGTAAAACCCTTGGACACAGGAAGATCAGTAATAAAATCCATTGTGAGATGCGTCCAAGGCGCATTAGGAACCTCCAGAGGGCAAAGCAGAAGTATGTGAAGCCTTTGACCTAGCACACACAGTACACTGACGCACCCACTTGATGACTTCCTTCTGCCATCCAGGCCACCAAAAACTGTGACTGATAAGTCTCTTAGTCTCCGAAATTCCTGGATGACCTGCCAACCGAGACTCATGACACTCCACAAACAAATCTCTCCTAAAGACTCTAGGCACGAACAACCTCCCATAGGGAGTGTTAGATGGAGCATCATCTTGAGCTTTCAGAATCCCATTCTCCAAAACGGAGTCCAACGCCGCCACCACAACTCCTTTCTGTAAAATGCTCTCCTCCTCCTTGGCACCGACTGTAGGAGAGAAGCTGCGAGATAAAGCATCGGCTTTGACATTCTTAGTACCAGGGATATAGGTAACAGAAAAATGAAACCAAGAAAAAAAAAAGTGCCCACCTAGCTTGACGGGCATTCAAGCGCTTGGCAGCATCCAGATAGATCAAATTCTTATGATCTGTGAAAACCTGAATAGGAAATCTAGCACCGTGCAAAAAATGACGCCAATGTTCAAACGCAAGTTTAATGGCCACCAACTCGCGATTTCCAACATCATAATTCAGTTCAGTTTCCGAAAAATTTTTCGAAAAGAAGGCACAAGGATGTACTCCACCCTTTTTCTCCTGAGACAAAACTGCTCCGACCCCCACCGATGAAGCATCGACCTCGACCAAAAAAGGCTTGGTCTCATCAGGCTGCATAAGGATAGGGGCAGAACTGAACCTCTCTTTGAGATACTCAAACGCTTCAATGGCCTCAGTAGTCCACTGGGCCGTATTCGCACATTTACTGGTGAGATCGGTTAGAGGTTTAACAATTACAGAAAAATTCTTAATGAATTTCCTGTAATAATTGGCAAAACCCAAAAATCTCTGTATAGATTTCAAACCAATAGGCCTAGGCCATTCCTGTACAGCCTGAACCTTCACAGGGTCCATCTCAAAGCCCTTGCTGGAGACAATGTAGCCCAAAAAACTAATTTTCTACACAGCGAACTCACATTTCTCCAACTTAGTAAACAGTGAATTATCACTCAATAACTGCAAAACTTCACGTACACTCTGCCAATGGGACTCTAGATCTGGTGAATAAATCAAAATGTCATCCAAATATACAACCACATTCTTACCAATCAAAGGTCTCAGGATGTCATTAATAAGGTTCTGAAAAAATGCAGGTGCATTGGTAAAAAAGTTTGCTTAAAGAATGGACGAAGCTGTACCTCAGTGAAGACGGTATCCTGTATCGTAAAGGAGGATAAAACCGGCAGTTGGTATTACCCAGAGTATTCCTTAGGTTGGTCTTCAAAGAACTCCATGAAAACATGGGACACCTGGGAGTGGAAAGGACAACCAACTTGATCCGTGAACGTTTCTTCTGGCCGTACATGCAGAGAGATATTGAGAGGTATGTGACCAGGGAGTGTGGGTGTCTGAATGATAAACGTCCCAACACATCACCCTGGGCACCTATGGGCAACATCCAAACTACGTACCCGTTTGAGATGGTCTCAATAGACTTTCTACATCTCGAGACATGTAAGGGTGGTTACGAATACATATTGGTGGTGATGGACCATTTTACTCGATTTACCCAAGCATATGCCACCACCAAATAAAGCTGGTCGAACAGTGGCAGAGAAGATCTTCAATGATTTTGCTTTGAGGTTTGGGTTCCCTACAAGGTTACACCACGACCAAGGAAGAGAATTTGAGAACCTGCTCTTTGCCAAGCTAGAAAAGTACTGTAGAATTCAGAGATCCCACACAACGCCCTATCACCCAGAGGGTAATGGACAAGTGGAACGTTTTAACCGAACATTATTGTCGATGTTGCGCACTTTAACAGCTGATGAGAAGAAAGACTGGAAGAGTTCTCTGTCAAAAGTGGTACATGCCTATAAGTGTACAAAGAGCGATGCAACGGGTTACTCACCTTTCTTTCTATTGTATGGACTGCCAATCGACATCATGTTCAATACTCCGGTGTCAGAGACTTACTGAATGTATCCGGAGTACGTTCGGAATTGGAAGTAACCGATGGCAGAGGCATACAACATAGCGTCCAAAGTGGTTACGCAAGGACAGAGCAAGAGTAAGGAGTACTATGATTGAAAATGTTATGGAGCAGAATTGGCACCGGGAATCCAGGTGCTAGTCAAGAATGTACGTGAGGAAGGTGGTCCAGGAAAACTTAGTTCATACTGGGAAGACAAGGTGTATGTGGTCATAAAGAGGAAAGCCGATGACAGTCTAGTGTATGAAATCCGATTGGAAAGAGGGGACAAGAAAACCAGAATAGTCCATCGGAATTTATTACTACCCTGTGATTATCTCCCACCACAACAAGACTTCCCAGAAGCAGACCAACATCAACCGAGATCGACTAAGGGACCACCACAGACTGAAGATCCGGAGGTGGATAGTGACCTTGAAAGTTCCGATGAGGAAGAGCACACCATTGTATTTCTCCGACCGGCAAGGAGAGGGACGTACCATTGTCAAGAGAGTGAACTAAGTCTCGAGACTCCAGAGTCTGTACCAAGGAGTACAGATGAAGTCCAATTCAGATCTGATGATTGAACACCGGTCACTGAAGAGACTGATCGACACTTAGGAGTAGCAGAATTACCAGACCAGGTGAAAATGGACGATTCAAGAGAAATACAGGAACTTATAGAGGCAGCTCCAAGAGCATCTGAGGAAGCATGGGAAATGAGTGCGGTGGAAGAAACTCCTGTGACCGAAGAACCTGTAGTATGTGAGGAACAACCCACCAGGAGGATGTCGACTCGAGAAGTGAGGAGGCCCGTGGTGCTGACGTATGAGACACTTGGTGAACCAAGTCAAGTGCCAAGGATTGTCGACTAGAAACAGGTATCTCTGCCTACGGACCAGGTAAGCCCACTGGAGTGGAATTCACCACCGAGAGGCAGTATGGAAAATGTTGCCTGGTGGAAAGACTTGTTTTCATGCTTTGATTTTTCTTAAAAGACTTTGTAGAAACAAAGAACTGTTAAGGCTTAGTGAGAGAGAGAGCTGGTTGAAGACGTACGAAAAGCTCCAGCTGAAGAGACGCTGATTGTGTCAATTGTGTTAATTGTTTATTTCTTTAAGGAGTACTACAAGAAAAAGGTAGTAGAATAGGTTGTTATAAATGTTTATAAATGTTATGCCATATTGACAATGCCAATTTGTATATAAAGTTACTCAATTTTCACCACTTTCTCAGAATTGGAGAGATTGACCAATTAAGACGAATGTCGAGGACGACATTCAAAAAGGAGGGAAGAGTGCGACATGCAGAAGTAGTGCTGTTGCTAAAAAAGCATCCAGCAACTATTACAAATAACACAAGCACAGGAGACAGGAAGTGTTGTGCTTCAGAAGCATCCAGCAACTAGAGGGGTTAACACAGTCATAGGAGACAGGGACTGTTTTAGCAGAGCCCCAGGGGGATTGTGGGGAACTTGTTATTGTACTCTGGCTGGAGCCTAAGAGAAAGGTGGTGTATGATCTGTATCTCACAGAAGGCAAGTGAACAGAATTCAGGTCAGGAGGGAAGCTAAATGTGGGTCAGATAGACTCCCTGAACTAACAGTGCAGAAAGATAAGGATTGGAAGGAATCATCTTCACACAGGGATAATCTCCATTATCAAACCCTCTCCTCCTCCATCTCCATGCAGGGTAGAGAATGCTGTGTACTATTGATTCCTTATGAAGGAAAAACCTGTGGCTGTGTATGCATAGAAGTGTGCTGCAAAGAGATCTAATCTGTGCTGAATTATGCTACTGAAGAGACTGACATTACTGTGCCTGCTTTAATAGACTGTACTGTGGTGAAGCCTGTTGCTTCAAAGAGTTAAATAGTACTGGCCATACTTGATTAAACTCCACTGTTCAACTGTTTATGAAGACTCTTGTCAGATGTGTCTAGTCAGTTATTGAATTTATCGTGTGCCTGAGAGAAGCTGCAGACTATGGTCGCTCTGAGTAACGGTTCCCCCAGGATTCCAACGAATTCATGTAACCGGTCTCGCCCGTATCTGAACTTAGGCGGTGTACGTGTAACACATGCTTTGTACTTCAAAGGAAACGTTCATAAGGCTTTTTATCCGCTAGCCCTTGTACATAACCCTTACCAAGTTACCATTCAGTAAAGACTGTATTTTTGAACGGGAGTCTCCTTTATTGAACTACGGAATACATGGTCCTGGCCAGCCAGCACCACCGGCTACAGGTGTGACGCCCTGCTGAGCATGAAGCCACAGATCCTGAAGGGGTGCATTTCAGGTTTTCTCCACAAGAGGCCCTCAGAGCATACACACACCTTCACCTTCCACCTCAGACCACCAGAGGGAGCCTGATAGGGATATAAATAGGGATGGTGGAGCTAGGCAGCTTAGTGATTCAGCAGCTCCTGCTCAGACTCAGAAGGAGAGAGTCTGTTAGTAAGTTCTCCTCAGGAAGGAGTAGAGACAGAACAGTCTGGAGTCCACAGCCAGTTCCTGCAGAGTGAGACACAGAGAAACAGGTCAGTCTGCAGTGGAGCTCAGTCAGACTCAAGCAGCTCGAGTTAAGTGAGCTAGGAGCATTGCTGACGCTCAGAGAGCAGCAGAAGAGGCAGCCAACTAACTGCCAGTGTGTATAGCCTAGTGAGGGCCCGAGTAGGCCGAAGGCTAGAGGAGTGAGTAGCATTGGGGGCAGAGGAGCTTTACCAGCTCACCCCAGAAACCATATACCGGACTCCGGCTCCGAGTCTGCAGGGATTCTTTACACCCAGCAGAAGACAACCAGAACCCCTGGCGAACTACATGTCCCAGGAATACCAATCGCTGACTGTTATACCAGGGTCAGGAGTTACCGAGGCCCCATATACCAGGGAGTGTGTACTCCAACAGAAGGCCCTACCACAGGATCAGCCGGTGCAGCGGTGCAGAACAGAGACTAAGTTAGGCCTAGCTCCAGGCAGGCCAGAGACTAACACTAAGCGGCGAAGAAACAGGAGGCCCTACACCTGCTCACTGGGGAGAGTCGTGCAGTGCACCCCTCACCCTACAGTGCTCCGGACGGTACCTGCATTTCCACCAGTAAAAGGTACAGAAGCAAACCGTGTGTGTGTGTCCCCTGTCCTTCCTTGGACCCGGCTGGGTCACCGCCATATCGTGCACCTCGTCAAACATCACTGCCCTGAGGCCTAGCTCCACCTGTGGGGAGCTACACCATCAAAGCTGCCGTAACACCGGCCTCAGTGGACTGATCCTCACCAGACACCACAGGTGGCGTCACGAACTCTGACATTTTATTTTCCCCTTTTTTAAGAGAGACCCCAGGGTACGGGCCTGGGAGCCGACCACCGCGACATCCCCCAAGACCAGGCATTAAGGCCCGGGCGCCGAGTAGTCCCCATCCCCTGGGCGCCACACAGGCATCCTGCATCGGCATAAGGCCCTTACAGCACAAGTACACACACCCAGCTCAGACCCTCACTTTCATGTAGCGTGCCAGGGCGTAATTGGAGACAAGCGACTCGCCCTCGGCTACCGCTTCACGCCATGCTACACAAGACTAAGCCCCTGCACATGGCAGGGAACAAAGGGAAAAAAATTCTTGATATTCCGTTAAAGCAATTTTCTTTAACGAAATTCTAAATTT
This sequence comes from Phyllobates terribilis, assembly GCF_046119375.1. Taxonomy (NCBI): domain Eukaryota; kingdom Metazoa; phylum Chordata; class Amphibia; order Anura; family Dendrobatidae; genus Phyllobates; species Phyllobates terribilis. The sequence continues at coordinate 757,729,722 of NW_027362761.1, forward strand.
TTGTAAAAATATTATTTAATGATTTTTGGGGGGTCGGGTGAAGTTCCCCAATAGAAACCTTGTGCCTCTACCAAGGACTGGGAACATAAATGGCTCCAGTAGTATTTCTTCTTTACTTATACACCCTGTATTCACCATGAAACAAATATCAAGTAGCTTAGGAGACAGATGGATAATGCTTAATTTTGCAGGATGCATCTTCAAGAGATGGCAATATTAAATATTTATCTTGAGAAGGCATCACTTCTTCATAGATTTTAGGTTATTTGCAGGGCTCTGATCCAGTTGTTTTACATTTTCTAGTTTACTTATTTGTGCAATTTACATTTAGGCTATGATCACATGCAGAAATTTTGCAGGTTTCTTTTTCTGCAGTCAAAACCTGTCTTGCCAGTAAAAACACTGCGTTCAAAATACAGATTTTCCTACATTTGTGTTGCTCTTTTAGGCACGTTTTTGTTACTTGTTTGGGTGAAGATTACATGTGTGATTATGACGCGCCCAGGGGATGGGGGCGACTCGGTGCCCGGGCCTTGTTGTTATTCTTGGGGGATGCCGCGGTGGCCAGCTCCCAGGGTCGTACCCTGGGGTCACTCTTAAAAAAGGAAGAAGGAATGGGGAATAGGTATATGGGATAGGAAAGAGTTTGTGATGCCACCTGTGGTGTCTGGTGAGGATCACCAGCGCTGCTACAGTCCTCTGAGGCCGGTGATCAGGCAACTAAGATGGTGCGGCTCCCCACAGGTAGAGCGGAGCCTCAGGGCAGCGTAGAAGAGGGGATGCAGGACAGAGGGGACCCAGCTGGGTCGGAGGAAGAATAGGCACACACACGACAGTTCACTTCAGTACCTTTACTGGTGGTGTTTCAGTCACGATCCAGGGCACTGTAGGGTGAATGGTGCATATCAGGACTCTCCCCAGTGAGTGGGGCCTCCTGTCTCTTGCCTTTTCCTATCAAGTTTATGATCTGCCTCTAGCTAGGCCTAACTTGGTCTCTGTCTTGCACCAGCTGACTTAGTGGTAGGGCCTTCGGTTGGAGTTCACACTCCCTGGTATTTTGGGCCTCAGTGACTCCTGACCCTGGTATTACAGTCAGCTTGTGGTGTTCCTGGGACATGTAGTTCACCAGGGATTCCGGTTGTTTCTGCTGGTCCTAGAGATCCTTGCAGACGTGGACCCGGTGTCCGGTATATGGTTGTGGGGTGAGCTGGTTAAGCTCCTCTGCCCCCTATGTAGCTCGCTACTCCACTTGCCTTTGGCCACGCTCGGGCCCTCACTAGGCTTCACACTGGCAGTAGGCCTCGCTACTCTTCACCGCTCTTATGGCGTCGGCACGACTTAGGCTCACTAACCTGAGCTCAATGAGTCTGGACTGTGCTCCACTGCAGGATGGCTTCTGCAGGAGCTCCTCTCAACAGGCTTCCTTCTACAGGCTGGATTCTCACAGGCTGGAACTAGCTCTGTTCCCTGAGGAAACTGTTCTCCAGACTGACTGCCTAGCTCCACCTTCCCTATTTATATCCCTCTCCGGGCTCCCTCTGGTGGTCTGAGGTGGAAGGTGGAGGTGTGTGAATGTTATGAGGGCCTCTTGTGGAGGAATCCATCCATGCACCCCTCTAGGATCTGTGGCACCAATGCGCAGCAGGGGCGCCACAATTACATGATTTGTCTATGATACATGTTTAATAAAACTTGATTTATTCACCAAAATCACAGCAAAAAATGACTCTGCAAAATATGTTTGCTGCAGCATTTTCGCACTTTCTCTTTGTTTTCCATGAGTGAAAAAACTCTGCAGAAAAGTTGTAAAAACGCTGAAAGAAATGACATGCTGGAGATGTCAAAAACGCTGCAGTTTTCAATCAGGAAAAAAACACAAACGTGTGCATGAGATTGAACATTTTAAAGTCCTAATAAAAAATCAAACCCTGTTGGGTTGTGTAAATGGTGCAGAAGTGAAATGCACAATGCTGACAAATGCTTTGCAGGGTTCCAAGCCGGATGCCTTGGGTTTTATAGTTTTCTTATTTCTGCACTTTAAAGCTAAATAATTTCAAAAGTAAGGCTGTATTAAGAGAAATGGGAAAGTGGAGTCCAAAGAAGGTAATCTGGTCTATTACCGAGCACTTCACAAGGTTGACTCCACTTCAGTTGTTTAACATTTTTATCTGGGGAAAAGTGAATATTTTAAAGAGAATCTGCTAACAGGCTTTTGCTACCCCCTCTAAGAGCAGCACAATGTAAGGGCAGAGACCTGATTCCAACAATGTATGACTTATTTTACTGGATGCCACAGTCTTGTTTAAAAACGGTTTCTTCTGCTGCAGTTCTAGCAGTTCTCTGAATGCTGAGCTCTGTATAACCCCGCCCACACCACTAATTGACAGCTTTTTTGTGTACACTGTGCATAGGCAGAAAGCTGCCAATCAGTAGTGGGTGAGTCATAGGGCTACATGGTAGCAGGTTTATTAGTCCTCTGGTATTAATCTACTGCTGGTAAAACAATGATTTTATTAAAAAAACTACACTAAGCAGCCCAGTAAGTGATACATCACTGTAATCAATGTCTCTATGTCATTATGCTGCTCTCAGATTAGATAACAAAATCCTGGTGACAGATTCCGTTTAAATTTCGTAATGGGGAATCAAAATCCATTCTAATGTGCAGGTGATGCATGAGGTAAATGTCCTCTGCCATTCACACCAGGAAACAGTGGTGCGTGAAACAGTTGTCTGCATATTCTAAAGTATTCCACATGCCACCTCGCTGGACATCTATGTTTTTGGAATAAGGTCTGAATTCTGGCATACCAGTGAGTGCCGCAGTTCATTCTACATTTATGCTTGCATATACTCTCTGCATTCTTTACGCACTTTTTCTGGGCACCACTGGAGTGTTCGGGGGTAGTCCTTGCTGTGAAAGTCATAGGAAACCTTGCAGTAACCTGGTATTCAGCTCACCCATGGACTGAGGATCTCCTCTGCACGGACGTCTTGTAGTATAGCAAGGAACAATGAAGAGAAAAGGAAGGTACATCCAGCACTGGGTCCTCATAAAAAAATCTTCTTTATTGCAAATCCATAAAAAACTCCAGACATTAATCGCATACGCATTTTTGTGACATACTGTACTTCATATGGGTCTATATGAGAGAAAATACCCGAAAGTGACACCATTCTAAAAACTGCACCCCTCAAGGTTAGAGATGAGCGTTGTTCTACTCGAACTGTTCGCCAATCTCAAATTCGAGCTGTTTTGGGCGGTGTTCGAGCCGTTTGGCGAACACGAACAATTTGAGAAAAATTCGGCTGTTCGAGGTTATGTTCGATAACTGTTCGTGCACCAAAATCATAACTGGATTTTTTCTCAGTAATGATGAAAATTAATGTTAATACGCAGTTTGAGTGTACAGCGGGGTGGGGGGAGGGGCAGGGGATGGATCTCTGCAGGAACAATGAAGATCTCCATTTTTTTTTCTCTTTCCCGCATTTACAGTGGGGAGGTGCAATCTGTCAGCCTATCAGCAGCGCACACACGGAGCGAAGTGCTTTTTTTCACACAAGCAAGGGCATGTGTCATTGGCAGTGTATGTCACATGTCCTTGCCCTATAAGACCAAGCCATTTTCCCCGTCGCCACCATTTTCTCACTGCTGCAGCTGCGTGTTAGACGGCACCGCTGTTGCTGTGTGCGCTATACCTTGTTAATTTCAAGCCAATTTTCGCACAAATCTACAGATAGCTTGGGAGTAGGGAATAGTTGTGATTGCAGTCCTTTTAAGGACTAGGTTACAGCATTTCCTACGACTTTTATCAGGCAGGTCTGTGCTCTTAAATAGATAGGTTGTGGGAGTAAAGACTAATTGTAATTGGAGTCCTTTTCAGGACTAGGTTACATCAGTTCCTATCAGTTTTTGCCAGGCAGGTCTGTGCCAGTGCTGTGCAAGTTTTTTTCACAGCATTTGGCTGAATTTAGCAAAGCTAATCCTTTTTGGCCTATTGCAGAGTGTGTTAGTCAGTGGAGTAGCCTATCTGTGTTGCAAGATATACCACCTGTGTATAGAATACCAATTTTTTTACTGCACCTAGTGAAGTAAAATCTTTTGGGCATAGCATCATTCTATTAGTCCATCTATACTGACCTCCATCAGGTTGCAAACTGAATCTAATTTTTTTCTGCATCTAGCTCTGAAAAAATATTTGGCCTTCTAGCGGTGTGTGGGACTTTCTCTATTAGTCCATCTATACTGACCTCCATCAGGTTGCAAATTCAAAATAATTTTTATCTGCATCTACAGTACCTCTGAAAAAATATTTGGGCTTCTAGCTGTGTGTGGGACTTGTTGTATTAGTCCATCTATACTGACCTCCATCAGGTTGCAAACTGAATATATTTTTTTCTGCATCTACCTCTGAAAAAATATTGGGCTTCTAGCTGTGTGTGGGACTTGTTGTATTAGTCCATCTATACTGACCTCCATCAGGTTGCAAACTGAATATATTTTTTTCTGCATCTACCTCTGAAAAAATATTGGGCTTCTAGCTGTGTGTGGGACTTGTATTAGTCCATCTATACTGACCTCCATCAGGTTGCAAACTGAATATAATTTTTTTCTGCATCTAGCTCTGAAAAAATATTTGGCCTTCTAGTAGTGTATCGGACTTTCTCTATTAGTCCATCTATACTGACCTCCATCAGGTTGCAAATTAAAAATAATTTTTATCTGCATCTACAGTACCTCTGAAAAAATATTTGGCCTTCTAGCAGTGTGTCGGACTTTCTCTATTAGTCCATCTATACTGACCTCCATCAGGTTGCAAATTCAAAATAATTTTTATCTGCATCTACAGTACCTCTGAAAAAATATTTGGGCTTCTAGCTGTGTGTGGGACTTGTTGTATTAGTCCATCTATACTGACCTCCATCAGGTTGCAAACTGAATATATTTTTTTCTGCATCTACCTCTGAAAAAATATTGGGCTTCTAGCTGTGTGTGGGTCTTGTTCTATTAATCCATCTATACAGACCTCCATCAGGTTGCAAACTGAATATAATTTTTTTCTGCATCTAGCTCTGAAAAAATATTTGGCCTTCTAGCAGTGTGTCGGACTTTCTCTATTAGTCCATCTATACTGACCTCCATCAGGTTGCAAATTCAAAATAATTTTTATCTGCATCTACAGTACCTCTGAAAAAATATTTGGGCTTCTAGCTGTGTGTGGGACTTGTTGTATTAGTCCATCTATACTGACCTCCATCAGGTTGCAAACTGAATATATTTTTTTCTGCATCTACCTCTGAAAAAATATTGGGCTTCTAGCTGTGTGTGGGACTTGTTGTATTAGTCCATCTATACTGACCTCCATCAGGTTGCAAACTGAATATATTTTTTTCTGCATCTACCTCTGAAAAAATATTGGGCTTCTAGCTGTGTGTGGGACTTGTTGTATTAGTCCATCTATACTGACCTCCATCAGGTTGCAAACTGAATATAATTTTTTTCTGCATCTAGCTCTGAAAAAATATTTGGCCTTCTAGTAGTGTGTCGGACTTTCTCTATTAGTCCATCTATACTGACCTCCATCAGGTTGCAAATTAAAAATAATTTTTATCTGCATCTACAGTACCTCTGAAAAAATATTTGGCCTTCTAGCAGTGTGTCGGACTTTCTCTATTAGTCCATCTATACTGACCTCCATCAGGTTGCAAATTCAAAATAATTTTTATCTGCATCTACAGTACCTCTGAAAAAATATTTGGGCTTCTAGCTGTGTGTGGGACTTGTTGTATTAGTCCATCTATACTGACCTCCATCAGGTTGCAAACTGAATATATTTTTTTCTGCATCTACCTCTGAAAAAATATTGGGCTTCTAGCTGTGTGTGGGTCTTGTTCTATTAATCCATCTATACAGACCTCCATCAGGTTGCAAACTGAATCTAATTTTTTTCTGCATCTAGCTCTGAAAAAATATTTGGCCTTCTAGCAGTGTGTCGGACTTTCTCTATTAGTCCATCTATACTGACCTCCATCAGGTTGCAAATTCAAAATAATTTTTATCTGCATCTACAGTACCTCTGAAAAAATATTTGGGCTTCTAGCTGTGTGTGGGACTTGTTGTATTAGTCCATCTATACTGACCTCCATCAGGTTGCAAACTGAATATATTTTTTTCTGCATCTACCTCTGAAAAAATATTGGGCTTCTAGCTGTGTGTGGGACTTGTTGTATTAGTCCATCTATACTGACCTCCATCAGGTTGCAAACTGAATATATTTTTTTCTGCATCTACCTCTGAAAAAATATTGGGCTTCTAGCTGTGTGTGGGACTTGTTGTATTTGTCCATCTATACTGACCTCCATCAGGTTGCAAACTGAATATAATTTTTTTCTGCATCTAGCTCTGAAAAAATATTTGGCCTTCTAGTAGTGTGTCGGACTTTCTCTATTAGTCCATCTATACTGACCTCCATCAGGTTGCAAATTAAAAATAATTTTTATCTGCATCTACAGTACCTCTGAAAAAATATTTGGCCTTCTAGCAGTGTGTCGGACTTTCTCTATTAGTCCATCTATACTGACCTCCATCAGGTTGCAAATTCAAAATAATTTTTATCTGCATCTACAGTACCTCTGAAAAAAATATTTGGGCTTCTAGCTGTGTGTGGGACTTGTTGTATTAGTCCATCTATACTGACCTCCATCAGGTTGCAAACTGAATATATTTTTTTCTGCATCTACCTCTGAAAAAATATTGGGCTTCTAGCTGTGTGTGGGACTTGTTGTATTAGTCCATCTATACTGACCTCCATCAGGTTGCAAACTGAATATATTTTTTCTGCATCTACCTCTGAAAAAATATTGGGCTTCTAGCTGTGTGTGGGACTTGTTGTATTAGTCCATCTATACTGACCTCCATCAGGTTGCAAACTGAATATATTTTTTTCTGCATCTACCTCTGAAAAAATATTGGGCTTCTAGCTGTGTGTGGGTCTTGTTCTATTAATCCATCTATACAGACCTCCATCAGGTTGCAAACTGAATATAATTTTTTTCTGCATCTAGCTCTGAAAAAATATTTGGCCTTCTAGCAGTGTGTCGGACTTTCTCTATTAGTCCATCTATACTGACCTCCATCAGGTTGCAAATTCAAAATAATTTTTATCTGCATCTACAGTACCTCTGAAAAAAATATTTGGGCTTCTAGCTGTGTGTGGGACTTGTTGTATTAGTCCATCTATACTGACCTCCATCAGGTTGCAAACTGAATATATTTTTTTCTGCATCTACCTCTGAAAAAATATTGGGCTTCTACCTGTGTGTGGGACTTGTTGTATTAGTCCATCTATACTGACCTCCATCAGGTTGCAAACTGAATATATTTTTTCTGCATCTACCTCTGAAAAAATATTGGGCTTCTAGCTGTGTGTGGGACTTGTTGTATTAGTCCATCTATACTGACCTCCATCAGGTTGCAAACTGAATATATTTTTTTCTGCATCTACCTCTGAAAAAATATTGGGCTTCTAGCTGTGTGTGGGTCTTGTTCTATTAATCCATCTATACAGACCTCCATCAGGTTGCAAACTGAATATAATTTTTTTCTGCATCGAGCTCTGAAAAAATATTTGGCCTTCTAGCAGTGTGTTGGACTTTCTCTATTAGTCCATCTGTACTGACCTCCATCAGGTTGCAAATTCAAAATAATTTTTATCTGCATCTACAGTACCTCTGAAAAAATATTTGGGCTTCTAGCTGTGTGTGGGACTTGTTGTATTAGTCCATCTATACTGACCTCCATCAGGTTGCAAACTGAATATATTTTTTTCTGCATCTACCTCTGAAAAAATATTGGGCTTCTAGCTGTGTGTGGGACTTGTTGTATTAGTCCATCTATACTGACCTCCATCAGGTTGCAAACTGAATATATTTTTTTCTGCATCTACCTCTGAAAAAATATTGGGCTTCTAGCTGTGTGTGGGACTTGTTGTATTAGTCCATCTATACTGACCTCCATCAGGTTGCAAACTGAATATAATTTTTTTCTGCATCTAGCTCTGAAAAAATATTTGGCCTTCTAGTAGTGTGTCGGACTTTCTCTATTAGTCCATCTATACTGACCTCCATCAGGTTGCAAATTAAAAATAATTTTTATCTGCATCTACAGTACCTCTGAAAAAATATTTGGCCTTCTAGCAGTGTGTCGGACTTTCTCTATTAGTCCATCTATACTGACCTCCATCAGGTTGCAAATTCAAAATAATTTTTATCTGCATCTACAGTACCTCTGAAAAAATATTTGGGCTTCTAGCTGTGTGTGGGACTTGTTGTATTAGTCCATCTATACTGACCTCCATCAGGTTGCAAACTGAATATATTTTTTTCTGCATCTACCTCTGAAAAAATATTGGGCTTCTAGCTGTGTGTGGGTCTTGTTCTATTAATCCATCTATACAGACCTCCATCAGGTTGCAAACTGAATATAATTTTTTTCTGCATCTAGCTCTGAAAAAATATTTGGCCTTCTAGCAGTGTGTCGGACTTTCTCTATTAGTCCATCTATACTGACCTCCATCAGGTTGCAAATTCAAAATAATTTTTATCTGCATCTACAGTACCTCTGAAAAAATATTTGGGCTTCTAGCTGTGTGTGGGACTTGTTGTATTAGTCCATCTATACTGACCTCCATCAGGTTGCAAACTGAATATATTTTTTTCTGCATCTACCTCTGAAAAAATATTGGGCTTCTAGCTGTGTGTGGGACTTGTTGTATTAGTCCATCTATACTGACCTCCATCAGGTTGCAAACTGAATATATTTTTTTCTGCATCTACCTCTGAAAAAATATTGGGCTTCTAGCTGTGTGTGGGACTTGTTGTATTAGTCCATCTATACTGACCTCCATCAGGTTGCAAACTGAATATAATTTTTTTCTGCATCTAGCTCTGAAAAAATATTTGGCCTTCTAGTAGTGTGTCGGACTTTCTCTATTAGTCCATCTATACTGACTTCCATCAGGTTGCAAATTAAAAATAATTTTTATCTGCATCTACAGTACCTCTGAAAAAATATTTGGCCTTCTAGCAGTGTGTCGGACTTTCTCTATTAGTCCATCTATACTGACCTCCATCAGGTTGCAAATTCAAAATAATTTTTATCTGCATCTACAGTACCTCTGAAAAAATATTTGGGCTTCTAGCTGTGTGTGGGACTTGTATTAGTCCATCTATACTGACCTCCATCAGGTTGCAAACTGAATATATTTTTTTCTGCATCTACCTCTGAAAAAATATTGGGCTTCTAGCTGTGTGTGGGTCTTGTTATATTAATCCATCTATACAGACCTCCATCAGGTTGCAAACTGAATATAATTTTTTTCTGCATCTAGCTCTGAAAAAATATTTGGCCTTCTAGCAGTGTGTCGGACTTTCTCTATTAGTCCATCTATACTGACCTCCATCAGGTTGCAAATTCAAAATAATTTTTATCTGCATCTACAGTACCTCTGAAAAAATATTTGAGCTTCTAGCTGTGTGTGGGACTTGTTGTATTAGTCCATCTATATTGACCTCCATCAGGTTGCAAACTGAATATATTTTTTTCTGCATCTACCTCTGAAAAAATATTGGGCTTCTAGCTGTGTGTGGGACTTGTTGTATTAGTCCATCTATACTGACCTCCATCAGGTTGCAAACTGAATATATTTTTTTCTGCATCTACCTCTGAAAAAATATTGGGCTTCTAGCTGTGTGTGGGACTTGTTGTATTAGTCCATCTATACTGACCTCCATCAGGTTGCAAACTGAATATAATTTTTTTCTGCATCTAGCTCTGAAAAAATATTTGGCCTTCTAGTAGTGTGTCGGACTTTCTCTATTAGTCCATCTATACTGACCTCCATCAGGTTGCAAATTAAAAATAATTTTTATCTGCATCTACAGTACCTCTGAAAAAATATTTGGCCTTCTAGCAGTGTGTCGGACTTTCTCTATTAGTCCATCTATACTGACCTCCATCAGGTTGCAAATTCAAAATAATTTTTATCTGCATCTACAGTACCTCTGAAAAAATATTTGGGCTTCTAGCTGTGTGTGGGACTTGTATTAGTCCATCTATACTGACCTCCATCAGGTTGCAAACTGAATATATTTTTTTCTGCATCTACCTCTGAAAAAATATTGGGCTTCTAGCTGTGTGTGGGTCTTGTTATATTAATCCATCTATACAGACCTCCATCAGGTTGCAAACTGAATATAATTTTTTTCTGCATCTAGCTCTGAAAAAATATTTGGCCTTCTAGCAGTGTGTCGGACTTTCTCTATTAGTCCATCTATACTGACCTCCATCAGGTTGCAAATTCAAAATAATTTTTATCTGCATCTACAGTACCTCTGAAAAAATATTTGAGCTTCTAGCTGTGTGTGGGACTTGTTGTATTAGTCCATCTATATTGACCTCCATCAGGTTGCAAACTGAATATATTTTTTTCTGCATCTACCTCTGAAAAAATATTGGGCTTCTAGCTGTGTGTGGGACTTGTTGTATTAGTCCATCTATACTGACCTCCATCAGGTTGCAAACTGAATATATTTTTTTCTGCATCTACCTCTGAAAAAATATTGGGCTTCTAGCTGTGTGTGGGACTTGTTGTATTAGTCCATCTATACTGACCTCCATCAGGTTGCAAACTGAATATAATTTTTTTCTGCATCTAGCTCTGAAAAAATGTTTGGCCTTCTAGTAGTGTGTCGGACTTTCTCTATTAGTCCATCTATACTGACCTCCATCAGGTTGCAAATTAAAAATAATTTTTATCTGCATCTACAGTACCTCTGAAAAAATATTTGGCCTTCTAGCAGTGTGTCGGACTTTCTCTATTAGTCCATCTATACTGACCTCCATCAGGTTGCAAATTCAAAATAATTTTTATCTGCATCTACAGTACCTCTGAAAAAATATTTGGGCTTCTAGCTGTGTGTGGGACTTGTTGTATTAGTCCATCTATACTGACCTCCATCAGGTTGCAAACTGAATATATTTTTTTCTGCATCTACCGCTGAAAAAATATTGGGCTTCTAGCTGTGTGTGGGTCTTGTTCTATTAATCCATCTATACAGACCTCCATCAGGTTGCAAACTGAATATAATTTTTTTCTGCATCTAGCTCTGAAAAAATATTTGGCCTTCTAGTAGTGTGTGGGACTTTCTCTGTTAGTCCATCTATACTGACCTCCATCAGGTTGCAAACTGAATATATTTTTTTCTGCATCTACCTCTGAAAAAATATTGGGCTTCTAGCTGTGTGTGGGTCTTGTTCTATTAATCCATCTATACAGACCTCCATCAGGTTGCAAACTGAATATAATTTTTTTCTGCATCTAGCTCTGAAAAAATATTTGGCCTTCTAGCAGTGTGTCGGACTTTCTCTATTAGTCCATCTATACTGACCTCCATCAGGTTGCAAATTCAAAATAATTTTTATCTGCATCTACAGTACCTTTGAAAAAATATTTGGGCTTCTAGCTGTGTGTGGGACTTGTTGTATTAGTCCATCTATACTGACCTCCATCAGGTTGCAAACTGAATATAATTTTTTTCTGCATCTACCTCTGAAAAAATATTGGGCTTCTAGCTGTGTGTGGGACTTGTTGTATTAGTCCATCTATACTGACCTCCATCAGGTTGCAAACTGAATATAATTTTTTTCTGCATCTAGCTCTGAAAAAATATTTGGCCTTCTAGTAGTGTGTCGGACTTTCTCTATTAGTCCATCTATACTGACCTCCATCAGGTTGCAAATTCAAAATAATTTTTATCTGCATCTACAGTACCTCTGAAAAAATATTTGGCCTTCTAGCAGTGTGTCGGACTTTCTCTATTAGTCCATCTATACTGACCTCCATCAGGTTGCAAATTCAAAATAATTTTTATCTGCATCTACAGTACCTCTGAAAATATATTTGGGCTTCTAGCTGTGTGTGGGACTTGTTGTATTAGTCCATCTATACTGACCTCCATCAGGTTGCAAACTGAATATATTTTTTTCTGCATCTACCTCTGAAAAAATATTGGGCTTCTAGCTGTGTGTGGGACTTGTTGTATTAGTCCATCTATACTGACCTCCATCAGGTTGCAAACTGAATATATTTTTTTCTGCATCTACCTCTGAAAAAATATTGGGCTTCTAACTGTGTGTGGGACTTGTTGTATTAGTCCATCTATACTGACCTCCATCAGGTTGCAAACTGAATATATTTTTTTCTGCATCTACCTCTGAAAAAATATTGGGCTTCTAGCTGTGTGTAGGTCTTGTTCTATTAATCCATCTATACAGACCTCCATCAGGTTGCAAACTGAATCTAATTTTTTTCTGCATCTAGCTCTGAAAAAATATTTGGCCTTCTAGCAGTGTGTCGGACTTTCTCTATTAGTCCATCTATACTGACCTCCATCAGGTTGCAAATTCAAAATAATTTTTATCTGCATCTACAGTACCTCTGAAAAAATATTTGGGCTTCTAGCTGTGTGTGGGACTTGTTGTATTAGTCCATCTATACTGACCTCCATCAGGTTGCAAACTGAATATATTTTTTTCTGCATCTACCTCTGAAAAAATATTGGGCTTCTAGCTGTGTTTGGGACTTGTTGTATTAGTCCATCTATACTGACCTCCATCAGGTTGCAAACTGAATATATTTTTTTCTGCATCTACCTCTGAAAAAATATTGGGCTTCTAGCTGTGTGTGGGACTTGTTGTATTAGTCCATCTATACTGACCTCCATCAGGTTGCAAACTGAATATATTTTTTTCTGCATCTACCTCTGAAAAAATATTGGGCTTCTAGCTGTGTGTAGGTCTTGTTCAATTAATCCATCTATACAGACCTCCATCAGGTTGCAAACTGAATCTAATTTTTTTCTGCATCTAGCTCTGAAAAAATATTTGGCCTTCTAGCAGTGTGTTGGACTTTCTCTATTAGTCCATCTATACTGACCTCCATCAGGTTGCAAATTAAAAATAATTTTTATCTGCATCTACAGTACCTCTGAAAAAATATTTGGGCTTCTAGCTGTGTGTGGGACTTGTTGTATTAGTCCATCTATACTGACCTCCATCAGGTTGCAAACTGAATATAATTTTTTTCTGCATCTAGCTCTGAAAAAATATTTGGCCTTCTAGCAGTGTGTCGGACTTTCTCTATTAGTCCATCTATACTGACCTCCATCAGGTTGCAAATTCAAAATAATTTTTATCTGCATCTACAGTACCTCTGAAAAAATATTTGGGCTTCTAGCTGTGTGTGGGACTTGTTGTATTAGTCCATCTATACTGACCTCCATCAGGTTGCAAACTGAATATATTTTTTTCTGCATCTACCTCTGAAAAAATATTGGGCTTCTAGCTGTGTGTGGGTCTTGTTCTATTAATCCATCTATACAGACCTCCATCAGGTTGCAAACTGAATATAATTTTTTTCTGCATCTAGCTCTGAAAAAATATTTGGCCTTCTATCAGTGTGTCGGACTTTCTCTATTAGTCCATCTATACTGACCTCCATCAGGTTGCAAATTCAAAATAATTTTTATCTGCATCTACAGTACCTCTGAAAAAATATTTGGGCTTCTAGCTGTGTGTGGGACTTGTTGTATTAGTCCATCTATACTGACCTCCATCAGGTTGCAAACTGAATATATTTTTTTCTGCATCTACCTCTGAAAAAATATTGGGCTTCTAGCTGTGTGTGGGACTTGTTGTATTAGTCCATCTATACTGACCTCCATCAGGTTGCAAACTGAATATAATTTTTTTCTGCATCTAGCTCTGAAAAAATATTTGGCCTTCTAGTAGTGTGTCGGACTTTCTCTATTAGTCCATCTATACTGACCTCCATCAGGTTGCAAATTAAAAATAATTTTTATCTGCATCTACAGTACCTCTGAAAAAATATTTGGCCTTCTAGCAGTGTGTCGGACTTTCTCTATTAGTCCATCTATACTGACCTCCATCAGGTTGCAAATTCAAAATAATTTTTATCTGCATCTACAGTACCTCTGAAAAAATATTTGGGCTTCTAGCTGTGTCTGGGACTTGGTGTATTAGTCCATCTATACTGACCTCCATCAGGTTGAAAACTGAATATATTTTTTTCTGCATCTACCTCTGAAAAAATATTGGGCTTCTAGCTGTGTGTGGGTCTTGTTCTATTAATCCATCTATACAGACCTCCATCAGGTTGCAAACTGAATATAATTTTTTTCTGCATCTAGCTCTGAAAAAATATTTGGCCTTCTAGCAGTGTGTCGGACTTTCTCTATTAGTCCATCTATACTGACCTCCATCAGGTTGCAAATTCAAAATAATTTTTATCTGCATCTACAGTACCTCTGAAAAAATATTTGGGCTTCTAGCTGTGTGTGGGACTTGTTGTATTAGTCCATCTATACTGACCTCCATCAGGTTGCAAACTGAATATATTTTTTTCTGCATCTACCTCTGAAAAAATATTGGGCTTCTAGCTGTGTGTGGGACTTGTTGTATTAGTCCATCTATACTGACCTCCATCAGGTTGCAAACTGAATATATTTTTTTCTGCATCTACCTCTGAAAAAATATTGGGCTTCTAGCTGTGTGTGGGACTTGTTGTATTAGTCCATCTATACTGACCTCCATCAGGTTGCAAACTGAATATAATTTTTTTCTGCATCTAGCTCTGAAAAAATATTTGGCCTTCTAGTAGTGTGTCGGACTTTCTCTATTAGTCCATCTATACTGACTTCCATCAGGTTGCAAATTAAAAATAATTTTTATCTGCATCTACAGTACCTCTGAAAAAATATTTGGCCTTCTAGCAGTGTGTCGGACTTTCTCTATTAGTCCATCAATACTGACCTCCATCAGGTTGCAAATTCAAAATAATTTTTATCTGCATCTACAGTACCTCTGAAAAAATATTTGGGCTTCTAGCTGTGTGTGGGACTTGTATTAGTCCATCTATACTGACCTCCATCAGGTTGCAAACTGAATATATTTTTTTCTGCATCTACCTCTGAAAAAATATTGGGCTTCTAGCTGTGTGTGGGTCTTGTTATATTAATCCATCTATACAGACCTCCATCAGGTTGCAAACTGAATATAATTTTTTTCTGCATCTAGCTCTGAAAAAATATTTGGCCTTCTAGCAGTGTGTCGGACTTTCTCTATTAGTCCATCTATACTGACCTCCATCAGGTTGCAAATTCAAAATAATTTTTATCTGCATCTACAGTACCTCTGAAAAAATATTTGAGCTTCTAGCTGTGTGTGGGACTTGTTGTATTAGTCCATCTATATTGACCTCCATCAGGTTGCAAACTGAATATATTTTTTTCTGCATCTACCTCTGAAAAAATATTGGGCTTCTAGCTGTGTGTGGGACTTGTTGTATTAGTCCATCTATACTGACCTCCATCAGGTTGCAAACTGAATATATTTTTTTCTGCATCTACCTCTGAAAAAATATTGGGCTTCTAGCTGTGTGTGGGACTTGTTGTATTAGTCCATCTATACTGACCTCCATCAGGTTGCAAACTGAATATAATTTTTTTCTGCATCTAGCTCTGAAAAAATATTTGGCCTTCTAGTAGTGTGTCGGACTTTCTCTATTAGTCCATCTATACTGACCTCCATCAGGTTGCAAATTAAAAATAATTTTTATCTGCATCTACAGTACCTCTGAAAAAATATTTGGCCTTCTAGCAGTGTGTCGGACTTTCTCTATTAGTCCATCTATACTGACCTCCATCAGGTTGCAAATTCAAAATAATTTTTATCTGCATCTACAGTACCTCTGAAAAAATATTTGGGCTTCTAGCTGTGTGTGGGACTTGTATTAGTCCATCTATACTGACCTCCATCAGGTTGCAAACTGAATATATTTTTTTCTGCATCTACCTCTGAAAAAATATTGGGCTTCTAGCTGTGTGTGGGTCTTGTTATATTAATCCATCTATACAGACCTCCATCAGGTTGCAAACTGAATATAATTTTTTTCTGCATCTAGCTCTGAAAAAATATTTGGCCTTCTAGCAGTGTGTCGGACTTTCTCTATTAGTCCATCTATACTGACCTCCATCAGGTTGCAAATTCAAAATAATTTTTATCTGCATCTACAGTACCTCTGAAAAAATATTTGAGCTTCTAGCTGTGTGTGGGACTTGTTGTATTAGTCCATCTATATTGACCTCCATCAGGTTGCAAACTGAATATATTTTTTTCTGCATCTACCTCTGAAAAAATATTGGGCTTCTAGCTGTGTGTGGGACTTGTTGTATTAGTCCATCTATACTGACCTCCATCAGGTTGCAAACTGAATATATTTTTTTCTGCATCTACCTCTGAAAAAATATTGGGCTTCTAGCTGTGTGTGGGACTTGTTGTATTAGTCCATCTATACTGACCTCCATCAGGTTGCAAACTGAATATAATTTTTTTCTGCATCTAGCTCTGAAAAAATATTTGGCCTTCTAGTAGTGTGTCGGACTTTCTCTATTAGTCCATCTATACTGACCTCCATCAGGTTGCAAATTAAAAATAATTTTTATCTGCATCTACAGTACCTCTGAAAAAATATTTGGCCTTCTAGCAGTGTGTCGGACTTTCTCTATTAGTCCATCTATACTGACCTCCATCAGGTTGCAAATTCAAAATAATTTTTATCTGCATCTACAGTACCTCTGAAAAAATATTTGGGCTTCTAGCTGTGTGTGGGACTTGTTGTATTAGTCCATCTATACTGACCTCCATCAGGTTGCAAACTGAATATATTTTTTTCTGCATCTACCGCTGAAAAAATATTGGGCTTCTAGCTGTGTGTGGGTCTTGTTCTATTAATCCATCTATACAGACCTCCATCAGGTTGCAAACTGAATATAATTTTTTTCTGCATCTAGCTCTGAAAAAATATTTGGCCTTCTAGTAGTGTGTGGGACTTTCTCTGTTAGTCCATCTATACTGACCTCCATCAGGTTGCAAACTGAATATATTTTTTTCTGCATCTACCTCTGAAAAAATATTGGGCTTCTAGCTGTGTGTGGGTCTTGTTCTATTAATCCATCTATACAGACCTCCATCAGGTTGCAAACTGAATATAATTTTTTTCTGCATCTAGCTCTGAAAAAATATTTGGCCTTCTAGCAGTGTGTCGGACTTTCTCTATTAGTCCATCTATACTGACCTCCATCAGGTTGCAAATTCAAAATAATTTTTATCTGCATCTACAGTACCTTTGAAAAAATATTTGGGCTTCTAGCTGTGTGTGGGACTTGTTGTATTAGTCCATCTATACTGACCTCCATCAGGTTGCAAACTGAATATAATTTTTTTCTGCATCTACCTCTGAAAAAATATTGGGCTTCTAGCTGTGTGTGGGACTTGTTGTATTAGTCCATCTATACTGACCTCCATCAGGTTGCAAACTGAATATAATTTTTTTCTGCATCTAGCTCTGAAAAAATATTTGGCCTTCTAGTAGTGTGTCGGACTTTCTCTATTAGTCCATCTATACTGACCTCCATCAGGTTGCAAATTCAAAATAATTTTTATCTGCATCTACAGTACCTCTGAAAAAATATTTGGCCTTCTAGCAGTGTGTCGGACTTTCTCTATTAGTCCATCTATACTGACCTCCATCAGGTTGCAAATTCAAAATAATTTTTATCTGCATCTACAGTACCTCTGAAAATATATTTGGGCTTCTAGCTGTGTGTGGGACTTGTTGTATTAGTCCATCTATACTGACCTCCATCAGGTTGCAAACTGAATATATTTTTTTCTGCATCTACCTCTGAAAAAATATTGGGCTTCTAGCTGTGTGTGGGACTTGTTGTATTAGTCCATCTATACTGACCTCCATCAGGTTGCAAACTGAATATATTTTTTTCTGCATCTACCTCTGAAAAAATATTGGGCTTCTAACTGTGTGTGGGACTTGTTGTATTAGTCCATCTATACTGACCTCCATCAGGTTGCAAACTGAATATATTTTTTTCTGCATCTACCTCTGAAAAAATATTGGGCTTCTAGCTGTGTGTAGGTCTTGTTCTATTAATCCATCTATACAGACCTCCATCAGGTTGCAAACTGAATCTAATTTTTTTCTGCATCTAGCTCTGAAAAAATATTTGGCCTTCTAGCAGTGTGTCGGACTTTCTCTATTAGTCCATCTATACTGACCTCCATCAGGTTGCAAATTCAAAATAATTTTTATCTGCATCTACAGTACCTCTGAAAAAATATTTGGGCTTCTAGCTGTGTGTGGGACTTGTTGTATTAGTCCATCTATACTGACCTCCATCAGGTTGCAAACTGAATATATTTTTTTCTGCATCTACCTCTGAAAAAATATTGGGCTTCTAGCTGTGTTTGGGACTTGTTGTATTAGTCCATCTATACTGACCTCCATCAGGTTGCAAACTGAATATATTTTTTTCTGCATCTACCTCTGAAAAAATATTGGGCTTCTAGCTGTGTGTGGGACTTGTTGTATTAGTCCATCTATACTGACCTCCATCAGGTTGCAAACTGAATATATTTTTTTCTGCATCTACCTCTGAAAAAATATTGGGCTTCTAGCTGTGTGTAGGTCTTGTTCTATTAATCCATCTATACAGACCTCCATCAGGTTGCAAACTGAATCTAATTTTTTTCTGCATCTAGCTCTGAAAAAATATTTGGCCTTCTAGCAGTGTGTTGGACTTTCTCTATTAGTCCATCTATACTGACCTCCATCAGGTTGCAAATTAAAAATAATTTTTATCTGCATCTACAGTACCTCTGAAAAAATATTTGGGCTTCTAGCTGTGTGTGGGACTTGTTGTATTAGTCCATCTATACTGACCTCCATCAGGTTGCAAACTGAATATAATTTTTTTCTGCATCTAGCTCTGAAAAAATATTTGGCCTTCTAGCAGTGTGTCGGACTTTCTCTATTAGTCCATCTATACTGACCTCCATCAGGTTGCAAATTCAAAATAATTTTTATCTGCATCTACAGTACCTCTGAAAAAATATTTGGGCTTCTAGCTGTGTGTGGGACTTGTTGTATTAGTCCATCTATACTGACCTCCATCAGGTTGCAAACTGAATATATTTTTTTCTGCATCTACCTCTGAAAAAATATTGGGCTTCTAGCTGTGTGTGGGTCTTGTTCTATTAATCCATCTATACAGACCTCCATCAGGTTGCAAACTGAATATAATTTTTTTCTGCATCTAGCTCTGAAAAAATATTTGGCCTTCTATCAGTGTGTCGGACTTTCTCTATTAGTCCATCTATACTGACCTCCATCAGGTTGCAAATTCAAAATAATTTTTATCTGCATCTACAGTACCTCTGAAAAAATATTTGGGCTTCTAGCTGTGTGTGGGACTTGTTGTATTAGTCCATCTATACTGACCTCCATCAGGTTGCAAACTGAATATATTTTTTTCTGCATCTACCTCTGAAAAAATATTGGGCTTCTAGCTGTGTGTGGGACTTGTTGTATTAGTCCATCTATACTGACCTCCATCAGGTTGCAAACTGAATATAATTTTTTTCTGCATCTAGCTCTGAAAAAATATTTGGCCTTCTAGTAGTGTGTCGGACTTTCTCTATTAGTCCATCTATACTGACCTCCATCAGGTTGCAAATTAAAAATAATTTTTATCTGCATCTACAGTACCTCTGAAAAAATATTTGGCCTTCTAGCAGTGTGTCGGACTTTCTCTATTAGTCCATCTATACTGACCTCCATCAGGTTGCAAATTCAAAATAATTTTTATCTGCATCTACAGTACCTCTGAAAAAATATTTGGGCTTCTAGCTGTGTGTGGGACTTGGTGTATTAGTCCATCTATACTGACCTCCATCAGGTTGAAAACTGAATATATTTTTTTCTGCATCTACCTCTGAAAAAATATTGGGCTTCTAGCTGTGTGTGGGTCTTGTTCTATTAATCCATCTATACAGACCTCCATCAGGTTGCAAACTGAATATAATTTTTTTCTGCATCTAGCTCTGAAAAAATATTTGGCCTTCTAGTAGTGTGTGGGACTTTCTCTGTTACTCCATCTATACTGACCTCCATCAGGTTGCAAACTGAATATATTTTTTTCTGCATCTACCTCTGAAAAAATATTGGGCTTCTAGCTGTGTGTGGGTCTTGTTCTATTAATCCATCTATACAGACCTCCATCAGGTTGCAAACTGAATATAATTTTTTTCTGCATCTAGCTCTGAAAAAATATTTGGCCTTCTAGCAGTGTGTCGGACTTTCTCTATTAGTCCATCTATACTGACCTCCATCAGGTTGCAAATTCAAAATAATTTTTATCTGCATCTACAGTACCTCTGAAAAAATATTTGGGCTTCTAGCTGTGTGTGGGACTTGTATTAGTCCATCTATACTGACCTCCATCAGGTTGCAAACTGAATATATTTTTTTCTGCATCTACCTCTGAAAAAATATTGGGCTTCTAGCTGTGTGTGGGTCTTGTTATATTAATCCATCTATACAGACCTCCATCAGGTTGCAAACTGAATATAATTTTTTTCTGCATCTAGCTCTGAAAAAATATTTGGCCTTCTAGCAGTGTGTCGGACTTTCTCTATTAGTCCATCTATACTGACCTCCATTAGGTTGCAAATTCAAAATAATTTTTATCTGCATTTACAGTACCTCTGAAAAAATATTTGGGCTTCTAGCTGTGTGTGGGACTTGTTGTATTAGTCCATCTATATTGACCTCCATCAGGTTGCAAACTGAATATATTTTTTTCTGCATCTACCTCTGAAAAAATATTGGGCTTCTAGCTGTGTGTGGGACTTGTTGTATTAGTCCATCTATACTGACCTCCATCAGGTTGCAAACTGAATATATTTTTTTCTGCATCTACCTCTGAAAAAATATTGGGCTTCTAGCTGTGTGTGGGTCTTGTTCTATTAATCCATCTATACAGACCTCCATCAGGTTGCAAACTGAATATAATTTTTTTCTGCATCTAGCTCTGAAAAAATATTTGGCCTTCTAGTAGTGTGTCGGACTTTCTCTATTAGTCCATCTATACTGACCTCCATCAGGTTGCAAATTAAAAATAATTTTTATCTGCATCTACAGTACCTCTGAAAAAATATTTGGCCTTCTAGCAGTGTGTCGGACTTTCTCTATTAGTCCACCTATACTGACCTCCATCAGGTTGCAAATTCAAAATAATTTTTATCTGCATCTACAGTACCTCTGAAAAAATATTTGGGCTTCTAGCTGTGTGTGGGACTTGTTGTATTAGTCCATCTATACTGACCTCCATCAGGTTGCAAACTGAATATATTTTTTTCTGCATCTACCTCTGAAAAAATATTGGGCTTCTAGCTGTGTGTGGGTCTTGTTCTATTAATCCATCTATACAGACCTCCATCAGGTTGCAAACTGAATATAATTTTTTTCTGCATCTAGCTCTGAAAAAATATTTGGCCTTCTAGTAGTGTGTGGGACTTTCTCTGTTAGTCCATCTATACTGACCTCCATCAGGTTGCAAACTGAATATATTTTTTTCTGCATCTACCTCTGAAAAAATATTGGGCTTCTAGCTGTGTGTGGGTCTTGTTCTATTAATCCATCTATACAGACCTCCATCAGGTTGCAAACTGAATATAATTTTTTTCTGCATCTAGCTCTGAAAAAATATTTGGCCTTCTAGCAGTGTGTCGGACTTTCTCTATTAGTCCATCTATACTGACCTCCATCAGGTTGCAAATTCAAAATAATTTTTATCTGCATCTACAGTACCTTTGAAAAAATATTTGGGCTTCTAGCTGTGTGTGGGACTTGTTGTATTAGTCCATCTATACTGACCTCCATCAGGTTGCAAACTGAATATAATTTTTTTCTGCATCTACCTCTGAAAAAATATTGGGCTTCTAGCTGTGTGTGGGACTTGTTGTATTAGTCCATCTATACTGACCTCCATCAGGTTGCAAACTGAATATAATTTTTTTCTGCATCTAGCTCTGAAAAAATATTTGGCCTTCTAGTAGTGTGTCGGACTTTCTCTATTAGTCCATCTATACTGACCTCCATCAGGTTGCAAATTCAAAATAATTTTTATCTGCATCTACAGTACCTCTGAAAAAATATTTGGCCTTCTAGCAGTGTGTCGGACTTTCTCTATTAGTCCATCTATACTGACCTCCATCAGGTTGCAAATTCAAAATAATTTTTATCTGCATCTACAGTACCTCTGAAAAAATATTTGGGCTTCTAGCTGTGTGTGGGACTTGTTGTATTAGTCCATCTATACTGACCTCCATCAGGTTGCAAACTGAATATATTTTTTTCTGCATCTACCTCTGAAAAAATATTGGGCTTCTAGCTGTGTGTGGGTCTTGTTATATTAATCCATCTATACAGACCTCCATCAGGTTGCAAACTGAATATAATTTTTTTCTGCATCTAGCTCTGAAAAAATATTTGGCCTTCTAGCAGTGTGTCGGACTTTCTCTATTAGTCCATCTATACTGACCTCCATTAGGTTGCAAATTCAAAATAATTTTTATCTGCATTTACAGTACCTCTGAAAAAATATTTGGGCTTCTAGCTGTGTGTGGGACTTGTTGTATTAGTCCATCTATATTGACCTCCATCAGGTTGCAAACTGAATATATTTTTTTCTGCATCTACCTCTGAAAAAATATTGGGCTTCTAGCTGTGTGTGGGACTTGTTGTATTAGTCCATCTATACTGACCTCCATCAGGTTGCAAACTGAATATATTTTTTTCTGCATCTACCTCTGAAAAAATATTGGGCTTCTAGCTGTGTGTGGGTCTTGTTCTATTAATCCATCTATACAGACCTCCATCAGGTTGCAAACTGAATATAATTTTTTTCTGCATCTAGCTCTGAAAAAATATTTGGCCTTCTAGTAGTGTGTCGGACTTTCTCTATTAGTCCATCTATACTGACCTCCATCAGGTTGCAAATTAAAAATAATTTTTATCTGCATCTACAGTACCTCTGAAAAAATATTTGGCCTTCTAGCAGTGTGTCGGACTTTCTCTATTAGTCCACCTATACTGACCTCCATCAGGTTGCAAATTCAAAATAATTTTTATCTGCATCTACAGTACCTCTGAAAAAATATTTGGGCTTCTAGCTGTGTGTGGGACTTGTTGTATTAGTCCATCTATACTGACCTCCATCAGGTTGCAAACTGAATATATTTTTTTCTGCATCTACCTCTGAAAAAATATTGGGCTTCTAGCTGTGTGTGGGTCTTGTTCTATTAATCCATCTATACAGACCTCCATCAGGTTGCAAACTGAATATAATTTTTTTCTGCATCTAGCTCTGAAAAAATATTTGGCCTTCTAGTAGTGTGTGGGACTTTCTCTGTTAGTCCATCTATACTGACCTCCATCAGGTTGCAAACTGAATATATTTTTTTCTGCATCTACCTCTGAAAAAATATTGGGCTTCTAGCTGTGTGTGGGTCTTGTTCTATTAATCCATCTATACAGACCTCCATCAGGTTGCAAACTGAATATAATTTTTTTCTGCATCTAGCTCTGAAAAAATATTTGGCCTTCTAGCAGTGTGTCGGACTTTCTCTATTAGTCCATCTATACTGACCTCCATCAGGTTGCAAATTCAAAATAATTTTTATCTGCATCTACAGTACCTTTGAAAAAATATTTGGGCTTCTAGCTGTGTGTGGGACTTGTTGTATTAGTCCATCTATACTGACCTCCATCAGGTTGCAAACTGAATATAATTTTTTTCTGCATCTACCTCTGAAAAAATATTGGGCTTCTAGCTGTGTGTGGGACTTGTTGTATTAGTCCATCTATACTGACCTCCATCAGGTTGCAAACTGAATATAATTTTTTTCTGCATCTAGCTCTGAAAAAATATTTGGCCTTCTAGTAGTGTGTCGGACTTTCTCTATTAGTCCATCTATACTGACCTCCATCAGGTTGCAAATTCAAAATAATTTTTATCTGCATCTACAGTACCTCTGAAAAAATATTTGGCCTTCTAGCAGTGTGTCGGACTTTCTCTATTAGTCCATCTATACTGACCTCCATCAGGTTGCAAATTCAAAATAATTTTTATCTGCATCTACAGTACCTCTGAAAAAATATTTGGGCTTCTAGCTGTGTGTGGGACTTGTTGTATTAGTCCATCTATACTGACCTCCATCAGGTTGCAAACTGAATATATTTTTTTCTGCATCTACCTCTGAAAAAATATTGGGCTTCTAGCTGTGTGTGGGACTTGTTGTATTAGTCCATCTATACTGACCTCCATCAGGTTGCAAACTGAATATATTTTTTTCTGCATCTACCTCTGAAAAAATATTGGGCTTCTAGCTGTGTGTGGGACTTGTTGTATTAGTCCATCTATACTGACCTCCATCAGGTTGCAAACTGAATATATTTTTTTCTGCATCTACCTCTGAAAAAATATTGGGCTTCTAGCTGTGTGTAGGTCTTGTTCTATTAATCCATCTATACAGACCTCCATCAGGTTGCAAACTGAATCTAATTTTTTTCTGCATCTAGCTCTGAAAAAATATTTGGCCTTCTAGCAGTGTGTCAGACTTTCTCTATTAGTCCATCTATACTGACCTCCATCAGGTTGCAAATTAAAAATAATTTTTATCTGCATCTACAGTACCTCTGAAAAAATATTTGGGCTTCTAGCTGTGTGTGGGACTTGTTGTATTAGTCCATCTATACTGACCTCCATCAGGTTGCAAACTGAATATAATTTTTTTCTGCATCTAGCTCTGAAAAAATATTTGGCCTTCTAGCAGTGTGTCGGACTTTCTCTATTAGTCCATCTATACTGACCTCCATCAGGTTGCAAATTCAAAATAATTTTTATCTGCATCTACAGTACCTCTGAAAAAATATTTGGGCTTCTAGCTGTGTGTGGGACTTGTTGTATTAGTCCATCTATACTGACCTCCATCAGGTTGCAAACTGAATATATTTTTTTCTGCATCTACCTCTGAAAAAATATTGGGCTTCTAGCTGTGTGTGGGTCTTGTTCTATTAATCCATCTATACAGACCTCCATCAGGTTGCAAACTGAATATAATTTTTTTCTGCATCTAGCTCTGAAAAAATATTTGGCCTTCTAGCAGTGTGTCGGACTTTCTCTATTAGTCCATCTATACTGACCTCCATCAGGTTGCAAATTCAAAATAATTTTTATCTGCATCTACAGTACCTCTGAAAAAATATTTGGGCTTCTAGCTGTGTGTGGGACTTGTTGTATTAGTCCATCTATACTGACCTCCATCAGGTTGCAAACTGAATATATTTTTTTCTGCATCTACCTCTGAAAAAATATTGGGCTTCTAGCTGTGTGTGGGACTTGTTGTATTAGTCCATCTATACTGACCTCCATCAGGTTGCAAACTGAATATATTTTTTTCTGCATCTACCTCTGAAAAAATATTGGGCTTCTAGCTGTGTGTGGGACTTGTTGTATTAGTCCATCTATACTGACCTCCATCAGGTTGCAAACTGAATATAATTTTTTTCTGCATCTAGCTCTGAAAAAATATTTGGCCTTCTAGTAGTGTGTCGGACTTTCTCTATTAGTCCATCTATACTGACCTCCATCAGGTTGCAAATTAAAAATAATTTTTATCTGCATCTACAGTACCTCTGAAAAAATATTTGGCCTTCTAGCAGTGTGTCGGACTTTCTCTATTAGTCCATCTATACTGACCTCCATCAGGTTGCAAATTCAAAATAATTTTTATCTGCATCTACAGTACCTCTGAAAAAATATTTGGGCTTCTAGCTGTGTGTGGGACTTGGTGTATTAGTCCATCTATACTGACCTCCATCAGGTTGAAAACTGAATATATTTTTTTCTGCATCTACCTCTGAAAAAATATTGGGCTTCTAGCTGTGTGTGGGTCTTGTTCTATTAATCCATCTATACAGACCTCCATCAGGTTGCAAACTGAATATAATTTTTTTCTCCATCTAGCTCTGAAAAAATATTTGGCCTTCTAGTAGTGTGTGGGACTTTCTCTGTTAGTCCATCTATACTGACCTCCATCAGGTTGCAAACTGAATATATTTTTTTCTGCATCTACCTCTGAAAAAATATTGGGCTTCTAGCTGTGTGTGGGTCTTGTTCTATTAATCCATCTATACAGACCTCCATCAGGTTGCAAACTGAATATAATTTTTTTCTGCATCTAGCTCTGAAAAAATATTTGGCCTTCTAGCAGTGTGTCGGACTTTCTCTATTAGTCCATCTATACTGACCTCCATCAGGTTGCAAATTCAAAATAATTTTTATCTGCATCTACAGTACCTTTGAAAAAATATTTGGGCTTCTAGCTGTGTGTGGGACTTGTTGTATTAGTCCATCTATACTGACCTCCATCAGGTTGCAAACTGAATATAATTTTTTTCTGCATCTACCTCTGAAAAAATATTGGGCTTCTAGCTGTGTGTGGGACTTGTTGTATTAGTCCATCTATACTGACCTCCATCAGGTTGCAAACTGAATATAATTTTTTTCTGCATCTAGCTCTGAAAAAATATTTGGCCTTCTAGTAGTGTGTCGGACTTTCTCTATTAGTCCATCTATACTGACCTCCATCAGGTTGCAAATTAAAAATAATTTTTATCTGCATCTACAGTACCTCTGAAAAAATATTTGGCCTTCTAGCAGTGTGTCGGACTTTCTCTATTAGTCCATCTATACTGACCTCCATCAGGTTGCAAATTCAAAATAATTTTTATCTGCATCTACAGTACCTCTGAAAAAATATTTGGGCTTCTAGCTGTGTGTGGGACTTGTTGTATTAGTCCATCTATACTGACCTCCATCAGGTTGCAAACTGAATATATTTTTTTCTGCATCTACCTCTGAAAAAATATTGGGCTTCTAGCTGTGTGTGGGTCTTGTTCCATTAATCCATCTATACAGACCTCCATCAGGTTGCAAACTGAATATAATTTTTTTCTGCATCTAGCTCTGAAAAAATATTTGGCCTTCTAGTAGTGTGTGGGACTTTCTCTGTTAGTCCATCTATACTGACCTCCATCAGGTTGCAAACTGAATATATTTTTTTCTGCATCTACCTCTGAAAAAATATTGGGCTTTTAGCTGTGTGTGGGTCTTGTTCTGTTAATCCATCTATACAGACCTCCATCAGGTTGCAAACTAAATATAATTTTTTTCTGCATCTAGCTCTGAAAAAATATTTGGCCTTCTAGCAGTGTGTCGGACTTTCTCTATTAGTCCATCTATACTGACCTCCATCAGGTTGCAAATTCAAAATAATTTTTATCTGCATCTACAGTACCTCTGAAAAAATATTTGGGCTTCTAGCTGTGTGTGGGACTTGTTGTATTAGTCCATCTATACTGACATCCATCAGGTTGCAAACTGAATATAATTTTTTTCTGCATCTACCTCTGAAAAAATATTGGGCTTCTAGCTGTGTGTGGGACTTGTTGTATTAGTCCATCTATACTGACCTCCATCAGGTTGCAAACTGAATATAATTTTTTTCTGCATCTAGCTCTGAAAAAATATTTGGCCTTCTAGTAGTGTGTCGGACTTTCTCTATTAGTCCATCTATACTGACCTCCATCAGGTTGCAAATTCAAAATAATTTTTATCTGCATCTACAGTACCTCTGAAAAAATATTTGGCCTTCTAGCAGTGTGTCGGACTTTCTCTATTAGTCCATCTATACTGACCTCCATCAGGTTGCAAATTCAAAATAATTTTTATCTGCATCTACAGTACCTCTGAAAAAATATTTGGGCATCTAGCTGTGTGTGGGACTTGTTGTATTAGTCCATCTATACTGACCTCCATCAGGTTGCAAACTGAATATATTTTTTTCTGCATCTACCTCTGAAAAAATATTGGGCTTCTAGCTGTGTGTGGGACTTGTTGTATTAGTCCATCTATACTGACCTCCATCAGGTTGCAAACTGAATATATTTTTTTCTGCATCTACCTCTGAAAAAATATTGGGCTTCTAGCTGTGTGTGGGACTTGTTGTATTAGTCCATCTATACTGACCTCCATCAGGTTGCAAACTGAATATAATTTTTTTCTGCATCTAGCTCTGAAAAAATATTTGGCCTTCTAGTAGTGTGTCGGACTTTCTCTATTAGTCCATCTATACTGACCTCCATCAGGTTGCAAATTCAAAATAATTTTTATCTGCATCTACAGTACCTCTGAAAAAATATTTGGCCTTCTAGCAGTGTGTCGGACTTTCTCTATTAGTCCATCTATACTGACCTCCATCAGGTTGCAAATTCAAAATAATTTTTATCTGCATCTACAGTACCTCTGAAAAAATATTTGGGCTTCTAGCTGTGTGTGGGACTTGTTGTATTAGTCCATCTATACTGACCTCCATCAGGTTGCAAACTGAATATATTTTTTTCTGCATCTACCTCTGAAAAAATATTGGGCTTCTAGCTGTGTGTGGGTCTTGTTCCATTAATCCATCTATACAGACCTCCATCAGGTTGCAAACTGAATATAATTTTTTTCTGCATCTAGCTCTGAAAAAATATTTGGCCTTCTAGTAGTGTGTGGGACTTTCTCTGTTAGTCCATCTATACTGACCTCCATCAGGTTGCAAACTGAATATATTTTTTTCTGCATCTACCTCTGAAAAAATATTGGGCTTTTAGCTGTGTGTGGGTCTTGTTCTGTTAATCCATCTATACAGACCTCCATCAGGTTGCAAACTAAATATAATTTTTTTCTGCATCTAGCTCTGAAAAAATATTTGGCCTTCTAGCAGTGTGTCGGACTTTCTCTATTAGTCCATCTATACTGACCTCCATCAGGTTGCAAATTCAAAATAATTTTTATCTGCATCTACAGTACCTCTGAAAAAATATTTGGGCTTCTAGCTGTGTGTGGGACTTGTTGTATTAGTCCATCTATACTGACATCCATCAGGTTGCAAACTGAATATAATTTTTTTCTGCATCTACCTCTGAAAAAATATTGGGCTTCTAGCTGTGTGTGGGACTTGTTGTATTAGTCCATCTATACTGACCTCCATCAGGTTGCAAACTGAATATAATTTTTTTCTGCATCTAGCTCTGAAAAAATATTTGGCCTTCTAGTAGTGTGTCGGACTTTCTCTATTAGTCCATCTATACTGACCTCCATCAGGTTGCAAATTCAAAATAATTTTTATCTGCATCTACAGTACCTCTGAAAAAATATTTGGCCTTCTAGCAGTGTGTCGGACTTTCTCTATTAGTCCATCTATACTGACCTCCATCAGGTTGCAAATTCAAAATAATTTTTATCTGCATCTACAGTACCTCTGAAAAAATATTTGGGCATCTAGCTGTGTGTGGGACTTGTTGTATTAGTCCATCTATACTGACCTCCATCAGGTTGCAAACTGAATATATTTTTTTCTGCATCTACCTCTGAAAAAATATTGGGCTTCTAGCTGTGTGTGGGACTTGTTGTATTAGTCCATCTATACTGACCTCCATCAGGTTGCAAACTGAATATATTTTTTTCTGCATCTACCTCTGAAAAAATATTGGGCTTCTAGCTGTGTGTGGGACTTGTTGTATTAGTCCATCTATACTGACCTCCATCAGGTTGCAAACTGAATATAATTTTTTTCTGCATCTAGCTCTGAAAAAATATTTGGCCTTCTAGTAGTGTGTCGGACTTTCTCTATTAGTCCATCTATACTGACCTCCATCAGGTTGCAAATTCAAAATAATTTTTATCTGCATCTACAGTACCTCTGAAAAAATATTTGGCCTTCTAGCAGTGTGTCGGACTTTCTCTATTAGTCCATCTATACTGACCTCCATCAGGTTGCAAATTCAAAATAATTTTTATCTGCATCTACAGTACCTCTGAAAAAATATTTGGGCTTCTAGCAGTGTGTGGGACTTGTTGTATTAGTCCATCTATACTGACCTCCATCAGGTTGCAAACTGAATATATTTTTTTCTGCATCTACCTCTGAAAAAATATTGGGCTTCTAGCTGTGTGTGGGACTTGTTGTATTAGTCCATCTATACTGACCTCCATCAGGTTGCAAACTGAATATATTTTTTTCTGCATCTACCTCTGAAAAAATATTGGGCTTCTAGCTGTGTGAGGGACTTGTTGTATTAGTCCATCTATACTGACCTCCATCAGGTTGCAAACTGAATATATTTTTTTCTGCATCTACCTCTGAAAAAATATTGGGCTTCTAGCTGTGTGTGGGTCTTGTTCTATTAATCCATCTATACAGACCTTCATCAGGTTGCAAACTGAATCTAATTTTTTTCTGCATCTACCTCTGAAAAAATATTGGGCTTCTAGCTGTGTGTGGGTCTTGTTCTATTAATCCATCTATACAGACCTCCATCAGGTTGCAAACTGAATCTAATTTTTTTCTGCATCTAGCTCTGAAAAAATATTTGGCCTTCTAGCAGTGTGTCGGACTTTCTCTATTAGTCCATCTATACTGACCTCCATCAGGTTGCAAATTAAAAATAATTTTTATCTGCATCTACAGTACCTCTGAAAAAATATTTGGGCTTCTAGCTGTGTGTGGGACTTGTTGTATTAGTCCATCTATACTGACCTCCATCAGGTTGCAAATTGAATATAATTTTTTTCTGCATCTAACACAGCCAATAGTTTTGGCCTAATACCACAGTTTGGCCACTCAGCTCTGCTCGGTTACCATCCATTGTTTTTTTGTGCAAACAACTCCAGAGTTGTGAATTAGTTAACCACCAAAATGAGTGGAAAAAGGCCTGCTGCTGGTGGAAAGGGGAATAGGCGTGTTGGGAAGGGGAAAAAAGGTTGTGTCCGTGGGGTAGGTGTTAAAGCAACAGTAACATCTGCAGAAGAAAGACCATCTTCCAGCCAAACTAAAATGTCTACTTCTTTTAGCAGACAATGTGATAAGATCCCTTTCTTACGGCCACGCCAATCGGTACAAATTCCAGATGAGGCACAAAAACAGCAGGTGCTTCAACGGATATCAAGTGCTCCTTTAAGTGGGCTCTCCTCCACATCAACTTCAACATCACAAATACTCCAGTCCTCAAAGGTGTCACCCAAATCGCACTTGCTTCCTCACAGCTCCCAAATCTCCAGCTGCCCGTCTGAGTATGAGGTAGAACAGATGGTTGAGTCTGCAGAGCTGTTTACTCATACTATAGCCTGGGAATCAGAGGTCGACTCCAGCGCTTCTGTGAATCCAGACGAGGAAATGATCTGCACTGATGCCCAGAATCTTTATGAGTCGGATCCAGGACCAGACGCAGAAGGTTCTGACCATAATGTAGACCCTCATTCCCAAACTGTAACTCCTGTTGGTGGAGACAATGAGGAAGACGATGATAAGACTCAAATACCTGATTGGAGCGACAACTTTAGTTTTTTGTCAGGGCAGGAACAGGTTGGCTCTGAGGACGACGGGTGTGATAACACACAGGGTGATGATGATGAGGTTGGAGATCCCACTTACTGTCAACCCACAGTCAGCCAAGAGATGAGGTCAGCAGAGGAGGTGGAGGAAGATGCTAGTGACGACGAGGTCAGGTTGCGCCTTCCTGGACAGAGACGTAGTACTGGAAGCACGTCAACAACTGCATTCTCAAACACAACTCTGCCTCTCACCACAAGTCGTGGTGGCTCTTCAGGTCGCATGGGTGCTAAGCATTGCATAGCCTGGGCATTTTTTCAGATCGATAAAGATGACCCAACTCGTGTTATCTGTAACATTTGTCAGCAAAAGCTAAGTAGAGGCCAAAAAATACATAGTTTGAGTACTTCATGCATGAACCGGCACATGGACATGAAGCATAAGTTGCAGTGGGAAGCTCAGTGTGCTACAATGCGGCCTAGCCGGCCGGGCCAACCACCGTCTGCCATATCTTGTGCATCCACGGCCTCTTCATCCTCTGTGACTGGGGGGACAGCAGTCACACCTGTTTTGGGGCGCAGACCTGCCACCTCTTTACCCGCAACAGCTAGCGTGATTGGCAGGTCATCATTTTCTTTGGAGGTGGTAACACCAGCTGGTGTTGAGCGCTGTCCGACATCGATAGCACCACCTTTGGATCAAGGCAACCTAACATGTCCGCCTGCATCTTCCTCACAGACCGGCAGTTTGCCGGGGACACCCTTATCAACCCCGTCTAAGCACAATAGCCAGCCCTCGGTCCCTCAGATGTGGACAAGTAAAAGACCATTTCCTCCTAGCCATGAGAAAGCTAAGAGGTTGAATTTCACCATCTGCAAGCTCTTGGCTACAGAAATGCTGCCTTTCCGCCTGGTGGACACAGAGGATTTTCGAGACCTTATGTCCGTCGCAGTGCCCCAGTACCAGATGCCCAGTCGGCACTACTTCTCAAAGAAAGGTGTGCCTGCGCTCCACCAGCATGTCGCACACAACATCACCGCTTCTTTGAGAAACTCTGTGTGTGACAGGGTGCATTTCACCACAGACACTTGGACGAGTAGGCATGGACAGGGGCGTTACATGTCGCTGACTGGGCACTGGGTAACTATGGTGACAGCAGGACAAGGGGCTGCTGTCCAAGTCTTGCCGTCCCCACGAGTTGTGCGTCAATCCTCTTTATGTCAAAGTTCCTCCACTGCTTCTGCCTCCTCAACCTCCTCTCGGTCTTCCACCTGCACCCAAAGCCTGTCTGGTCATGCCACAAGCTTTATAACTGCGCAGAAGGGATCCTGCACACCTCCTTACTATGCTGGCAGTAGGGCTCAACGTCATCAGGCGGTTTTTACTTTGAAATGTCTGGGAAATGTGAGTCACACAGCTGAGGAGTTGTGGTCAGCTCTGGAGAACCAATTTCATGAATGGTTGTCTCCACTGGACCTGAAACCAGGGAAGGCCGTGTGCGACAATGCTGCAAACCTGGGTGCGGCCCTTCGCCGGGGCAATGTCACACACGTGCCTTGTATGGCTCACGTGTTGAACCTGGTTGTCCAGCAATTTTTAGCCCACTATCCCAGACTAGATGGCCTTCTGCAGAGGGCACGGTCGCTGTGTGCTCACTTCCGCCGTTCGCATCCCGCAGCTCAGCGACTTACATCTCTACAGAAGTCGTTGGGCCTGCCACTTCACCGGCTAAAATGCGATGTGCCTACCCGGTGGAATTCAACTCTGCACATGTTGCAGCGACTGTGGCAGCACCGACAAGCCCTGGTGCAATACGTTCTGACGTATAGCCTGGGCCAACGAGATTCAGAGGTGGGGCAAATCATGCTGGAGGAGTGGTCTCAGATCAGGGACCTATGCACCCTTCTGCACAGTTTTGAAATGGCGACGAAGATGTTTAGTGCTGACGATGCCATTATCAGCATGACTATTCCAGTGATTTACATGCTGGAGCACATGTTAAACAGAATTCGGAGTCAGGTGGTGGCACAAGAGGAGGTGGAGGAAGTAGAGGAGGAGGAGTTGTATGCGGAAGGGCTAACATCTGCAAGGTCCAGACGGTCGGCAGCACCAAGGCGGCAGGCATGTGAGGGTGGGGGAGATGGTTTTACCAGGGCGCATGGTAGCAGCCAAACTAGTGAGGAAGGTGCAGGAGCCCAGGAAGAAGTGGAGGACGAACTGATGGAAGACTCATCAGATGAGGGAGACCTTGATCACATTTCTGTTGTGCGAGGTTGGGGGGAGAGGACAGAGGAAGGAAGCATGATTGTTACCTCGCCACCAACACAACAGGGACTTGGTGCTCCTGGATGCGCAACACACATGAGTGCCTTCTTGCTGCACTACCTGCAACATGACCCTCGAATTGTGAGAATTAGAAATAATCCTGACTACTGGGTTGCCACACTGTTAGGTCCCCGGTACAAAAGTAAATTTGCAGAAATTATTCCTGCCATAGAAAGGGATGCACGCATGCAGGAGTATCAGCAGAGACTGTTGCAGAATCTTACATGTGCTTTTCCACAAAATACCAGTGGTGCACGTAGTGAATCTCACAGTTCCAACTTGCCAACCGTGGGACCGTCAAGTGTTCAGCACTCAAACCGTAACAGAACCACAGTATCTGCTGGTAACATCAATTTTGCGGAATCATTTCACCACTTTTTTAGCCCATCCTTTGCAAGACCACAGGAGACAAGAAGTCTGACACATAGTCAACGCCTAGAGACGATGGTACAGGAGTATCTCCAAGTAAACATTGAAGCCACGACTGTGTCACTGGACCCTTGCTCTTTTTGGGCTTCCAATCTGGATAAATGGCCGGAGCTAGCCACTTACGCCTTGGAGATCTTGTCATGCCCCGCAGCCAGCGTTCTGTCTGAACGTGTGTTCAGCGCTGCTGGTGGTGTGCTGACAGATAAGCGCACGCGGCTCTCCACTGATAATGTAGACAGACTCACGTTCATAAAGATGAACAAATCATGGATCCGAAACGACTTTTCTACCCCTGTGTCATCCTGGGGAGAGTAAAAGCTTGATGATTGGTTAAAATCACCCTACCAACCGTTTTAAGCTTTCAAATTACTAATCATGTTTATCTGTATCTTGACTGGAAAATAATTTGGGCTTTGTAGCAGTGTGCAGCACTGATCCTATTAGGCCATCTATAATAAGCTCCACCAGATTTAAAATTAAAAATAATTTTTAGCTGCATCTAGCCCGGAAAATAATTTTGGGGCTCCGAGATGCGCAAGACACATAAGTGCCTTCTTGCTGCACTACCTGCAGCATGACCCTCATATTGTCAGAATTCGAAGTAATCATGACTACTGGGTTGCCACACTCTTAGATCCCCCAAACTTTTCGATCAACCTTTTCATTTTAATAAAGACCAAAAAAATGGTCATTTTTGAAATTATAAGCATTAGCAGGTTGTTAGAAACTGAAATCAAACAGTTTTCAACTCAAAACTTTATTGTAGGTGATGTTACATTTTCACAT
Source organism: Phyllobates terribilis (assembly GCF_046119375.1). Classification (NCBI taxonomy): domain Eukaryota; kingdom Metazoa; phylum Chordata; class Amphibia; order Anura; family Dendrobatidae; genus Phyllobates; species Phyllobates terribilis. Next base: position 757,764,694 of record NW_027362761.1, read on the forward strand.
AGGACCCCTTGTTCGAAAGGAGCTTCTGAACTCTCTCGTCCATTGAATTTGTCAGGTTTTGGATGGTTTCTGCTTCAATTGTTTTGCATGAGGACAGAATACCCTCCCAGAGCTGTTGCTTAGATGTGAACTGCCTCCCGCCATCATAGACACTCCTTTTAATGATGCTCCAAAGGTTCTGAATGGGGTAGAGGTCAGGGGAGCATGGGGGTCACACCATAAGTTTGTCCCCTTTTATGCCCATATCAGCCAGAGATGCAGATGTTTTATGTGCAGCATGAGATGGTGCATTATCATGCAGAAAAATGATCTTGCTGTGAAATACACGGTTCTTCTTCTTGAACCATGGCAGGAAGTGCTGTTTGGGAAAATCCACATACATTATGGAGTTCATCTTTAGCGCCTTCAGGGATCCTAAAGGGGCCGACAATCTCTCTCCCCATGATTCCAGCCCAAAACATTACTCCACCTCCTCCTTGTTGGCGCTGTAGCCGTGTTTGCGTGGGGTGTCCATCAACCAGCCATCCTCCACTCCATCCATCTGGACCATCGAGCGCTGCACGGCACTCATCCGTGAACAAAACAGTTTTGAAATCAGTCTTCATGTAATGTTTGGCCCACTGGAGCCGTTTCTGCTTGTGTGAAGTGGATAGAGGAGGTCGACAGGATGGCGTATGCACAGCTGCAAACCTCTGAAGGACCCTGCATCTTGTTGTTCGGGGGACGTTGGAGGCACCAGCAGCTTCAAAAACTTGTCTGCTGCTATGACAAGGCTTTCTTGCCGCTGCTCTTTTAACCTGACGTAATTGCCTGTAGGAAAGAGTCCTCAATTTGCCCTTATCAGCACGCACACGTGTGTACTGTGAATCAGCTACATACTTCTTGATTGCCAAGACACTTCATCCTGATCATCGCACAATGTTGATTGTAGTCATGCCTTGACCTAAACACTCCACAATTTGTTGCTTCTCAGCAGCCGACACATCCTTTTTCTTTCCCATTTTGGCAGAAAATGTAGGCTGCTTAATAATGTGAGAGAGCCTTCTTAAGTAGTCTTGCCTTTCATTGGACACACCTGCCAAACTAATTAGCACAGGTGTCTGCAATTGCTTACAGTGATATAAAGAGCCCTGACACACATCACCATCAATGAGTTTAACTGACAAACAAACAAATTCTTCCCTTATCACTCCTAAACACTTTTTGCATAATAATTTGGAACGCAGTGTACATGTGCTTTTCCACAAAACACCAGTGGTTCACGTAGTGAATCTTACAGTTCTAACTTGCCAACCGTGGTCTGTATGGAGTTGTTCAATAAAGGGCCCAAAATTAAGATAACATAGATGGGAGAGGTCTCTATGAATAGGAATTCCTAAGTATTTGATACCCTGTGAGGGCCAGGCAAAGGGAAAGTTGGACTGGATGGAATCCTATATGGATTTGGGGAGGGAGACATCGAGGGCCTCAGACTTCGCTGCATTGATTTTAAAATTTTACCATGTAACAAAGTGATCTATTTCAGCCATAACAGCAGGGATGGATATATGTGATTGAGTGATATATACTAGGACATCATCAGCAAATAGAGAGCACTTGTACTCGGTGCCTCCCACCTCAATCCACCTAATATTGGGGTTATGGCGAATTGATGAGAGCAGGTGCTCCGTCACTAGGATGTATAAGAGAGGGGACAGAGGACATCCCTGCCTTGTCCCATTGGTGATTGTGAAAGGTGATGAAAATGTTCTGACGCACCCCCTGGGCCTTGGGACACCCGGAGCCGGACCCTTTTTGGTGGATGCTGGTGGTTGTAGTCTTCGTGGCGGCGACCCGGTTCCGTGGCTCAGGGCGGTCAAACCAGTGGCGGAACTATTTATGTGGTTTTGATGTTTAAATGTCCGACTACGCCACCCGTGGATTGCGGTCAGAGTGAACCGCCGCTACAGGGCAGACCGCTGAGGCTGGTGTTGTGGGTGCAGCAGAGCGTAGCATAACTCCCCACGGGAGGAGTATAGCCTCAGGGCAGTGTATGCGGAGGATGGGGGTGATGGTGCAGGGCAGCATCAGTAACGACACGGAGTCAGTGATGCAGTCCAGGGCCTTTACTCGCAGTTCTTAATATCCAGACCACGTCTGCAGGTAACGGCTGCCCACGTCGTACTGTGCTCACCAGGTGAGGGGCTCAGACAACTCCCAGATAACTTTGGAGCACTTCACAGGACCCCCTTTGTGTGTCCTTTGTCTGGCCTTTCTTACCAACACTTCTGTCCGGCTGCCTCGGGCCTCCTCTTGGTAAAATTGGCGCCAGTTTCCCTGACCCTATGTGGTGCCTTCCTAGCGGGTGTAGCGAGGGGCTGCGCCACATAAAATGTCAGAGCCTCCGGTTTCTAGCTGAGGGTCGTTTACTGCCTCCACTAGTTCGGGGACCGGTCTCCCCCTTTGGCCTGACCCCTCCACGCAGGTGGATTCGGGCGTGCGGTGGCGACTCGCCCGTCCGCACCCCTGGGATCCCTTCATTCCTCGTTCCTGGAGCCTTCTCTGCTCCTCTTCCTTCCTTCTCCCTCTTCCAGGCCTGGGCCTCTGTTACTAGGCCCGCCTCCGGAGCAGAGCTCATGCAGAGCCCCTGCTCCCTGCCACTTCTGCTCAGACTTCTCTGCACTGAACTAAGATGGTGCCCACCTTTTATACTCCCTTCTCAATGCACCCAGGAACTGCTTCCTCCCTGCTCCTGCACTACAGGGTTCCCCTTCCTCAGTGTTCCCTCCCCCCACTCCAGCCAGGGACAGGGACTGTCGTGCCCATCTCAGGGGCATATTGGTCGCCCTGCCCCACGGCAATGTGGTGTAATGCATGCAGGTGTCGGGTCCTGATCCACACTCCATCCTTACCTGAGAGTGAGATATCACACCTCTGGGTGAGGTGCAATACGTCTGTAGCAACCGAGCCCTCAGGGTGCTACAGTTCCATTTATCTTCAGCCTAGGTGACGTATTGCGATACAGGGCCGTGATTTTGGCTATAAAAGGGTCCCCTAGACCCCTACCCCAAGCTTTTTAAGAGAATCATATATGGCGTGCCAGGAGACTCTATGGAATGCTTTCTCAGCATCCAACGAGAGTATCTAATTACAAATTTTTAACTGCATCTAGCCCAGGAAATACTTTGTGCCTAGTAGCAGTGTCTGCTAGTCAGCGGATTATCCCGGCTGTTAAGCAAGCTACACCACCTGTAGTTTAGACACTTAATTTTTTCAAAGGAAATGCTTCGGGACCATGGGATACTTAGTGAAGAGCATCAGGAGGCACCCCAAGGCATAGGGGCTGGGACTGGCAGTAGGATGCCTTGCGGTGGACAGCCGAGCTCGATCCTTATAAAAGCTTTTTAACTGCAGCAGCTTTAGTGGACGCTACTGGAGCTGGAATTACCGCGGCTGCTGGCATGAGACTTGCCCTCCAATAGATCCTTGTAAATGGATTTAAAATGTATTCATTCAAATTAGAGAGACAATTTAAATTAAAAAGCTTAGAGCTGCCTCCACCACAGGGGGGCTCGCTCGACCCACCAGCGGACAGGCACCAGTATTGGGAGAGGGGGGCTGGCCGTCAGGGTTCACCGCGGCTCTGGCACAAACCCGGCGACACGGAGGTGGCACGGGCAGGAGCGGACTGGCCGTGTCGGCTTCTCACTTTTTGGATTTTAGAAGGGCATGACATGCCTATATCTGTGTCTCCCCCTCCTTTTACTCCTCCACCTCTTTTATTTTCGCATGACTATATGTACTTGTCACTTTTCCATGTGTTAGTTATGTCTTCTGAGCAGTTTGTCAGCTTTTGGACACCTTTGAAGGTGTTTTCTATGTGTTTCTATGTGTTTTTGTTTGCCTGCCATTGGTTTTAACGGTGTTCGAAGGTGTTCGACGAACAGTTCGACGAACAGTTCGGCGAACACACGGGTGTTCGACGAACCGAACCGAACTCGAACACTACGGGGGTGGCTCAACACTACTCAAGGTGCTCAAAACCACATTCAAGAAGTTTATTAACCCTTCAGGTGTTTCATAGGAATTAAAGGAATGTGGAAGGAAAAAATAAACATTTTATTTTAGACCCAATTTTTTTTACTTTCACAAGGGTAACAGGAGAAAATGGACCCCAAAAATTGCTGTGCAACTTCTCCTGAGCACGCCGATACCCCACATGTGGAGGAAAACCACTGGTTGGGAACACAGCAGGACTCAGAAGTGAAGGTACGCCATTTGACTTTCTGAATGTAAAATTTGCTGACAACTTAGCGGTGCCATGTTGCGTTTGGAGAGCCCCTGATGTGCCTAAACAGTGGAAACCCCCCACAAGTGACACCATTTTGAAAACTTGGCCCCTCAGGGAACTTATCTAGATGTTTGGTGAGCACCCTGAACCCCCAGGTGCTTCACAGAAGTTTATAACGCTGAGCCGTGAAAATAAAAAAATAATCACGTTTCCCACAAAAAAAATGTTTTTTAGCCTCAAATTTTGCATTTTCACAAGGGTAACAGGGGAAAATGAACCCCAAAATTTGTTGTGAAATTTCTCCTCAGTACGCAGATACCGCATATGTGGGTGAAAACTACTGTTCATGGCAGGGCTCAGAAGGGAAGGAGTGACGTTTTGGAATGCAGATTTTGATGTAATAGTCTGTGGGTGTCATGTCGCTTTTGGAGAGCCCCTGATGTGCCTAAACAGTGGAAACCTTCCACAAGTGACCCCATTTTGTAAACTAGACCACTTAAGTAATTTATCTAGACGTGGTGAGCACCTTGAACCCACAGGTGCTTCACAGAATTTTACAACAATAATCTGTGAAAATGAAAAAAAGATATTTTTTCCACCAGAATGTTATTTTAGCATCAAATCTTTTCATTTTCACAAGGATAGCAGGGGCCCAAAATGTGTTCTCCTGAGTACACCGATACCCCATATGTGGTGAAAACTACTTTTGAGGCACAGTGCAAAGCTCAAAAGGGAAGAAGCACCATACTAGAGTTCAGATTTTGCTGGACTGGTTTGAGGGTGCCATGTCACATTGATAGGGCCCCTGAGGTGCCAGCTGAACCCCCATAAGTGACCCCATTTTACAAACTACATCTCTCAATGAATTCATATAGGGATACAGTGATCATATTGACACAACAGGTGTGTCACAGCATTTTATACCATTGGGCAGTGAAGCCCAAAATTTAGTTTGAGCCCCAGATTTTACATTTTCACACTGGGAAATGGGCAAAAATGGCATCAAAATGTGTCCACCAGTTTCTGCTGAATGTAGAAATAATTCATACGTGGTTGTACAGTACTGCTTAGCCACATGGAGACTCGGGAGGGATGGAGTGCTATTTGCCTCCTGAAGCAGAGATTTTCCTAGAATAGTTTGCGGACTCCATATACAGAGCCCCTAAGTGCTAAAAGAGCAGAATCACACCTCAAGTGACCCTATTATGGAAACTTATCTACAGGTGTAATGACGATTTTGACTCCATGGGTGTTTTCCAGAAACAAGCAGCAGTAGATGTTGCTGAGTGAAAATTGCAAACTGCCGTTGTAGCGACCAGTACGTTATGCCCAGCCCATGCTTCTGGACGCATGCACCTGTAAATTAGGCAGGTTCTCGTTTCTACAGAAATGCCAAATATGTGGACACTAAATGTGATTTAGACACACTGGGGCTCAGAAGGGAGAGGGGCATTTGGATTTGGGAGTACAGAATTTGCTGAATTTCTTTTGGGGGACGAGGAGCCATAGTGCTTTTCCAGAACCTTTGTACTACCAGTAACGTGGAAGCTCCCTATATTTCCGATAATAGATGACGGACTTGAGTGGGGGCTTTTTTTTGTGGATTGAGTTGAAGCTTTTATTGGAAACATCTTACATAACATTTTGGATCACATTTATCCGGCACTCTTAGGCGGAGCAATTACTTTGGGGTTTCCATTTAAATCTCCCAGTGACGTGACAGATGAAACCCCCGAGGGATCCATTCACTATAATGAGGCAGCAGAGTTACTCTGGACTCTGTCTGGCCTCTGTTCAGTTTTGGCCAGTTTTGTGCACTTCTGAAAAGAAGGACAACAGCACTTTTATGCATGCCTACAAAGACTGACCTTGCCGGATCACAGGGCAGACGGCGTGCACGGTGCCTCCATCTGCCTCATTACAGGGAATCTTCCGCCGGGGGTTCTGTCTGAATCACATATTATATCACAAGATTTACATGGTAAGTGCTCAGTGCAGAGCTTAGGATGAATGTGAGCCGAGTAGTGTTGAACGAGTATGTTCTGTCCGAGTATGCTCGGGCCGAGCTCCGAGTAATTATAGCTGCTCGGTGATATGGTTCAATCGCTCCCGTGTGCATGATTTGCAACTGTTTGACAGTTTTATTACATGTGAGGAATGTGTAATAAATAGACATTTATAAATACTCGGAACTCGGCCCGAGCATACTCGGCGAAACGGTTAATAGAACATACTCGCTCAACACTAGAGCCGCGCCTTACTGCGATCTTTGGGAGGCAGAATAACAAATCAACAGCAGGTGAAGAATTGGTTATATTTATTTTTTACGCCGTTCCTCGTGCGGTATAAGTGATTAGATGACCTTATTCTTCGGGTCGGTGCAATTACAGCGATACCAGATTTATATTATTTTTTTTAGCAATAAATTTTCCAGATTTTGGCCGACAGTCATGTGATGGCTTGTTTTCTTGTGGGACAAGTTGACGTTTTTATTGGTACCATTTTCAGGCACATGACTTTTTTTATCACTTTCTACAGCAATACAGGGATTGTTTTTTTGGGATTTTTTATGCTGTTCCGTGTGTGGTAAAATTGATAAGACAGCTTTATTCTTTGGGTCAGTAAGATTACAGCGATAGCACATTTATATAGTTTTTTTTACTTTTTGGGGCTTTTACACAAAAACTATTTTATAGAAAAAATTATTATTTTTGCATCGCTTTATTCTGAGGGCTATAACTTTGATAGTTTTCGGCTGATGGAGCTGTATGGCAGCTTGTTTTTTGCGGGACAAGATGATATTTTCAGCAATACAATTTTTATTTACATTGTCTTTTTTCTTTTTTTAAACAATGTGTTTATTGAATTTTGCACAAAAAACAGAACATACAATCTATAGGGCATAAAGATGCCCAAAACTGTGCCCCAACCTCTGGGCTTACAAAATGAACAATATAAAAATAAAATAAAAGGAAAATACATATACATAAAAGAAAACAAAAGAAAAAAGAATGGATTAATTACATTAAATTCCCCATATATTAGATGGTTGTGAGAAATAATTTATATCCGTAAGTGCTGTGAATGTAGCATGGCTCATATTTACACTATTGCAAGATCGGAGGTGCAAGGTAGGGAGAGGGGCCCAGAATCGTCCCGCGCGTCACCCAAACTCAGAACGGCACACAAAATATCCCGCTTCCTCAACGTTCCCCATGTATAGACAATGCTCTGCTTAACCAAGGTTCCCATATTTTATCAGTTTTCTTCTTTGCCTTGAGTGTGTGTGCCAGAGCCCTTTCATATTGACAGTTCGTGTTCAGTCTGGTCACTATCTCCCCCACCGTAGGGATGCCCACTCCTTTCCATTTAGCCACGATAGCTGATCTAACTGCGATCAGAATATGTGACAAAATTCCTCTAATTTCCCAGGGGACATCCATTAATCCTATATGAAGTATTCCCACACTAGGTGTTATCTCTAGGTGAGTCCCCAGTACATTCCATATCAAACTATCCAATGCCCCCCATAGTGATTGAAGTTTTGGACAAAACCACCACATGTGGCCCAACGAGCCTTCCCCATTGCATCCTCTCCAACATAAAGATGATGATTCAGACCCGAAGTGTACCATCTGTAGTAGTACCATCTCATGTGCGTCTTTTTAAGCTGCTCTAGGTGGTTTAAACACGACGAAACTCGCTGGACCTCATCCAAACCATCCCGCCAGTCCTGAGGGTCCGTCGAAATTCTTAGATCCTGTTCCCAACGAGTCATATACGTCAATTTATCGTCCAGATCTGGGTCGTTTAGAGCCCTATAAAGTATAGAAACCCCCTTAGAACCGGTCTTAGAGTGGAGAAAGTAACCCATAGCTCTTTTATCCTTAGGTAGAACAAAATGCCTTATTTGCAAATACTGGTAAAACAAGGGCCGTAGGTCCGGGAATCTCATAACTAGTGTTGAGCATTCCGATACTGAAATATCGGGTATCGGCCGATTTTCGCGGTATCGGAATTCCGATACTTAATTCCGATACTTTTGCAATACCGTATACTGGAATCGGAAGTTCCCATAATGCAATGAGCCATTTTCATTTTATTCAGCCAATGAGGATCCTAAGAAGTGTGGGCACATCCTGTTAGGCATGTAGGCATCTTAACTAATGGCATGGCTGTGATTGGCTGCTGAAATGATGTCATGATGCACTATAAAAGCCGCCGCCGCCATTTTGAACTCACTCTGCTGTGAATTCAGTTAGGGATAGGACGCTGTTGTTCTGAGGGACAGTTTTAGCTACCTATTTGGTCTATTGTGCTTTACCCAAGCTACTTTATAAATCGCTGTGCCTTGCAGTGCTAGTGCACAGTTCTCTGTGCTGTTCACCGCTTTCTGCAAGGTCTCTGTGTGTGAGTGCAGCTCACCCTGTAGTGTGTGCTTCAGCCACGTCTGGTTATAGTGCGCTCAGTGTGTCACTGCCTCATACATTGTCCTTTTTTGCCAATTCATAATTTTTCCTGATATCTCCTATTAATGTGGTGGTTCCATCCGTATTCAGCTAAATTGGTTCCAAACACACTATATAGGAGTAGATAGAGAAATTTTTTTGGTCTTGCAGCGCTAGTGCACAGTGCTCTGCATCTGTACTGTTCACCGCTGTCTGCAAGGTCTGGTGTGTGAGTGCAGCTCACCCTGTAGTGTGTGCTTCAACCACGTCTGGTTGTAGTGCACTCAGTGTGTGTCACTGCCTCATACATTGTCCTTTTTTGCCAATTCATAATTTTTCCTGATGTCTCCTATTAGTGTGGTGGTTCCATCCGTATTCAGCTAAATTGGTTCCAAACAAACTATATAGGAGTAGTTAGAGGAGCCTTTCTGCAGAATTGGGCCCTGCAGCCCCAGCCAGATTAGTATTAGCCTATTTTTTGTAGCCTCATCTATTGCATTGTAGGTTACCTTCCTACATTGTAATAGCTACAAAAAGTTTGTGATACTATCGTTATTACATCTTTAGGCACATCCAGTGTCTTTTTGTGACAAAAAAAACCTAAATAAAGTTCACCAAACACTCCACTTTACAGTTGTGTAGGCCACATTAGCTCATATTAAAGTCTAGTCCACACTTTATAAAATTAGTGTTTCTTATACCTGTTAGCAGCTGTTCAGGAATAAGCACACTAAGCCCTTAGTACTTTTCTGCCTATCTTTATCAGTCTACCAAGATGAAGAAGGCAGGGAGTAAGGCATGTGGTCGTGGGAGTGGGCGTGGAGTTTCTGCAGGGAGAGGACGTGAGGATTCTGTGCTTGCAGGGAGAGGACGTGGGGATTCTGTGCCTGCTGCAGGCACCAGTGACTCAGCATCCCCCAGTTTTACCAGGGAACAGTCCTTTATGCGCAGCTTTGTAGGAGCTAGCCGTACCCCACTGCTGCGGGAGGACCAAATTGAAGCCGTTGTCGGATGGATGGCAGCTAACGCATCGACTTCAATTAGTTCCAGATCCTCTCAGGTCCTGAGCACTGAATCTGTCTCTTCACCACCTGCCAAATTGCCCAGGCAGTCAGAGAGCCCTGGACAGGAGCCATCTCTACTTCTGTTCTCTGAATCTCTTGGCTTGGAAAGAGGGGGCCAGCCAAGCAGAATTCGAGAATTTGAAGAAGAGGTAGTATGCAGTGATGCGCAACCGTTTTGTCTCTCTGAATCTGAAGAGGCGGGTGGGCCAGTGCCTATGGTCAGCAGCACACCTCAGTACGCATCTGATGATGAGACTCAGGTGCCACTTTCTGGTGCGTACTGTGCTGTCGAGACTACCCAGGAGAAGCAGTTGTTTGAAGAGGGTGGTGTAGATGATGAGGTCCTTGACCCATCATGGCGTGAGGGACAAGAAGGTGGTGGGAGCAGCTCTGAGGAAGAGATTCCCCGAACAGCCCAAAAAGGAGGGAGAGGGAGGGGGCAGACTTGGTTGCCTGTAGCCTCCACTTCGGCACCCATTAGGAGCATGGCTCTTCCAAAATCCAAAGCGGGTGCTCCCAAGACTTGCAGTGCCTGGTCCTTTTTTGACACAGTTGCAGATGACATTTGCTTTGTCAAATGCAAGCTGTGTAATCAGAAGGTGAAAAGAGGGGAAAGTGTCAGCAACCTCAATACCACAAATATGTGGAAACATGTGCTGACCAAGCACGTTGTGGAGTTACAAAAACACACTGAAGACCTAGGCCAACCTACAGCGCCACCTACCACCTCTTCAGCTCGTGTTGTAGCCTCTTCCTCCAGCGCACACACAGCTGGTTCGGCTTCCTCACAGGATCGCCATGGAAGAATCTCTGGCACTGTTGTACAGAGACACAGTGTAATTCCACCCACAGCACCACTTTCCCAGTCATCCTCACACTCCCAGGCCAGTCTACAGCCATCGTTAGCACAGGCATGGGAGAAAAGGCGCCCATACTCGGCAAACCACCCCCGAGCACAGGCTCTGAATGCTGGCATTGCTAAACTACTGGCCCTTGAAATGCTATCATTCAGGCTGGTGGAGACTGACACATTCCGTAACTTTATGGCATTGGCAGTCCCACAATACAACGTGCCCAGCCGCTTTTATTTCAGCAGGCAAGCCGTCCCTGCCCTGCAACATCATGTGGAGGGAAAAATTAAACATGCGCTACAAAACGCCGTCAGTAGCAAAGTCCACCTGACCACCGATGCGTGGACCAGTAAGCATGGACAGGGACGATACCTTTCCCTCACTGCCCATTGGGTAAATGTTGTGGAGCCGGGTACAGATCTTGAGAGTGGCGCTGTATGTGTTCTGCCAACTCCAAGGATTGCAGGAATCCAGTCTGTACACATTGACTCCTCCTCATACTCCAGTTCCTCTGAATCAGCGCTGCAGGAGCCGTCACGGTCTACCTCCACATCGACCCGTGAACGGTTACCTGTTATGGTGACCAATATGAGCACAGCCGTGGCCAAACGTCAACAGGCCGTATTAAAATTAATTTCTTTGGGGAATCGAAGCCACACAGCGCAGGAGCTCTGGAATGCCATCAAGCAGCAGAGCGACGTATGGTTTGTGCCAGCGAATCTCCAGCCAGGCATGGTAGTGTGTGACAATGGCCGAAATCTGGTGGCAGCTCTGGGCCTAGGCAACCTCACTCACATCCCATGTCTGGCACATGTGCTCAACTTGGTCGTGCAGAGTTTTTTGAGGGACTATCCGGATCTTGATGCACTGCTTCACAAGGTCCGCATAGAGTGCGCTCACTTGCGGCGTTCCAGCAATGCAAGATCACGCATTGCAGCTCTGCAGCGCCGATTACGTCTTCCGGAACATCGCATCATATGTGACCTACCCACCAGGTGGAATTCAACGTTACATATGTTGGAGAGGTTGTGTGAGCAACAGGCAGCAGTAATGGAGTACCAGCTGCAGCAGGCGCAAACAAGTTGCAGTGCGCGCCGTTCACACTTCACCACCACTGAGTGGGCCTCTATGAAGGACATTTGCCACGTTTTGCGTGCCTTCGATTATTCCACGCGGATGGCGAGTGCAGATGATGCACTAGTCAGCATGACTATCCCCCTTATCTGCCTGCTTGAAAAAACACTGCAAGCACTAAGGGACGAGGTTTTGGAAGAGGTGGAGGATGAAGAGTCACAAATGCCATCTGCTTCTCTACAGTCTGCGCAACGTGGTTCCTCACAAAGGCCTAGGCAGGGGACACTTTGTGAAGAGGATGAGGAGGAGTCAATGGATGAGGAAGACATCTGTCCAGAGGAGGGAGGTACACAATGCTCTAGTAGTCAGTATCTAGAGCGAGGGTGGGGTGATGCAGAGCAGGCAGAGATCACGCCTCAAGCAGGGGACAGCGTTTCTTGGCCAGTTGGCAGTCTGCAGCACATGGTTGATTTCATCCTGCAGTGCCTGAGAAACGACCGCCGCATCGCCCACATTCTCAACACGGCTGATTATTGGGTGTCCACCCTCCTAGATCCTCGCTACCGGGACAACTTACAAAGCCTCATAACACCGTTGAACCGGGAGCGTAAAATGCGGGAGTACCAAGACGCACTGGAGCATTCCATCATGTTCTCCATTCCAACCGAGAGCAGTGCTGCTAGTGCTTTACAAAGCAGCTCAGTGCGTCGAGGCAGTGGAGGAAGCTCTGCACAAAGAGGGAGCAGAAGCAGCGCCTCAGCACAAGGCAAGACCAGTATGGCCGAAATGTGGCAAAGTTTTTTGTCCGCGCCGCCACAAATGTCTACACCATCACAGACGGCTCCAGTCAGCAGGAGGCAACGTTTCCGTCAGATGGTGACAGACTACATGTCTTGCCCTCTTAGTGTACTCCCAGACGGCTCTTCTCCCTTCAAGTTTTGGGTCTGTAAGCTGGATACATGGCCAGAGCTTAGTCAGTATGCATTGGAGGTGCTAGCTTGCCCTGCTGCTAGTGTATTATTGGAACGCGTCTTTAGTGCCGCAGGTGGTGTACTAACAGACCGTCGCATGCGACTATCCTCCGATAACGTTGACCGGCTTACTTTTCTCAAAATGAACAAGGCCTGGATCTCTCATGAATTTGCCAGTCCTCTTCCAGAATAAATAATTGGTTGGCAACAGTATCCAGGTCTCCTGTTCTGTTCATGTTTCTACCACCTGAACTGTAATCCCTGAGCTCCAACACCGCCAGTTGGCGCTCGGAAGTCCCGTCTGCACAGTCTACACTTGCTGCCGTGTCATTGGGGTTCAGTAACGTCAGCTGTTCCCCGGCTGTGCGGACGGCAATTTCTCCTGCTCTGTCCACATTCTCACTACTACAGATTTTAAAGTTGCTCCAATTACACCTCTGGCTCCTCTGTTTTCAGTATTATCCCTGAGCTCCAACACCGCCAGTTGGCGCTCGGAAGTGCCGTCTGCACAGTCAACACTTGCTGCAGTGTTATTGGGGTTCAGTAACGTCAGCTGTTCCATAGAATCATAGAATCATAGAATGGTAGAGTTGGAAGGGACCTCCTGGGTCATCTGGTCCAACCCCCTGCTCAAAGCAGGATTCACTAGATCATCTCAGACAGATGTCTGTCCAGCCTCTGTTTGAAGACGTCCATTGAAGGGGAACTCACCACCTCTCGTGGCAGCCTGTTCCACTCATTAATCACCCTAACTGTCAAAAAGTTTTTTCTAATATCTAATCTGTGTCTCCTCCCATTTAGTTTCATCCCATTGCTTCTAGTCTTTCCTTGTGCAAATGAGAATAAAGATGATCCTTCTACAATGTGACAGCCCTTGACATATTTGTAGACAGCTATTAAGTCTCCTCTCAGTCTTCTTTTTTGCAAGCTAAACATTCCCAAATCCTGCAACCGTTCCTCATAGGACATGGTTTGCAGACCAGTCACTATTCTGGTCGCTCTTCTCTGAACTTGCTCCAGTTTGTCTATGTCTTTTTTAAAATGTGGTGCCCAAAACTGTACACAGTATTCCAGATGAGGTCTGACCAAAGAGGAGTAAAGACCGATAATGACTTCACGTGATCTAGACTGTATGCTTCTGTTAATACATCCCAGAATTGTATTTGCCTTTTTTGCTGCTGCATCACACTGTTGACTCATGTTCAGTCTATGATCTATTAGTATACCTAAGTCTTTTTCACATGTACTGTTGCTTAGCTCTATTTCTCCCATTCTGTATATGCTTTTTTCATTTTTATTGCCCAGATGTAGTACTTTGCATTTTTCCCTGTTAAAAACCATTCTGTTGGTTGCTGCCCACTGCTCCAGTTTATTTAGGTCTTTTTGAATCCTCTCTCTCTCTTCTCTAGTATTAGCTATCCCTCCTAGCTTTGTGTCATCAGCAAATTTAATCAGTTTACCCTCAATTCCTTCATCTAAATCATTGATAAAGATGTTGAACAATACAGGTCCCAGGACGGAGCCCTGTGGTACCCCACTTGAGACATTCATCCAGCTGGATGTGAAGCCATTTACAACCACCCTTTGAGTCCGATCACTAAGCCAGTTATGAATCCACCTAACAGTTGCCTGGTCCATTGCATACTTGGTCATTTTTTCAATAAGGATGGTGTGAGATACTTTGTCAAATGCTTTGCTGAAGTCAAGATATACTATATCTACAGCATTTCCCTGATCCACCCAGTCAGTGATTCTGTCATAGAAGGAAATTAAGTTAGTCTGACATGACTTGTTAGTTACAAACCCATGCTGACTCTGGTTAATCACTTCATTCTTATCCATGTACTTACATATATGTTGTTTAATAATTTGTTCAAAGATCTTTCCTGGTATAGAAGTCAGACTCACCGGCCTATAGTTCCCTGGGTCCACCTTCTTCCCCTTTTTGAAGATAGGAACAACATTTGCTCTTCTCCAGTCTTCTGGGACTTCTCCTGTTCTCCAAGAATTTTCAAAGATTATGGAGAGTGGTTCTAAAATTTCTTCTACGATCTCCTTCAGTACTCTGGGGTGTAATTCATCTGGACCTGGAGACTTGAACTCATTTATGTTAGCTAAATATTCCCTCACAATCTTTCTGTTTACAGATAACTTGGATTCCTCTATTCCTTTAAAAGGACAGTGAAGATCAGTTGATGTTACATTTTCTTTCTGAGAGAAAACAGATGCAAAATAGGAATTAAAAAGTTCGGCCTTCTCAACATCCTCTCTTACCATTTCTCCATTTTCATCCTGTAAAAATCCTATAGCATCTTTGACTTTTCTTTTACTTTTGACATACCCCCAAAATCCTTTTTTATTGCTTTTGACATCTCTTGCAAGCCTTAATTCATTGTCAGCTTTAGCTAACCTGATACGTGCCCTACAGGATCTGCAGACTCCATTATAATCTTCTTTAGATATGCCTCCCTCTTTCCATTTAATAAACATTTCTTTCTTTCTTTTTAGCATGTGTTTAAGTTCTGTGTTCATCCATCCTGGTTTCCTTAAATGCTTCCCATTCTTCCTACTTTTCGGGATTGTTAACGATTGTGCTTTGAGAATCTCATTTTTAAAAATTTCCCAACCTTCCTGGACATTTTTGTCCTTAAGGACATCCAGCCATTGGATCCCTCCTATTCTCTTTCTGAGTCTCTTAAAATCTGCCTTTCTAAAATCTAACCTTGAAGTCTGAGTCTTCACATGTCTTCCTCCTCTAGTTATCCAAAATTCTATAATAGCATGATCGCTGCCTCCTAGGGTCCCAGCCACCTTTACCTCCTCAACCATTTCCTCCCTGTTTATAAGGATTATAAAGGATTTCCTCCCTGCTGTGCGGACGGCAATTTCTCCTGCTCTGTCCACATCCACTGTACTACTGATTTAAAACCTCCTCCAAATACACCTCTGGCTCCTCTGTTTTCAGTATTATCCCTGAGCTCCAACACCGCCAGTTGGCGCTCGGAAGTGCCGTCTGCACAGTCAACACTTGCTGCCGTGTTATTGGGGTTCAGTAACGTCAGCTGTTCCCCTGCTGTGCGGACGGCAATTTCTCCTGCTCTGTCCACATTCTCACTACTACAGATTTTAAAGTTGCTCCAATTACACCTCTGGCTCCTCTGTTTTCAGTATTATCCCTGAGCTCCAACACCGCCAGTTGGCGCTCGGAAGTGCCGTCTGCACAGTCAACACTTGCTGCCGTGTTATTGGGGTTCAGTAACGTCAGCTGTTCCCCTGCTGTGCGGACGGCAATTTCTCCTGCTCTGTCCACATTCTCACTACTACAGATTTTAAAGTTGCTCCAATTACACCTCTGGCTCCTCTGTTTTCAGTATTATCCCTGAGCTCCAACACCGCCAGTTGGCGCTCGGAAGTGCCGTCTGCACAGTCAACACTTGCTGCCGTGTTATTGGGGTTCAGTAACGTCAGCTGTTCCCCTGCTGTGCGGACGGCAATTTCTCCTGCTCTGTCCACATCCACTGTACTACTGATTTAAAACCTCCTCCAAATACACCTCTGGCTCCTCTGTTTTCAGTATTATCCCTGAGCTCCAACACCGCCAGTTGGCGCTCAGAAGTCCCGTCTGCACAGTCAACACTTGCTGCCATGTTATTGGGGTTCAGTAACGTCAGCTGTTCCCCTGCTGTGCGGACGGCAATTTCTCCTGCTCTGTCCACATTCTCACTACTACAGATTTTAAAGTTGCTCCAATTACACCTCTGGCTCCTCTGTTTTTAGTATTTACCCTGGGCTCCAATATCGCTAGTTGCTGCTCAGAAGTGCAGTCTGCACAGTCAACGCTTGCTCCAGTGTTATTGGGGTTCAGTAACGTCAGCTGTTCCCCTGCTGTGTGTCCGGCAAATTCTCCTGCTTTGTCCACATCCACTGTACTACTGATTTAAAACTTGCTCCAATTACACCTCTGGCTCCACTCTGTTTTTAGTATTTACCCTGGGTTCCAGCACCGCCAGCTGGTTCTCGGTAGTTCCATTTGCTCTTGTACCTTCTACTACCCATCCGGGTTCCAGTACCGTCAGCTGGTTCTCGGCAGTGCCTTTGGATTAGGTGCCTCCTTCTCGGTATCCAAGTTCCACCAACGTCTGCTGGTCCTTGGTAGTGCTTTCTGGCACAGGTACCTCCTGCTTAGTAACCGAGTTCCAGTACCGTCAGCTGGTCTTCGGCAGTTCCATTGGCTCTTGTACCTTCTGCTACCCATCCGGGTTCCAGTACCGTCAGCTGGTTCTCGGCAGTGACTTTGGCACGGGTACTCCCTCCTGCCCAGCCTGGTTCCAGCACGCCAGCTGTTTCCGGGTAGTGTCAACGTCACTTTGCCTCCAATGCGTTGTCCTGTCGTGTTGCGGTCGGGTTAGCCGACTCTATGGTGCCTGCAGTTTAGGTGACTCCTATGTGGGCTGCGGGATCTGGCAATGAAGGCTGGTTCCATAGTGCCAATAGGACAAGCACCCCCTGTAGGACTGTGGGTTTTGGTAACTGCGGCCGGCTCACGGCCTTGAACTTTTTTTTACATGGGTACCTTCTGCTACCCATCCGGGTTCCAGTACCGTCAGCTGATTCTCGGCAGTGCCTTTGGATTAGGTGCCTCCTTCTCGGTATCCAAGTTCCACCAATGTCTGCTGGTCCTTGGTAGTGCTTTCTGGCACAGGTACTTCCTGCTTAGTAACCGAGTTCCAGTACCGTCAGCTGGTCTTCGGCAGTTCCATTGGCTCTTGTACCTTCTGCTACCCATCCGGGTTCCAGTACCGTCAGCTGGTCCTCGGTAGTTCCTCAGCTTTCTTGTACCTTCTGCTACATTTCCAAGTTCAAGCTTTTTGAAATGGTTCTTGGTAATCACTCTGGATCTCCCTGACGAGGACCCTGAAGACGAGGACCCTGAAGACCAACCCTAAGAAGACGAGGACCCCGAAGACGACGACCCTGAAGACGAGGACCCTGAAGACCACCCCGAAGAAGACGAGGACCCTGAAGACCACCCCGTAGAAGACGAGGACCCTGAAGACCACACCGAAGAAGACGAGGACCCTGAAGACCACCCCGAAGAAGACGAGGACCCCGAAGACCACCCCGAAGAAGATGAGGACCCCGAAGACGAGGACCCAGAAGACCAACCCGAAGAAGACGAGAACCCCGAAGACGAGGACCCCCGAAGACGACGACCCTGAAGACCACCCCAAAGAAGACCAAGAAGATGACCCTGAAGAAGTTGACCAAGAGGACAAAGAAGAGAAGACAAGCACCAAGATACAGAAGAACAAGAGACAGAAAACCAAGAAGCAGAAATACAAGAAGCTGCAGAACAAAAAGCGGAAGAACATTAAGCATAAGACTAAAAATCAGAGCAAAAGATAATATCTAAATTATAAGCAGAAGATGACTAAGCAGTGTATGGGGGTGAGTCCGTTCCTCCTCGTGGTGCCCCTGGAAAAGACCTGCTGCTGCAGGCCAAACTGAACGCGGACAAATCCTGTTGTAAATCTTTTGTGACGGGCAGAACGAAAGGTGTAATGTCCAACCTTTTATAGATAACAACCACAGGAATGCCTGTCACAAATAAGAATATGATGAAGAAGAAGAATATGAAGAAGTAGAATATGAAGAATGAAAAAAAAAGAATAATACGAAGAAGGTGAAGAAGAAGAAGATGAAGAAGGTGAAGAAGAAGTGGATGAAAAAGATGCTGAGGATGATGAAGGAGAAAGTGTGGGAGAAGTAAAAAAGAAGGTGAAGAGCATGGAAGTAGTGAAACATAAATATCTGACAAAATATAAAAATACTTAACATAGTCAATATTTCCGTAACTCAGAACGTCTTAAAAAAAATATTAATTCCTGCTATTCCATTTGATTGGGCTAAACCTCTATGCCTTTATTGTCTCCCCCACCTCCCCCAATACATTCTACATTATTCTTAGTTGTTTTCCTTCATGTAGAATTAACCTACAAGGAATTAAAGGGTTTATTTTCATTCTGATATTTCTGTCCCATTGACTTGCATTGGTTTCCGGTATCGGAATCGGCGATATCCGATACTTTTTCGGTATCGGTCCGATCCAATCCGATCCGATATTTCCCGATATCGGAAGGTATCGCTCAACACTACTCATAACTAGTTTATCAAAAGGAATTATTACATTGTCCTCCAACAGGTCTGCTAGCGATTGAACTCCAGCTGTCACCCAACGTTGAAGGTTAATATATGGAATATGATATTCTAGAGCTCTTAAAGAGATCTCAGTCCTGGGGAGTAACAGCAGTTTGGATGCCAAATTCCTCCAACAATGCATAGTAGCCTCCCATGTTGGTAACACGGCGACCATAGTGCTTCGCTTCACTACTTCTGTCTCCAATATCAATCTGGTAGAATGGTTTCTGGCAAGTAAGGACTCTATTTGCAACCATTTGTGGCCGCTGTCCATGTTCCACCAGTCCCTAATTCCCGTCAAGACCGCCGCTCTATAGTAGGCTATGAGATTGGGCATGCCCATCCCTCCCATGTCATATGGATAATACCGAAGTCTACTAGACACCCTTGGTCTCCTATTGTCCCAAACATAATTATTAGCCAGTCTTTGAAGGGTATTTCTGATTTTAGAAGGGATTTTAATTGGGATACACCTAAAATAGTATAAAATTTTTGGAAGGACCTTCATTTTAAAAATATTTATCCTGACTATCCACGATGCAACAACGTTTTGTAATACCGCCAGCTCCTCCCGCAACGTATTTATAAGTCTAGTAAAATTTACTTCCACCAATTGTTTTGAAAGGGTTAAGGTGATACCCAAATACGTCATTCCTTCCTGCGCCCACTGAAAAGGGTATGCTCCTTCCAGTCTTTGCCTAAGTGACAACGGAACAAGAATCGGCAGGACAACCGTCTTAGCTGCATTCAGTTTATAATACGAGATGTTTGTAAACATTTTGAGATCGGACATAATGGCAGAGAAGGACCTGTCCAGATCAGTGCATGGGATAACCACATCGTCTGCATATAGACCGATTTTGTGGGAGGACTCCCCCACCGAGATGCCCGAAATCTCTGAGTTATTTCTAATCTTTTCAGCCAAGGGCTCCATACATAAAGCAAATATGACTGGAGATAAGGGGCAGCCCTGCCGTGTCCCGTTTGTTATGGAGAAGGATTCAGAGAGGAAACCAGACGTCAAAACTTAAGCGGAAGGAGTGGAGTACAATGCGTTAATCGCAGACAGAATAGGTCCTTTTAGTCCAAATTTAAGCAAAACACTTTTAAGGTATCCCCAGTGCACCCTATCAAACGCTTTCTCAGCATCTAGCGACAGGAGTGCACTGGAGAGGCCGCTCAACTCTGCCACTTTAATCAGATCCAACATCCTCCTCGTACCATCTTTAGCTTCCCTACCAGCTACAAAACCAACTTGATCCGAGGATATCAGGGAAGGAACGACACGATTTAGTCTAACAGCCAAGAGCTTGGTAAAGATCTTTACATCACTATTCAAAAGTGTTATTGGTCTAAAATTACCTGGAGAATCAGGGGTCTTTCCAGGCTTAGGCAATGTGACGATCGTAGCCTCCAAATTAGGTACTGCTACCTTTCCCGAGTCTCTCCAGGTATTGTATAACCTGATAAGGTATGGGGTAAGAATTTTTTGGAAACCACGATAGTACTCGTTAGCTATGCCGTCTGGGCCAGGGGTCTTATGACGTTTGGATGAATCAATAACATCTTTCAGTTCTACTTCTGTGAACGGGGCATTCAATAATTGTAACTGTTCCCGGGAAACCTTCGGGAGCTTCAAATCACTCAAATATTGATCAATATCTGACTGTTGAGGCTGTGGGGTATCAACATCATCTTATAAGTTATATAAAGATTTATAGTATGCAGCAAAGACTGCAGCTATGTCCTTCGGACTTCTGGCTATCAACCCTTTCGAGTCCCGTAGATGATCTATTCTGGATTTAGCAAGCCCTTTTCTTGACCCGCCTGGCCAAAACGGCTACCGGCCTATCTCCCATGGCGTAGTGACTAAGTTGGAACTTGCGGAGGTTATATTCATATACTGCCAGCAGATCAGAGCGCAGTTTAAATCTGAGCTGATATATGGCCTCAGTGGTAGCCGGGGAGGGGGAGGTTTTATTTAATATTTCTAGCTTTTTCAACTCAGTCAGGAGGTCAGTCCTGTGTTGCTTCCTCTTTCTTTTCAATTGTGACGCTTGTTGTAAGAAGACTCCCCGTATCACCGCTTTGTGCGCTGTCCATAAAGTCTCGTCGGAAACTGTGCCATTGTCGTTTAATTCAAAACAAGATGTAAATTCTGCTGTTGCTTTTGTCATTATAGAGTCATTCAATATTAGAGAGGTGTTTAGTCGCCAGTGTGGTGTTGGGTTGAACTGGTGCGCAAGATGTACACGTAGGTAGATCGGTACGTGGTCAGACCACGTAATCATTCCAACCTCCGCAGATATACATCTATTGAGAGCTCTATTGTCTACTAGGAATAAGTCAATCTTACTATATGACCCATGTCGGAGAGAATGAAAAGTATAGTCCCTTTCATTGGCGTGAGAGTATCTCCAAAAATCGTGCAGACCAAATTCATGGACCAACTTGCCCAATTCTCTCCGATGGTGACCCGATCTAGATGAGCAGTCTAAAGTACCATCCATTGGCATGTTAAAATCCCCGCATACAATAACCTCCCCTTGTTTAAGTGTTGAAATGGTAGAGAGGACTTTTCGCACAAATGGGAGCTGGGCAGAATTTGGGGCGTATAGTGCTGAAATCGTATGAGGGGTTCCATTCAATGTACACACCAACACCAAGTATCTACCCATGGGGTCTGTACACATCTGAATGATCTGGAAGGCCACCGAATTTTTTATCATAATACAGATTCCTGCTGTCTTAGTCTCGGCATTTGCAAAGAATATATGGGGGAATTTTTGCCTGATGCAATCTATGATCATCAGCTGCCAATAAATGCGTCTCTTGCCTCCCTCCACAACATAGAGCATTTCACATTCAACAAGAGAAATTGTATACTCATAATTACACATAAAGGAGGAAATTGTTATGAGCCGCATACAAAAATCCAATTTTTCTCCCGCCCCCCCACACCACCCCTCATGAGCCATTCACTGAAAAAAGCACATATGTCCTTAGAACGATCAGCAGTTACGTCAATAGAGGAAATATACCTCAAGCTAAATTGAAAAAAAAAAACAGATAAAAAACAGTAAAAAGAAAGAAAAAACACAGCGGAAAAAGTCAGCAGAAAAAAACATAGAGAAAACTTCAGTCAAAAAAGTAAATTCTTCAGACATAAATCTGACCACGGGGTCCCGTGAGATTTTCAAATCTCGCTGTCACTCAGCAAGATTTCTCACAGTCCAGAGGATCACCAACCAGACGGCTTCCGCCGAACAACAGAGAACCGTCAGTCAATAAGCGAAAAGGCGCTCAGAGTTCAGAAAAGAACAAAGGGAAAAAAAAGGTCAGCAATCCTCTAACAGCTCCATCTCAGCCAGGATAGCGTCCTCGCCTCTCTTTCAGGTCGATACCCATTCCTGCGCAATTTTCTTGCCTTTAGCCAAAAATTAGGACGGAGCAACTTGCAATGCCCCTTACAAGAGCCATGCAGTACAGCATATTACAAACATAAGTCCCATTATTGGGGAGTGGGTGTCCCATAGTATTTGCTTATGCCTTGCAAGCAAAAGCTGCCAAAAATTAGGACGGAGCAAATTGCAATGCCCCTTACAAGAGCCATGCAGTACAGCATATTACAAACATAAGTCCCATTATTGGGGAGTGGGTGTCCCATAGTATTTGCTTATGCCTTGCAAGCAAAAGCTGCCAAAAATTAGGACGGAGCAACTTGCAATGCCCCTTACAAGAGCCAAGCAGTACAGCATATTACAAACATAAGTCCCATTATTGGGGAGTGGGTGTCCCATAGTATTTGCTTAAGCCTTGCAAGCAAAAGCTGCCAAAAATTAGGACGGAGCAACTTGCAATGCCCCTTACAAGAGCCATGCAGTACAGCATATTACAAACATAAGTCCCATTATTGGGGAGTGGGTGTCCCATACTATTTGCTTATGCCTTGCAAGCAAAAGCTGCCAAAAATTAGGACGGAGCAACTTGCAATGCCCCTTACAAGAGCAATGCAGTACAGCATATTACAAACATAAGTCCCATTATTGGGGAGTGGGTGTCCCATAGTATTTGCTTATGCCTTGCAAGCAAAAGCTGCCAAAAATTAGGACGGAGCAACTTGCAACGCCCCTTACAAGAGCCATGCAGTACAGCATATTACAAACATAAGTCCCATTATTGGGGAGTGGGTCTCCCATAGTATTTGCTTATGCCTTGCAAGCAAAAGCTGCCAAAAATTAGGACGGAGCAACTTGCAATGCCCCTTACAAGAGCCATGCAGTACAGCATATTACAAACATAAGTCCCATTATTGGGGAGTGGGTCTCCCATAGTATTTTCTTATGCTTTGCAAGCAAAAGCAGCCAAAAATTAGGACGGAGCAACTTGCAATGCCCCTTACAAGAGCCATGCAGTACAGCATATTACAAGCATAAGTCCCATCATTGGGGAGTGGGTCTCCCATAGTATTTGCTTATGCCTTGCAAGCAAAAGATGCCAAAAATTAGGATGGAGCAACTTGCAATGCCCCTTAGAAGAGCCATGCAGTACAGCATATTACAAACATAAGTCCCATTATTGGGGATTGGGTCTCCCATAGTATTTGCTTATGCTTTCCAAGCAAAAGCTGCCAAAAATTAGGACGGAGCAACTTGCAATGCCCCTTACAAGAGTCATGCAGTACAGCATATTACAAACATAAGTCCCATTATTGGGGAGTGGGTGTCCCATAGTATTTGCTTATGCCTTGCAAGCAAAAGCTGCCAAAAATTAGGACGGAGCAACTTGCAATGCCCCTTACAAGAGCCATGCAGTACAGCATATTACAAACATAAGTCCTATTATTGGGGAGTGGGTCTCCCATAGTATTTGCTTATGCCTTGCAAGCAAAAGCTGCCAAAAATTAGGACGGAGCAACTTGCAATGCCCCTTACAAGAGCCATGCAGTACAGCATATTACAAACATAAGTCCCATTATTGGGGAGTGGGTCTCCCATAGTATTTGCTTATGCCTTGCAAGCAAAAGCTGCCAAAAATTAGGACGGAGCAACTTGCAATGCCCCTTACAAGAGCCATGCAGTACAGCATATTACAAACATAAGTCCCATTATTGGGGAGTGGGTCTCACATAGTATTTGCTTATGCCTTGCAAGCAAAAGCTGCCAAAAATTAGGACAGAGCAACTTGCAATGCCCCTTACAAGAGCCATGCAGTACAGCATATTACAAACATAAGTCCCATTATTGGGGAGTGGGTCTCCCATAGTATTTGCTTATGCTTTGCAAGCAAAAGCTGCCAAAAATTAGGACGGAGCAACTTGCAATGCCCCTTACAAGAGCCATGCAGTACAGCATATTACAAGCATAAGTCCCATTATTGGGGAGTGGGTCTCCCATAGTATTTGCTTATGCCTTGCAAGCAAAAGCTGCCAAAAATTAGGACGGAGCAACTTGCAATGCCCCTTACAAGAGCCATGCAGTACAGCATATTACAAACATAAGTCCCATTATTGGGGAGTGGGTGTCCCATAGTATTTGCTTATGCTTTGCAAGCAAAAGCTGCCAAAAATTAGGACGGAGCAACTTGCAATGCCCCTTACAAGAGCCATGCAGTACAGCATATTACAAGCATAAGTCCCATTATTGGGGAGTGGGTGTCCCATAGTATTTGCTTATGCCTTGCAAGCAAAAGCTGCCAAAAATTAGGACGGAGCAACTTGCAATGCCCCTTAGAAGAGCCATGCAGTACAGCATATTACAAACATAAGTCCCATTATTGGGGAGTGGGTGTCTCATAGTATTTGCTTATGCCTTGCAAGCAAAAGCTGCCAAAAATTAGGACGGAGCAACTTGCAATGCCCCTTACAAGAGCCATGCAGTACAGCATATTACAAACATAAGTCCCATTATTGGGGAGTGGGTGTCCCAGAGTATTTGCTTATGCCTTGCAAGCAAAAGCTGCCAAAAATTAGGACGGAGCAACTTGCAATGCCCCTTACAAGAGCCATGCAGTACAGCATATTACAAACATAAGTCCCATTATTGGGGAGTGGGTCTCCCATAGTATTTGCTTATGCCTTGCAAGCAAAAGCTGCCAAAAATTAGGACGGAGCAACTTGCAATGCCCCTTACAAGAGCCATTCAGTACAGCATATTACAAACATAAGTCCCATTATTGGGGAGTGGGTCTCCCATAGTATTTGCTTATGTTTTGCAAGCAAAAGCTGCAAAAAATTAGGACGGAGCAACTTGCAATGCCCCTTACAAGAGCCATGCAGTACAGCATATTACAAGCATAAGTCCCATTATTGGGGAGTGGGTGTCCCATAGTATTTGCTTATGCCTTGCAAGCAAAAGCTGCCAAAAATTAGGACGGAGCAACTTGCAATGCCCCTTACAAGAGCCATGCAGTACAGCATATTACAAAAATAAGTCCCATTATTGGGGTGTGGGTCTCCCATACTATTTGCTTATTCCTTGCAAGCAAAAGCTGCCAAAAATTAGGACGGAGCAACTTGCAATGCCCCTTAGAAGAGCCATGCAGTACAGCATATTACAAACATACGTCCCATTATTGGGGAGTGGGTCTCCCATAGTATTTGCTTATGCTTTCCAAGCAAAAGCTGCCAAAAATTAGGACGGAGCAACTTGCAATGCCCCTTACAAGAGCCATGCAGTACAGCATATTACAAACATAAGTCCCATTATTGGGGAGTGGGTGTCCCATAGTATTTGCTTAGGCCTTGCAAGCAAAAGCTGCCAAAAAATAGGACAGATCAACTTGCAATGCCCCTTACAAGAGCCATGCAGTACAGCATATTACAAACATAAGTCCCATTATTGGGGAGTGGGTCTCCCATAATATTTGCTTATGCCTTGCAAGCAAAAGCTGCCAAAAATTAGGACGGAGCAACTTGCAATGCCCCTTACAAGAGCCATGCTGTACAGCATATTACAAACATAAGTCCTATTATTGGGGAGTGGGTCTCCCATAGTATTTGCTTATGCCTTGCAAGCAAAAGCTGACAAAAATTAGGACGGAGCAACTTGCAATGCCCCTTACAAGAGCCATGCAGTACAGCATATTACAAACATAAGTCCCATTATTGGGGAGTGGGTCTCCCATAGTATTTTCTTATGCTTTCCAAGCAAAAGCTGCCAAAAATTAGGACGGAGCAACTTGCAATGCCCCTTACAAGAGCCATGCAGTACAGCATATTACAAACATAAGTTCCATTATTGGGGAGTGGGTGTCCCATAGTATTTGCTTATGCCTTGCAAGCAAAAACTGCCAAAAATTAGGACGGAGCAACTTGCAATGCCCCTTACAAGAGCCATGCAGTACAGCATATTACAAACATAAGTCCCATTATTGGGGAGTGGGTCTCCCATAGTATTTGCTTATGCCTTGCAAGCAAAAGCTGCCAAAAATTAGGACGGAGCAACTTGCAATGCCCCTTACAAGAGCCATGCAGTACAGCATATTACAAACATAAGTCCCATTATTGGGGAGTGGGACTCCCATAGTATTTGCTTATGCTTTGCAAGCAAAAGCTGCCAAAAATTAGGACGGAGCAACTTGCAATGCCCCTTACAAGAGCCATGCAGTACAGCATATTACAAGCATAAGTCCCATTATTGGGGAGTGGGTCTCCCATAGTATTTGCTTATGCCTTGCAAGCAAAAGCTGCCAAAAATTAGGACGGAGCAACTTGCAACGCCCCTTACAAGAGCCATGCAGTACAGCATATTACAAACATAAGTCCCATTATTGGGGAGTGGGTCTCCCATAGTATTTGCTTATGCCTTGCAAGCAAAAGCTGCCAAAAATTAGGACGGAGCAACTTGCAATGCCCCTTACAAGAGCCATGCAGTACAGCATATTACAAACATAAGTCCCATTATTGGGGAGTGGGTCTCCCATAGTATTTTCTTATGCTTTGCAAGCAAAAGCAGCCAAAAATTAGGACGGAGCAACTTGCAATGCCCCTTACAAGAGCCATGCAGTACAGCATATTACAAGCATAAGTCCCATCATTGGGGAGTGGGTCTCCCATAGTATTTGCTTATGCCTTGCAAGCAAAAGATGCCAAAAATTAGGATGGAGCAACTTGCAATGCCCCTTAGAAGAGCCATGCAGTACAGCATATTACAAACATAAGTCCCATTATTGGGGATTGGGTCTCCCATAGTATTTGCTTATGCTTTCCAAGCAAAAGCTGCCAAAAATTAGGACGGAGCAACTTGCAATGCCCCTTACAAGAGTCATGCAGTACAGCATATTACAAACATAAGTCCCATTATTGGGGAGTGGGTGTCCCATAGTATTTGCTTATGCCTTGCAAGCAAAAGCTGCCAAAAATTAGGACGGAGCAACTTGCAATGCCCCTTACAAGAGCCATGCAGTACAGCATATTACAAACATAAGTCCTATTATTGGGGAGTGGGTCTCCCATAGTATTTGCTTATGCCTTGCAAGCAAAAGCTGCCAAAAATTAGGACGGAGCAACTTGCAATGCCCCTTACAAGAGCCATGCAGTACAGCATATTACAAACATAAGTCCCATTATTGGGGAGTGGGTCTCCCATAGTATTTGCTTATGCCTTGCAAGCAAAAGCTGCCAAAAATTAGGACGGAGCAACTTGCAATGCCCCTTACAAGAGCCATGCAGTACAGCATATTACAAACATAAGTCCCATTATTGGGGAGTGGGTCTCACATAGTATTTGCTTATGCCTTGCAAGCAAAAGCTGCCAAAAATTAGGACAGAGCAACTTGCAATGCCCCTTACAAGAGCCATGCAGTACAGCATATTACAAACATAAGTCCCATTATTGGGGAGTGGGTCTCCCATAGTATTTGCTTATGCTTTGCAAGCAAAAGCTGCCAAAAATTAGGACGGAGCAACTTGCAATGCCCCTTACAAGAGCCATGCAGTACAGCATATTACAAGCATAAGTCCCATTATTGGGGAGTGGGTCTCCCATAGTATTTGCTTATGCCTTGCAAGCAAAAGCTGCCAAAAATTAGGACGGAGCAACTTGCAATGCCCCTTACAAGAGCCATGCAGTACAGCATATTACAAACATAAGTCCCATTATTGGGGAGTGGGTGTCCCATAGTATTTGCTTATGCTTTGCAAGCAAAAGCTGCCAAAAATTAGGACGGAGCAACTTGCAATGCCCCTTACAAGAGCCATGCAGTACAGCATATTACAAGCATAAGTCCCATTATTGGGGAGTGGGTGTCCCATAGTATTTGCTTATGCCTTGCAAGCAAAAGCTGCCAAAAATTAGGACGGAGCAACTTGCAATGCCCCTTAGAAGAGCCATGCAGTACAGCATATTACAAACATAAGTCCCATTATTGGGGAGTGGGTGTCTCATAGTATTTGCTTATGCCTTGCAAGCAAAAGCTGCCAAAAATTAGGACGGAGCAACTTGCAATGCCCCTTACAAGAGCCATGCAGTACAGCATATTACAAACATAAGTCCCATTATTGGGGAGTGGGTGTCCCAGAGTATTTGCTTATGCCTTGCAAGCAAAAGCTGCCAAAAATTAGGACGGAGCAACTTGCAATGCCCCTTACAAGAGCCATGCAGTACAGCATATTACAAACATAAGTCCCATTATTGGGGAGTGGGTCTCCCATAGTATTTGCTTATGCCTTGCAAGCAAAAGCTGCCAAAAATTAGGACGGAGCAACTTGCAATGCCCCTTACAAGAGCCATTCAGTACAGCATATTACAAACATAAGTCCCATTATTGGGGAGTGGGTCTCCCATAGTATTTGCTTATGTTTTGCAAGCAAAAGCTGCAAAAAATTAGGACGGAGCAACTTGCAATGCCCCTTACAAGAGCCATGCAGTACAGCATATTACAAGCATAAGTCCCATTATTGGGGAGTGGGTGTCCCATAGTATTTGCTTATGCCTTGCAAGCAAAAGCTGCCAAAAATTAGGACGGAGCAACTTGCAATGCCCCTTACAAGAGCCATGCAGTACAGCATATTACAAAAATAAGTCCCATTATTGGGGTGTGGGTCTCCCATACTATTTGCTTATTCCTTGCAAGCAAAAGCTGCCAAAAATTAGGACGGAGCAACTTGCAATGCCCCTTAGAAGAGCCATGCAGTACAGCATATTACAAACATACGTCCCATTATTGGGGAGTGGGTCTCCCATAGTATTTGCTTATGCTTTCCAAGCAAAAGCTGCCAAAAATTAGGACGGAGCAACTTGCAATGCCCCTTACAAGAGCCATGCAGTACAGCATATTACAAACATAAGTCCCATTATTGGGGAGTGGGTGTCCCATAGTATTTGCTTAGGCCTTGCAAGCAAAAGCTGCCAAAAAATAGGACAGATCAACTTGCAATGCCCCTTACAAGAGCCATGCAGTACAGCATATTACAAACATAAGTCCCATTATTGGGGAGTGGGTCTCCCATAATATTTGCTTATGCCTTGCAAGCAAAAGCTGCCAAAAATTAGGACGGAGCAACTTGCAATGCCCCTTACAAGAGCCATGCTGTACAGCATATTACAAACATAAGTCCTATTATTGGGGAGTGGGTCTCCCATAGTATTTGCTTATGCCTTGCAAGCAAAAGCTGACAAAAATTAGGACGGAGCAACTTGCAATGCCCCTTACAAGAGCCATGCAGTACAGCATATTACAAACATAAGTCCCATTATTGGGGAGTGGGTCTCCCATAGTATTTTCTTATGCTTTCCAAGCAAAAGCTGCCAAAAATTAGGACGGAGCAACTTGCAATGCCCCTTACAAGAGCCATGCAGTACAGCATATTACAAACATAAGTTCCATTATTGGGGAGTGGGTGTCCCATAGTATTTGCTTATGCCTTGCAAGCAAAAACTGCCAAAAATTAGGACGGAGCAACTTGCAATGCCCCTTACAAGAGCCATGCAGTACAGCATATTACAAACATAAGTCCCATTATTGGGGAGTGGGTCTCCCATAGTATTTGCTTATGCCTTGCCAGCAAAAGCTGCCAAAAATTAGGACGGAGCAACTTGCAATGCCCCTTACAAGAGCCATGCAGTACAGCATATTACAAACATAAGTCCCATTATTGGGGAGTGGGACTCCCATAGTATTTGCTTATGCTTTGCAAGCAAAAGCTGCCAAAAATTAGGACGGAGCAACTTGCAATGCCCCTTACAAGAGCCATGCAGTACAGCATATTACAAGCATAAGTCCCATTATTGGGGAGTGGGTCTCCCATAGTATTTGCTTATGCCTTGCAAGCAAAAGCTGCCAAAAATTAGGACGGAGCAACTTGCAATGCCCCTTACAAGAGCCATGCAGTACAGCATATTACAAACATAAGTCCCATTATTGGGGAGTGGGTCTCCCATAGTATTTGCTTATGCTTTGCAAGCAAAAGCTGCCAAAAATTAGGACGGAGCAACTTGCAATGCCCCTTACAAGAGCCATGCAGTACAGCATACTACAAGCATAAGTCCCATTATTGGGGAGTGGGTGTCCCATAGTATTTGCTTATGCCTTGCAAGCAAAAGCTGCCAAAAATTAGGACGGAGCAACTTGCAATGCCCCTTAGAAGAGCCATGCAGTACAGCATATTACAAACATAAGTCCCATTATTGGAGAGTGGGTCTCCCATAGTATTTGCTTATGCTTTCCAAGCAAAAGCTGCCAAAAATTAGGACGGAGCAACTTGCAATGCCCCTTACAAGAGCCATGCAGTACAGCATATTACAAACATAAGTCCCATTATTGGGGAGTGGGTGTCCCATAGTATTTGCTTATGCCTTGCAAGCAAAAGCTGCCAAAAATTAGGACGGAGCAACTTGCAATGCCCCTTACAAGAGCCATGCAGTACAGCATATTACAAACATAAGTCCCATTATTGGGGAGTGGGTGTCCCATAGTATTTGCTTATGCCTTGCAAGCAAAAGCTGCCAAAAATTAGGACGGAGCAACTTGCAATGCCCCTTACAAGAGCCATGCAGTACAGCATATTACAAACATAAGTCCCATTATTGGGGAATGGGTGTCCCATAGTATTTGCTTAGGCCTTGCAAGGAAAAGCTGCCAAAAAATAGGACGGAGCAACTTGCAATGCCCCTTACAAGAGCCATGCAGTACAGCATATTACAAACATAAGTCCCATTATTGGGGAGTGGGTCTCCCATAGTATTTGCTTATGCCTTGCAAGCAAAAGCTGCCAAAAATTAGGACGGAGCAACTTGCAATGCCCCTTACAAGAGCCATGCAGTACAGCATTTTACAAACATAAGTCCCATTATTGGGGAGTGGGTCTCCCATAGTATTTGCTTATGCTTTGCAAGTAAAAGCTGCCAAAAATTAGGACGGAGCAACTTGCAATGCCCCTTACAAGAGCCATGCAGTACAGCATATTACAAGCATAAGTCCCATTATTGGGGAGTGGGTCTCCCATAGTATTTGCTTATGCTTTCCAAGCAAAAGCTGCCAAAAATTAGGACGGAGCAACTTGCAATGCCCCTTACAAGAGCCATGCAGTACAGCATATTACAAACATAAGTCCCATTATTGGGGAGTGGGTGTCCCATAGTATTTGCTTATGCCTTGCAAGCAAAAGCTGCCAAAAATTAGGACGGAGCAACTTGCAATGCCCCTTACAAGAGCCATGCAGTACAGCATATTACAAACATAAGTCCTATTATTGGGGAGTGGGTCTCCCATAGTATTTGCTTATGCCTTGCAAGCAAAAGCTGCCAAAAATTAGGACGGAGCAACTTGCAATGCCCCTTACAAGAGCCATGCAGTACAGCATATTACAAACATAAGTCCCATTATTGGGGAGTGGGTCTCCCATAGTATTTGCTTATGCTTTCCAAGCAAAAGCTGCCAAAAATTAGGACGGAGCAACTTGCAATGCCCCTTACAAGAGCCATGCAGTACAGCATATTACAAACATAAGTCCCATTATTGGGGAGTGGGTGTCCCATAGTATTTGCTTATGCCTTGCAAGCAAAAGCTGCCAAAAATTAGGACGGAGCAACTTGCAATGCCCCTTACAAGAGCCATGCAGTACAGCATATTACAAACATAAGTCCCATTATTGGGGAGTGGGTCTCCCATAGTATTTGCTTATGCCTTGCAAGCAAAAGCTGCCAAAAATTAGGACGGAGCAACTTGCAATGCCCCTTACAAGAGCCATGCAGTACAGCATATTACAAACATAAGTCCCATTATTGGGGAGTGGGTCTCCCATAGTATTTGCTTATGCTTTCCAAGCAAAAGCTGCCAAAAATTAGGACGGAGCAATTTGCAATGTCCCTTACAAGAGCCATGCAGTACAGCATATTACAAACATAAGTCCCATTATTGGGGAGTGGGTCTCCCATAGTATTTGCTTATGCCTTGCAAGCAAAAACTGCCAAAAATTAGGACGGAGCAACTTGCAATGCCCCTTACAAGAGCCATGCAGTACAGCATATTACAAACATAAGTCCCATTATTGGGGAGTGGGTCTCCCATAGTATTTGCTTATGCCTTGCAAGCAAAAGCTGCCAAAAATAAGGACGGAGGAACTTGCAATGCTGGCACCCTGGTGGTATAGTGGTGGTGGAGGCTGAGGATAAGGAGAAGAAGATAAAACAGCCGAAACGAGGAAGCGTATACCCATGTGTGGGTGTGAAGCGGTGCATGTGAATACACCTCCCGAAATAACACAGTGGATTTGACTTTATGTTACGCTGCTGTCATTTGGTGGTGATGAGAAGTCTGGCCCAATCCAGCCCTTGTTCATTTTGATAAGGGTCAGCTTGTCAGCACTGTCAGTTGACAGGCGAGTGCGCTTATCAGTTATAATTCCCCCAGCGGCACTAAAAATACGCTCCGATAACACGCTAGCGGCAGGGCAGGCCAGGACCTCCAAGGCGTACAGAGCGAGTTCATTCCAAGTGTCCAGCTTGGATACCCAATAATTAAAAGGCACAGAGGAATCACGGAGGACGCTGGTACGGTCGGCAAGGTACTCCCTCACCATCTTTTGAAACTTTCCACTCCTTGTGAGAGTACCCCGCGCCTCAGGGCCTGTAAGCTGGGCGGGTGTCAGAAAACTGTCCCAGAACGTTGACAGTGTTCCCCTGCCTCTGCTGGATAGGAGTTGCAACTCTCTCGCCTGTACGCCTTGGTTGGGCAACGAACTGTGACCTCTGCCGCTAGCGTGTTCAGATGGGAATTTTTTTAAGAGTTCTGCAGCAAGGGCCTTCTGGTACTGCCCCATTTTTGTAGACCTCTCCACCTCAGGAATAAGAGAGTGAAAGTTCTCCTTGTAGCGGGGGTCTACAAGTGTCACCAACCAGTAATGACTGTCACCCAACATTTTGACAACGCGAGGGTCACGGTTAAGGCAGCGTAACATAAAGTCAGCCATGCGTGCCAGACTGGTAACGGGCAAGATTTCCGTGTCCTCACCAAGATGACGACTGACCATGCTCTCCTCCTCCTCCTCTTCCTCCTCCCCCTTGTTCTCAGGCCACCCACGCTGAACCGACGGTATTACACTTGTACAGGTACTACCGTCTACAATGCATGATAGCAGCTCCTGTTCTTCCTCCTCCTCCTCCTCCTCCTCTCCCTCATTGTCCCCCAATGCACATTGGGATGAGATGAGGCTTGGCTGTGTGTAATAGCCCGCTACGGCTTCTTGATCCATCTCATCATACTCTGGCTGCGATGCCTCCTCTTTAATTCTCTGCAGAGAGCGTTGCAAAAGACAGACAAGTGGGATGCTGACACTAATGATGGCGTCATCGCCACTCACCATCTTGGTGGCCTCCTCAAAGTTTGTCAGGATGGTACATATGTCAGACATCCAGGTCCACTCCTGAGGTCTTATGTGTGGAGTCTGACCTGAATATCGACGGCCTTGTTGCAGGTGGTACTCCACAACTGCTCTCTTCTGCTCACAAATCCTTTGCAACATGTGGAGGGTAGAGTTCCAACGTGTGGGGACATCACACACCAGTCGGTGTGCCGGAAGCTGCAAACACTGCAGCAACACAGCAAGGGCGGCGGAAGCTGTAGCCGACTTGCAAAAATGAGCTGACAGGCGGCGTACTTTCACGAGCAGATCTGGCAACTCGGGGTACGATTTAAGAAACCGCTGAACCACGAGGTTAAGCACATGAGCCAGGCATGGTACGTGTGTGATCTCACCTCGCCTCAGAGCCGCCACCAGGTTACGGCCATTGTCACACACGACCATGCCGGGATGTAGGTTCAGCGGTCTCAGCCACAGATCTGCCTGCTCTTTCACAGCTGTCCACAACTCACAAGCAGTGTGAGGTTTATCACCTAAGCTTATGAGTTTCAGCACAGCCTGTTGCCGCTTGGCGGAGGCGGTACTGCAATGCTTCCAGCTTGTAACTGATGTGGTGATATCTGAGATGGAGGCTGAACATGAGGAGGAGGAGGAGGAGGATGCGCAGGAGCTGTACACTGTGGGGGCAACTCTGACTGACATAGGGCCCGCAATCCTCGGTGTGGGGAGGATGTGTTCCGTCCCAAGGTCCGACTGGGTCCCGGCTTCCACTGTTTACCCAGTGTGCCATCAGAGAGATGTACCATCCCTGGCCACAAGCACTTGTCCACGTGTCCGTTGTCAGGTGGACTCTCCCAGTAACTGCGTTGTTGAGGGCACGGCAGATGCTTTGGGACACGTGCTTGTGTAGTGCGGGGATGGCACACCGGGCAAAATAGTGTCGGCTGGGGACCGAGTACCGAGGGACGGCCACCGCCATAAGATTGCGGAAGGATTCCGTCTCCACCAGCCTAAAAGGCAGCATTTCCAACGCAAGCAGTCGTGAAATGTGCGAATTTAGGACTGTGGCCTGTGGGGCGTTAGCTGCGAATTTCCGCTTTCGTTCAAAGGTCTGGGATATGGACAACTGAACGCTGCGGTGGGACGTGGACGTTGATGCTGTTTCTTGAGAAACTGCCATAACAAGTGAAGACTGAGAGGAGGGGGCATCTTTACATGCAGTATGGACAGGGGATTGCCTTGCACACACAACAGGGGGTTCTATTGCACGCACAACAGTGGAAGAAGCAGTGGTGACACCCGCTGACACTGGTCGTGGACCCTGGGTTTCGCCCCACAAAGTCGGGTGCTTTGCTGCCATGTGCCTGATCATGCTGGTGGTGGTCAGGCTGGTAGTTTTGTCACCCCTGCTGATGCTGGCATGGCAGGTGGAACATATGGCCTTTTTGGGGTTATCAGCAGAGTCTTTAAAAAAATTACAGACTCTGGAAGACCTACCGCTTGTACTGGCAACGTCCCTCGCGTTGGTGTTACGGGGAACGGTTGCCTGCCTTCTGTCTGCGGCCACCAGACTGCTTCTTCCTGCCTGTTGGGGTACTCAGCCTCCCTCCCCCTATGTGCTGCTGGACTCACTCTGCATGTCCTCCTTCCACGTTGGGTCAGTTACTAGATCATCCACCACCTCCTCCTCTTCCACTTGCGCACCACGATCCTCCTCCTTACTTCCTGGCAATTGTGTCTCGTCATCGTCCACCTCTTGTGACAGATTGCCAACGTCGACTTCCTGTGGCCGTGGCTGTTCAAATATTTGGGCATCGCAACATGGGATCTCCTCTTCCACCCCTTCAAGCGTATCAGGCGAGGGGCCCAAATATGGAAATGGACCAGTGAACAGCTCTTCAGAGTGTCCAAGTGTGGGATCACTTGCTGTCTGACGACACTCGGCATGGTGGGAGGAAGGAGCATCAGGGTGAGGAGGAGTATGCGGTCGAGACTCACGGCTACTAAGAGTTGACCGTGTGGAAGACAGACCGGAGGTGGTGGTGCCCAGGTAACTGGAAGTATTATCTGCTATCCAATTAATAACTTGTTCACACTGATCAGTTCTCAATACTGGTGTTGTTCTGTGCTTCCCTAGTAATTTGGTCAAGAAGTGGGAGCGAGTAGATGTGGCTGTTGGTTGTGGCACATTTTCACCTTGGCCACGGCCCCGTCCTCTGCATGAACCATCACCAGAACGTCCACTTCCACGTCCCTTGCCACGCGCCTTGCCCATTGTAAATGAAGTAAAATAGCTTACACTTGCACTATCAATGGAAAAAGGGTAATAAAGAGTAGATTAGAACCGTGGAAGAGGAAAACCACAGTTATTGTTTACTGAGGTATACCACACTTTTTTAAATAGAGATATTTGCGGCTGAACAGTGAGCGACACACTCAAACTGCTTTTTTTTTTTAGATACCAAAGGCCCAAAACTGGATAGTTCAGCGATTTGACCCGTGGAACTGCGAAACCACACTGGGATGTCGGGCCTACACAAGACTATTTTCAACAGATATATTTTTGTGTCACAACAGTCAGGAGACACTACTGTTTTTCTTTATGGAAAAAACTACCAAAAGCTGAATAATAGAGATTTTTTACCGTGGGATGGCAAAACCACAGTTATTGTTTACTAGGGTATACCACACTTTTTTAAATAGAGATATTTGCGGCTGAACAGTGAGCGACACACTCAAACTGCTTTTTTTTTAGATACCAAAGGCCCAAAACTGGATAGTACAGCGATTTGACCCGTGGAACTGTGAAACCACACTGGGATGTCGGGCCTACACAAGACTATTTTCAACAGATATATTTTTGTGTCACAACAGTCAGGAGACACTACTGTTTTTCTTTACGGAAAAAACTACCAAAAGCTGAATAATAGAGATTTTTTACCGTGGGATGGCAAAACCACAGTTATTGTTTACTGGGGTATACCACACTTTTTTAAATAGAGATATTTGCAGCTGAACAGTGAGCGACACACTCAAACTGCTTTTTTTTTTAGATACCAAAGGCCCAAAACTGGATAGTACAGCGATTTGACCCGTGGAACTGCGAAACCACACTGGGATGTCGGGCCTACACAAGACTATTTTCAACAGATATATTTTTGTGTCACAACAGTCAGGAGACACTACTGTTTTTCTTTAAGGAAAAAACTACCAAAAGCTGAATAATAGAGATTTTTTACCGTGGGATGGCAAAACCACAGTTATTGTTTACTAGGGTATACCACACTTTTTTAAATAGAGATATTTGCGGCTGAACAGTGAGCGACACACTCAAACTGCTTTTTTTTTAGATACCAAAGGCCCAAAACTGGATAGTACAGCGATTTGACCCGTGGAACTGTGAAACCACACTGGGATGTCGGGCCTACACAAGACTATTTTCAACAGATATATTTTTGTGTCACAACAGTCAGGAGACACTACTGTTTTTCTTTACGGAAAAAACTACCAAAAGCTGAATAATAGAGATTTTTTACCGTGGGATGGCAAAACCACAGTTATTGTTTACTGGGGTATACCACACTTTTTTAAATAGAGATATTTGCAGCTGAACAGTGAGCGACACACTCAAACTGCTTTTTTTTTAGATACCAAAGGCCCAAAACTGGATAGTACAGCGATTTGACCCGTGGAACTGCGAAACCACACTGGGATGTCGGGCCTACACAAGACTATTTTCAACAGATATATTTTTGTGTCACAACAGTCAGGAGACACTACTGTTTTTCTTTAAGGAAAAAACTACCAAAAGCTGAATAATAGAGATTTTTTACCGTGGGATGGCAAAACCACAGTTATTGTTTACTGGGGTATACCACAGTTTTTTAAATAGAGATATTTGCGGCTGAACAGTGAGCGACACACTCAAACTGCTTTTTTTTTAGATACCAAAGGCCCAAAACTGGATAGTACAGCGATTTGACCCGTGGAACTGCGAAACCACACTGGGATGTCGGGCCTACACAAGACTATTTTCAACAGATATATTTTTGTGTCACAACAGTCAGGAGACACTACTGTTTTTCTTTACGGAAAAAACTACCAAAAGCTGAATAATAGAGATTTTTTACCGTGGGATGGCAAAACCACAGTTATTGTTTACTGGGGTATACCACACTTTTTTAAATAGAGATATTTGCGGCTGAACAGTGAGCGACACACTCAAACTGCTTTTTTTTTAGATACCAAAGGCCCAAAACTGGATAGTACAGCGATTTGACCCGTGGAACTGCGAAACCACACTGGGATGTCGGGCCTACACAAGACTATTTTCAACAGATATATTTTTGTGTCACAACAGTCAGGAGACACTACTGTTTTTCTTTACTGAAAATATACCAAAACCTGAATAATAGAGATTTTTTACCGTGGGATGGCAAAACCACAGTTATTGTTTACTGGGGTATACCAGACTTTTTTAAATATATTGATTTGCGGCTGAACAGTGAGCGACACACTCAAACTGTTTTTTTTTTTTAGATACAAATGGCCCAAAATGCATAATACAGAGGTCTGAACCGTGGAAGTGCAAAACAACACTTCTGTTTCTCTAGCCTACACCAGACTATTTTCAACAGTTATATTTGTGTCTGAAAAATCAGAGACACGCTTTTTTTTGGAGGGGGGGGGGGGACACACCAAAAGGTTAATAAGACGGGTATTTGTACAGTGTGAAGGAGGAAAAAAAAGGAGGATTTAAATGAAAAAAAAAGGATTTTTCCTGGCCCCCGACACCTGGTGCTAAGTCCAGCAATTTCAGCAACAGGAGCACACAGGACTGTAATGCAGCGTTTGCTGGTATAACCACTGTGTCTCCTATACAGCCTGCCTGCCTGGTATCTGGGATGGATATTAGTTC
This sequence comes from Phyllobates terribilis, assembly GCF_046119375.1. Taxonomy (NCBI): domain Eukaryota; kingdom Metazoa; phylum Chordata; class Amphibia; order Anura; family Dendrobatidae; genus Phyllobates; species Phyllobates terribilis. The sequence goes on from NW_027362761.1 coordinate 757,803,288, forward strand.
TGAAAAGGACTGTTTGTTTGTTCTGGCAGCCTTTACAGACCCTACACTAACTATTTCGCAGTTTATATCTCTCCCTAAATCAGCAGCGCTGTCCCTACACTGTCTAATCCGGAGCGACTGTGTCCAAGATGGCGGCGCCCGGTTTTAAATACTCGAGGTGACGCTGTGCGGCCAGCCAATCACTGTAATGCCCACAACCAACATGGCTGCAGCATTACAGTGACTGGCTGGCAATCCCTGCATGTTCATTGGCTCTGTAAAGAGCGCCAAACATGCAGGGCGAAGACCCGAGCTCCCGCCCAAGTAACCCGGAAATGCTCGGTGCTCGCCGAACATCCCGAGTAGCGTGATGCTCGGGCGAGTACCGAGCAGTGTCAAGCATGTTCGCTCAACACTAAAAATATGGCTTAAAAACAGGCAGTGAAATGTTTTACCTCACAAAAAGAACCAGCTGTGATCCCCTGCTGTAATGTCTGTACACTCTTTTGTGTCCTCCCTGCCCAGGAGATGTGGTATGATCAGACCATGTTCCTGTATGATCAGACACAGCCATTACACAGTACACAGCAGGGGCACATTTATAAGATTATCTCAGCACAGGAACATGTTATTTAAACACATCCAATTGTGGAAATTATTATTATTCCAAGATCTATTGATTAAAATCAACTTTCGTTCATGGGAAAACCCCTTTAAATAAAAAAAAGAACCTATACATGTTTGGTATCAATGAACTCGTAATGACCTTGAGAATTATAATGGCAGGTCAATTTTATCATTTAGTGAACATGGTAAGAATAAAACCCCGAAAAAACAACTGTGGAATTGCACTTATTTTGCAATTTTACCGCACTTGGAATTTTTTTATTACCGGTTTCCGTACTGGTTATAATAAAACCAATGATGTTGTTCAAAAGTACAATTCATCCTGCAAAAAATAAGCTTTCACATGGCCGTATTGACTGAAAAATAAAAAAGTTATGGCTCTGGGAAGAAGAGGAGCAAAAAATGAAAGCGCAAAAACGGAAAATGGCCCAGGGGTAAAGGGGTTAAACAGGCCTGGACATGTGCTGGCGTGAGCAGGGGGACCAGACGGGCAGGATGTTATTCCATGACGGCGTAGTGTGTTACTAACAGTAATGTTTGAGACTGTGGTCCCAGCTCTCTTCAGGCCATTGACCAGGTCCTCCCATGTAGTTCTGGGCTGATTCCTGACCTTTCTCAGACTCATCCTCACCCCACGAGGTGAGATCTTGTACAAAATGTATTTTTGGTGCTCAGTGGATCAATGGAGTGAGGCAGCATGGACTGAATAAAAGACTCCTAACTTAGGTCTAAATGACAGATTTTGGCCTATTCTTTAAAGGTCCTGCTAATAAAGCTCTTCTAGTTAATAATAATGCCAGCTCAGAGGTACAGTGCAAAGCAAGGTAAGGCAAGTTACAAAATTATGGCGAGAAACCAGGACAGTGATAATTAACAGTGATTTTGCTGTCCATATAAAAGTTTATATTATCTAATGCTAGTTATAATTTAATAAATTAACAATGTTTTACTATTTGGAGGCATGATGATGCTTGATGAATTTCCTAAACAATTTCAGAAGGAATTGAATAAGCCGCCATGTCATCGGACTTCTTGTCTTACAGCTTGATCTGAACTACTCCTATACAATGCAGTACCAGAAAATAAATATTCTATTATATGGACTGGTTCCTGTCCAATTATGCAGAATTTGCAAATTTTGAATATATTTTTTTTTGTTTTTTTTTCCCCTCTGAGAATATGATCATTAATTATGGGATGCGGTTCAGGGTGTAAGTATAATATGCATATTATGAATATTCATTTTTGTAAGGTGGATCATCACAGGTGAGACTCTTGTCTGTGACCATTAGACATGTGCAAATAAATTTGAGTGGAACTGAATTCTTCTCAAATTTTTCAGCAAAATGGCAAAGGTCGTGGCCCACCCTGAGACATCCTGGCGTCACAGCCTGCACCGTGACCTTTGCAGGCGCAAAAGCAGAACCCTCCTGCGCTTATCAAAGCAGGAAGCCCTAGCCTAGTACAAGAGGCCTGGGGACTTTAGCACAGCAGTAGATACGATGACAACCAGACAGGTGGCAGTGAGGAGCAGGGGGCCCATGGGGTGAGCGGTGAAGCAACTATAACGGTTTTCTAATTTTTTTTTAGATATTATGTTTTGGCATCTGAAGAGACCCCAGAGCATAAGACGTGATATTATATTTGCAGAGAATAACTTCTCTGTGAATTAAATTTCCAGGGAAAATCCGCATGAACAGGTGATTTCAAATTTTGCCTGATCCGCTCATCTTAAGTCACTATGCTATAAACCCAAAACTGAAAAGAATTCCGAAAAGAACATATCACACATTATGCATCATTAACAATTATTTTTTTTGTAGGAGACAGCAGACCTTCATATGCATCTAAGATCGTGCTCCCAAACCCCAGTCCTCATGGCCTCCAACAGATCACGTTTTAAGGTTTTTTTTCAGTATTGCAGAAGTGGTGGAATTATCATCAAGGTATCAGAAATTGAAACAGGTTCTCTCACCTGTGCAATAATAAGGAAATCCTGAAACATGATCTGTTGGCGGCCATGAGGACTGGCGTTTAGGAAAACCTAATCTAGTTACCCTTCTGTTGTGACAAGTATAGTATCAGTGCGCAATGGAGTTCATAAAAACTGACCAAACATGAAATAATAGATTTTACAAGAGGAGAGTAAAAAAAGGCATTTAAAAGTAGCAGAGTGCTAAATAATAAAACACCTATTTCCAAAAATGTATTTTAAATATAATACATACAAACATCATCTATATATAACACGTCTAACTGATGGACTGATGGACTCCCCAGCGACTCAAGGCAGGGTGCTGTGGTGTCTGCAAATATAAGTGGATGCGATGCCCACATGTACTCCATGTATATTGTTGTCTGAAGTGGTGCCAGTCTTTGATACAGAGATGAATTGTCCTAGTCAAGTAGATCAAGCTTCCATTGAACGGTTTTACTGAGCTTTGGAGCGATGAAGATTTCACTTTCTGAAAAAGGAAACAAAAAACAGTGACAACTTTACACAAAGTAGAAGTACAAAAAAAAAACAACCCCAAGTTTAAGGCCCCCATACACATTAAACGAATGTAGGCTGAAGCCACCGATATTAGACTGTCCTACAACCCGACGATAAGTACGTGGGTGTAAACTGACAAATGGTTGGGAGAGATGTCGATCGCGCATGTCCGATTTCGGACAGCCAATCACATTGTTCTCCATGAGATAAGATGTTGGCCAATGTGTTGGTCAGTGGCCTTCTAATAGAAATCACAGGAGAGCATGGCCAAGCGTACGCTCCTGTGTATGGGAGAGTCGGCTGAGATGGCTGTAGGACAAATAATAGGCCAAGGCATTGTTCGACTGACAGCCAATCTAATGTGTGGGACAAGCCTTAGGCAGGGTCCAGGCATAGATAATTTCATTCTCCAAGGCAATCCCATAGACTTTATTCAAAGTGGCTGTCTGGCATGCAAACTGAGGATCGACACAAGATAAAGCTCTAAAAAAGATGCTCCTGTTGTTATTTAATGGATAATGCAAGAATTTACTAAAACAGTCATGTCAGTGGTGGTCATAGGTGTTGTTATGGCCTTTTATCAAGCGCAGTAATCGCCCAAACTATTATTTCTTCCCAATCAATCATGGCTCAGTGTAAACAGTCGCTCGCTTGTTGTTGACTGCATCATTTGTGCAGACATAAAGAGATTTTCACAACTTACCTAAAAATCTTTTATTGCCTTCATTGAGGGGGTCGGAGGGGTACACAGGAACCATGGGTGTGACAGTAAGGCTGACACTAAGGCCACGCCCCATTATCAGTATTTGGTCAGTATTCAGTCAGTATTTTTTCCCAGGAGTAGGAGCCAAAACCAGGAGTGGGTGATAAATCCAGAATTGGTGACTTGTTTCTATTATACCTTTTCTCTGATTGTTCCACTCCTGGTTTTGGCTTCCACTCCTGAGAAAAAATACTGACCAAATACTGATAGTGGGGCCATGGCCTAAGAACTGAAAGTCAGCTCCTCTGTCACAGAGTACGCCGACATTTAGGCACTAGGGTAATACCAGGTAATCAGAAAACAGGAGGAGAAGCCAAAGAACAGAGTGAGAAACCAGAGAAGAAAAAAAAAACCTAGGCACGCACTCCCACATAGGGCAACAAGGGTGGGAGCTGTGCACGCCGATGAAAGTTATAAGAGATTTTACAGTAAAAACAAAATTCCTCTTTTATAGTTTGCTTCATTGGGGGACATATGAACCATGGGACGTCTTAAAAGCAGTCATCTTAGGTTGGGAAAAGAGAATAATGAACGGCAATCCCTCAGATCTTCATCTGAGGTACTGCCACATGCAGCACTTTACTGCCAAGGCTCACATTGTGAAAGTATGTACATTGCAGAACTTAGAGAAGTTGTTAACTGAAATCAGGTTGCAACCTTACCGAGCTTCAGTGCAGAAGATTATGGCATATGGGGTATTGAAGACAGAGAAAAGGGTATTGAAGAGAGAGAAGGGCAAGTTGGAGATGTCTGGTATGACACCGTGCGAAGGGAATCGCTCAGATGGACTATTCTGTCCAGAATCTTCATGCAAAGGCGAAGAAGAACAGGTAACAGGTGTCTCACAGCTCCAACACCGACTTAAAGAGCTGTCTTCTTGTCTTCTGGAAGGAATATGCTTGCCTTAGTGATGCCAAATAACATCACTAGGGGAAGGGATCAGGGATGACTTTGGCGTACGAATGATACATCCAAAGCATGACAGAGTGTTCAAAGTTATCTGAAGACATTCCATGGTCTCTGAATAAGGAGCCAGATATGGAATGACCACAATCTCCCTGGAACATGGAGGGCCATGATGCCAGCCTTCATCTTCACGAATACCCTAGGGGCTGTGGACGCCAAGAGGAGACAGCTACAAACTGAAAATCAAAATGATAAACTGCAAAGAGATGAAACTTCTTATGAGGAGGAAAGATGTGGAGTTAAGTGACCTGGATTACTAAAGACAAATATTCCACAAATTCCATAGATGCTATGACCGAGAATAGAGATTCCATCTTAAAGTATCGGAGTACAACACGTTTGTTCAATAATTTTAAAGGGAATCTGTCAGCATGATTTCACCCCTTAAACTATTTATATGTGCATGAAGCTCTTTCAAAAACAAATCCAGCATTACCTTTACATAGCCAGTCCTTTCTTGAGCTACTGTGGAATCCTAATTTGAATTGATATGCAAAAGAGTCTGTAGATCTGAAGCCTCTGTCAACCCAGCTTTATTCCTGGCCCAGTGACACCCCCTCCTACTGCTTGACTGACAGCCTCTATGCGGTGTGACTTCAGGCAAAGCAGACTTCAGTCAAGTGGATGTAGAGCTGGGCGGGGAATAGAAATGGAGTGACAGAGGCTTCAGATCTACAAATAGTTCTTCAGTCTCATTTGCATATCAATTCAAAAGCTGATTTCTAAGTAACAGAGGAATGGCCATGTAAAAGTATTGCTTGACTTGTCTTTGAAAGGGCTACATGTACATATAAATAGTTTGAAGGGTGAAATCCTGCTGACAGATTCCCTTTAAGTCTAGGATGGGCCAGAGAGATCTTTCATTTTTGAAGAGGGTACCACCACAATAACTCCTAAATGAAGAAAAGAAGAGATGGCTTTAAAGAAACCAGAAGCCAGGGAAGGTGTGGCGCCCCTGAGGGTTCAGTCGCCAAAGAGATACTGCACCTCACCCAGAGGTGTGGCATCTCCTTCTCTCAAGTAAGGATGGAGTACTGCCTGGGACCCCAACACCTGCACTCAACACTACACTACTCCAGACGGGCTGGAAGGGCAATATGCACTGCTTTCTGCTGCCCCATCCCTGGCTGGAGTGGGGGGAACCAAAGTGAGGGGGAACCATGTAGTGGGTGTGGGTGGAGGACGCAGTACAGGGGAGCACTTGAAGAGGAAGATATAAAAGGACGGGCCATCTTAGGAAGTGAGTTCAGTCAGTCGGTGGAGAGTCAGAGGAGGAGAAGTGAGAGGAGCAGGGGCTCTGCAGGAGCTCTGCTCGGCAGGCAGGCTTGGCCTGTCATGCCCAAGAAGGAGAGAGGAGTGGGAGCTAGGGAGGAAGGCTCCAGGAACTGAAGGGATCCCAGGGGGTATGGTGAGTGCAGGATGGCACCCGTACGCCCGAATATGCCAAGTGTCAGAGGGATCAGGCCACAGGAAGGGAACCGGTCCCTGGACCAACCGTGTTACCTCAAGTCTCGGCTGGAAAACCGGAGGCTTCTGCACTTTCAAGGTGCAGTTGCCACAACCGCACCTAAGCCGCCGTGAAGGGCACCAAGTCAGGTCCGGGAACTTCAAGTTGCCCAGAGGGATCTCAAGGTACGCGATCGGGACTTTGTGTGACGAGGCGCAGGGCAGGAGAGGGAAGACCCAGCACGGGAAGTCGGCTAAGAGAGAAACATACAGAAAGGGGGTCCCATTAAGTGCTCTTGAAATACTTGGGAGAGTGCTGAACCCCTGCCTCGTAAATGCAGCGCGACGTGGGAGGCTGACACCTGTACAGTGCACCTGGGGAACCTAAAGAACTGTGAGTAAACTCGGATGACTGCAACCCACTGTTTCTGTCAGTTATTTCTACCACGCTATCGCTCCTGCACTACAACGCCCGGCATCACCATCTGCACATACACTGCCCTGTGGCTGTGCTCTGCATGTGGAGAGCCGCACCAACCCAGCTGCCCTAACATCTGCTCCAGAGGTCTGCAGCAGCGCCGGTACCCATTACCGGGAACCACAGGTGGCGTCACGAGACAAAACTGTTATTCATCCCTTCAAGTAACAAGCCCCTTTTTAGTGAGTGATCCCAGAGTACGGGCCTGGGAGCCAACTGCCGTGACATCCCAAGAAGGTAAAGGCCAAGGTACCGAGTCCCCCCATATCCCCCTGGGCGATTCAAAGGCACATGAGGAGGACAAGATCGGAAGAAGGGATGATGAGGCAGAGTGGAAAATTATCTTGTGTCCAGAGGAAACGACCTCTCTGACCTAAACACTGTTAATTGCTGAGAGTTAAACATCTGGAAAAACAGCCGGATTCCTACCTGAAAGGGGTTCCTGGGCGAGACCTTTTAGATGTGCCTGCCTGGCTATGTGGGGGCCAGAATGGAGTTGGCTTGAAGCATTGTAATTTCTTTTCCTGAGAGAAAGGAGGTCTCTCTCATCAGATTGAAGAAAATTGATGAACAGGCTGAAATTGGGGTGTATTGTACCTCTGGTTGGAGCGTTTAAGTCTGGATTGTAAAAGCAAAGTACTTTTGCTTCCAGTAGGTTTGGAAATGGTGTGGTTCAGTCTGGTCCCAAAACACTAGAGACCTGAAAGAGAAGACCTGCAAGAGATTTTTGGAGATTGCATGCACACTCCAACCTTAAAGGGGTTGTCCACTACTAGGACAATACCCTCACAATCTGAATGTTTGCCCCGTTAAAATAAAAACACCTATACTCGCCTCCCGTGCCGGTACTTTTCCAGTGGTGTTGGCAGCTGCGTTCCCGGGGTTCACGTCAGGTTGTTGTGTCATATGTGCCAAATTAGCGCTGGCTCACAGTCCCTGCCTTCGGATGTATAAGTAATCAAGAAGAAGTGAAAGGCCAGCCACAGCTCTGGCTTCCTCTTGATTACTAAGAGGTTGTCCTAGTAGTGAACAATCCCTTTATATTCAATCTGTTTTATTAAACATCAATTAAACATCAATTAAGCATTAATTATTAATCATTTTTCATTTTGCAAATCAAGAAAAATATATTGTATTCAATTTTGAAGAAAATATAACAAAATAGAATTATAGAAAAATGTCCAAAGTTGAAATGGGGTCACTTTTTTCAAATAATTCAAATGGTAGTATATTGAACAATATAATATTTGTAAGGTAACCGCCAATAAGAGAATCATATATGTTGAGGAAAATTCTATATTATATCTGAAAAGCCCATATAAGAAGAAAAAAGAAAAGAATGGAGAAAAGAGAGAAGAAAAGAAAAGGCAAAGGGTCAAGGGGGAGGAGGAGGTCCTTATGCCTGTGTGACTAATTATGAACACAATCACATGTATCTGTTGAAACTATTAGAATAGGGTATGAAAATCAGGTGAGTCCTGGAACAGAATCCATCCGCTCCAAACCCTTCTAAATTCATCACTAGTTCCATTACATTCTGCAGACAACTCTTCCATTCTACATAGATTCACCATTTCCTTACACCAATCTAATATGTTAGGGGAGTTTTTAAGTTTCCAAAACCGTGGAATTACCGTCTGTGCCGCTGTTAAGCAAAATCGAAGTAAATCCTTCTTTTGTACACCTATTGAGGAAGGGAGGATTGACAGAAGGGCTATTTGAGGAGACCCCAATACTCTGTTTCCTCTGATACGTTGGTAATAGTGATGAGCGAGTATGTTTTGTTAACCCTTTCGCCAAGTATACTCGGCCGTGCACCGAGTATTTATAGCGTTGGGGATTTTGTTTGTAAAGATACAAAAGTAGGTATCATGCCATTTTCCAAAATCTGAAACAATCGGGTGTCCTCTGACCGAGGAAAGATCCGGGCAAATATCTGGGTAGAAAGGAAGGGTTATAAAATATTTATGTAAGTGGGCTAATAGTTGTACCTGGAAACATATTTTTCCTCAGAGAATGCCATGTTTTAAGTGTTTCCCTAGTTAGATTGCTTTTGGCCAAGATCACTGAGTCTTCTTGGCACCATGGTAAATGTCGTAAAGGGACTTCTGAGCCCTCCTGTTCCACCCGTACCCATTGTTTAGAGTCTGCATGAAAGTGCCAATCTAAAATCATCATCAAGGCAGAAGCCTGAAAGTACGTATAGAAATTCGGAAGCCCGCTCCTCCTAATGATTTGTGACAAGAGAGAACCCGTATGTTTATGCAGGGTTTAATCTTATTCCAAATTAATTTGATTAAAGCTGATCTTAGTTTACGAAAGAAGCTATGAGGTGGAGAATATATAATAAATATATAAAAAACGAGGTAATATATCCATTTTGATGGCATTCATTCTTCCAAACCAAGATAGCTTCAGTTTTCAATAAATTTCCATATATTCTGTGCAATAAAGCTTGATGATTAAGCTCAAATAATTTATTAGGGTCCGAGGGAACATGAACCCCTAAATATTTAAATGATTCTCTCTGCATTTAAATGGGAATTTAGTCATAACTTGTGAGATTTCAGTCTTGTGGAAGAGATATATATATTCAAGGCCGCTGTTTTAGAGTAATTGACTTTAAAATTACTAACTGCCCCAAATCTATTAAATTCTTTTAGGATCCTTGGAAATGATATTTGTGGTTGGGATATGTAAAGAAGCAAATCGTCTGCATACAGAGCTGCTTTATAAGACTTAGATCCCACTTTGTATCCATGAATATTACTATTGCTTCTGAGGGCATTGGCCAAATGCTCCATTACCACTACATATAACAACGGGGACAAGGGGCACCCTTGTCTGGTCCCATTGTTAATTGCAAATGGGGCAGAAAGAGAATTGTTTACTCTTACCCGTGCCGTTGGGCTTTTATACAAGGCCATTATTTTCTGTAGGTCAAAAGGGCCCAAGCCTATCTGTTTCAAGGCTTCCTCCATAAACCCCCAGTGAACTCTATCAAAAGCCTTCTCTGGGTCTATAGATAGAAGACCTAATGGAGTGGAGCCACTTCTTGCTTTGGAGATAATGAGTAGTGTCTTAATGGTATTGTCCCTAGCCTCTCATCCTTTCATGAAGCCTACCTGATCATTGTTTACTATATAGGGGAGTAAAGGAGCTAACCTGTCAGCCAGTATTTTTGAAAATAGTTTAAAATCTATATTTAATAAAGAGATTGGTCTAAAATTAGCAATTATTGAGGGGTCTTTTCCTAGTTTGGGAAGTACGCTGATGCGTGCCTCTAGAGATTGGGGGACAAATCCAGTGTTTCCATCAATTGCCTTAAATGTTTTAGCTATTATTGGAGAGAGGTGCTCTCTAAACTGTTTGTAAAATGCCGGCGTAAAGCCATCTAGGCCAGGACGTTTACCTGACGGGGAGACCCGTATCGCAGAGTCAATTTCATCTATGGATATCACCTCTTCCAAAGTTTCCACCATTGAATTGCTCAACTTGGGTAGAGGTGTTTCCTGGATATATTCTTTAATCTGATTGGATCGGTCTAAGAGGGACACGTCTGCAAATTGATTCTTAATATTATATAAGTTCTCATCCCTGCCCTCTTTCCCCTTAACATTTGGGATACATGTAACCGTCATACATGGGTGGAGCATTCTGGCCAATGGTCTCCCGCATTCATCTGAAAAATCGTAGAAGAAACGTTTTTATTTTTCCCTGGATTGCAAATATTTTTTATCTACAATTTCTTTTAATTCATCTCTTTTCTTTGTCAAATCAACAAGAGTGGAGGCAGAGAGGTTTTGTTTATGTAAAATTTCAAGGGAGTGAATTTGATTTAATAATTCTCCTATTTTCTGAGCCCTCTCTTTCTTTAGCCTTGAGCCATGCTTTATGAGGATCCATCTCATGACACATTTCAAAGTCTCTGACTGTAAAAGGATTCAGGTTTGATCAGAAACGTAAATCTGAATGAAAGAGTTGATAGACTCCCTTAACTCTGATTCATACAGAATATCTTTAATAAGGTTATCATTCAGGCTCCAAGTCCTGGAGCGTTGGGCTAGGGATGGAAGAGATATCGTCAGAAAAACCGGAGCGTGGTTCGACCACAAAATATCTCCAATTGTGGTCTCGAGTTGCCAAGACAAAGCATGATGGCTCAAAAGAAAGGTCTATGTGACTATATGAGTTATGTATATGCGAAAAATATGTATAATCCTTACCCTGAGGGTTCATTATCCGCCATATATCGGTCAGTCGGAGGGCATGTAGGGCCCTTTTGAGAGATCGAACCTGTCTGAACGGGACTGTTCCCCCACCCAAAGAGGTATCTACTTTTGGGTTCATGGTAAAGTTGAAGTCTCCCCCCTGCAATCAGTGTACCTTCTGAGAAATTAGACAATGCGGTTAAAAATGCACAGCATGCAATAAGCTGACCCTTGTTAGGCAAATACCAATTAGCAATTGGGTATATTGACTCTACAATTTTTATCTTGAGAAATATGTATCTGCCTTGCGTGTCAATAAGTGTGTCAAGTAAAGTGTATGCTAATGACTTGTGGACTGTGATGGAAACCCCTTTAGATTTTGTTTCAGGGTTTGTACTATGAAACCAGTTGTTGTAATATCTATCTTTCATCTTAGGAACCTGATCAGATTTGAAATGGGTCTTGTAGCATGAGGATATGAACCCTCTATTTGTACATGGAGTATAAAATCTGAGAACGTTTTTGAGGGACATTAAGACCTCTAGCATTTAGTGAACAGAATTTGACTGTGCTCATTTTGAGGACCAAGGGATAGGACTAAGGGAGGATTAGTAAAAAAAAGAAAAAGTAAGAAAACTTAAAAGAAAGGCAGTTAGGCTGTGTGCCCCCGATGTGTTTTTTAAGCTTTTCCGCAGCGGCAAAAACGCTGCAGAAACACTTAAAAAACGCATGGTAGAAAGTCTGCCATGTTCCCCAAATTTCCGCTGTGGGTTATCATTGCAGAAAAAAATGCAGCACTACCAATTATTTTGCGGAAGCGCTGCATTTTCGCCGCCATTGACTTGCATTGGAACGCTTGGATTCCGTATCACTGGATCTGTACATGCGGAATCCAAGCGTTTCAATGTGTGGATGGTACCCGGGTCTGGAGGAGAGGAGACTGTAAAAAAAAGAATAAAATAAAAAATAAAGATTATATTTACCTTCTGATGGCCCGCGGTGTGCTTGTCTTCACTTGCCGGCAGCTCGCGGTGGACTGAAGGACCTGCCGACGTCAGCGTGCTTCAGTGTACCGCGAGCTGCCGGCAAGCCAGGACGGATGGAATAAAGACTCCGGGGGCCATCAGAAGGTAAGTATAAATTTTTTTTTTTATTTTTTACCATTCTTTAAGGTCACCCTATATAAATCCATGCCGTTTGCATGGATTTATATAGTGTGACCAAGTTGTCAAGCACTTTCCAAGTGATGATAAAATCCGCATGTCCCTGGCAGGAAAAACGCATGTACAATCCGCATGCGTTTTTTCTGCCATGAAGATGCAGAAATGCTCAGGAAAAAATCCAGAGCATTTCTGCATCGTGGGCACATAGCCTTACTCTGTCTAAGTGATAATAGTTCCTTTGTTTCAGGAAAAGATAGGAAAAGAAAGAGAAAACACAAGAAAAAAGAAGGAGAAATCAAGTGGGAACCTTTCCCAACCACAAGAAGGGTCCTCAATGAGGAGGACTATTAGGGAAAAAAGAAGAAGATTCCACACCCGTCCAGCGGGATGCAGATGCCCTTAGTAGAAACGCGCTTTCTATGGAGGTTAGATCTCCCCTAGGATTGGTCTGCAGACCCTAATGCTTTAAAACATTTACATTTATGAGAAACTTATGTTATTTACCCAAACTTGAATGCCCAACCTGCATATAACAATAGCTATATCTCTGCATGTGTGCATATGATGCATATTATGTGCCCCCAGGGCCGTGGGGTACTCGGCAGCCGGGTCTATGGATGCCGGTATGGGGGATATCACGGTGGCTGGCCTGGTCCGTGACCCAGGGCGGTCAATAAAAAGGGGGGATTATTTATAGGGGATTTGCGAAGTTCTCGTGATGCCACCTGTGGAATGCGGCCAAAGGGAGCCGCCGCTGCGGAGCAGTCCTCTGGAGCTGGTGTTACGGCAGCAGAGATGGTGTGGCTCTCCACAGGTAGAGCTAGCTCCAGGGCAGTGTAGGGGTAGATGGTGGATGCTGGTGAGAGACGGCAGTACGGTCCCAGAGGAAAGACGGACACTCACACGGGGGTAAGCTTCAGTACCTTTACTGGTGATGACGCAGGCACGGTCCAGGGTACTCCAGGCGCACTTTTGTACTCTCCCCAGTGAGCGGGTATAGGGCCTCCTGATCCGTGGCTTTATTCGCTAAGCTTCTGACCTGCCTGGAGCTAGGCCTAGTTTGGTTACTGTCTCTCTCTCCCTTGCACCTGCTGACCTGGTGGTAGGGCCTCCTCATGGAGATCACTCTCCCTGGTCGCTGGGGCCTCCGTGACTCCTAGCCCTGGTACTGTAGTCAGTGTTCAGTAAACCTGGGACCTGTAGTCCTCCAGGGGTTACGGTGGTCCCTACTGGGTAGAAAAGGGACCCCGTAGGCGCGGACCCGGTGTCCGGTATATATCTCGGGGTGAGCCTGGTATGCTCCTCTGCCCCCTCGCTACTTCTTCCCTCTCCTCTCGCCTTTGGCCACACTCAGGGCCCTCACTAGGCCTTCACTCGTGCTGTAGGTCTTGGCTCGCCTAAGCACAGCAGCCAGCGTGCTGCCTCTTCGCTGCTCTCTGAGCGTCAGCACGCTCTCTGCTCAACTCTCAGCTCTGCCCCTCTCTGCGACTGAGTGGGAACTCTCTGCCTAACTCCACCCTCCAGTGTCTATATGTCCCCGACGGGCTCCCTCTGCTGGTTTGAGGTGGTAGGGTGGAGGTGTGTGAATGTGTGAGGGCCTCTTGTGGAGAAGTCCATCCATGCACCCTTCTGGGTTCTGTGGCACCAGTGCGCAGCAGGGCGCCACATCCCCCCCTAGTAAAACTCAGTACTCCTGGACTGAAGCATTTTTCTCAAAACAGGTTAAACAATAACATTTCTTCCCTTTATGGGAGGCACTTTTCTTGAACGTTACAGGTAACATTATAATACAATAATATAAAGTATCTTCAGAGTTTCTCAAATCAGTTCCAGTGAGATCCCAAGAGGGTATCCCTCTCACTGGTTAAAGTGCAAAGGTAGCTTGAGGGACCTGTCCGTAAACCCTCCACGTAGGCCCTGGGAGTGGCGGCAGGGCACAGGCGATCCGGGGTCGGACTACGACTTCTGCCACGCCAAACAGGTTTTTGTTCTGAGGTCGCTTAAAAGGCACTCCAGGGAGTGTAACTATGTACATGACAGTTTTTGGGCTGCTCACAGTCCTCAGCCACCGAGTCCTTTATATATACCCTTATGGGTAACTAAATGCAATGAGGAGTGTCCGTGTCACATAAATTGTCCATTAGCAAGTCAAAATAAATCAATAAATAAATAAATGAAATTATTACAAGAACATACCCTACGGGGTAACTATTTATACAGTCAGTGTTTCTCTATTCACTCCCTATACCTGACAGGGGTCTAGCCTTTTGTGTTACGCGATGACCAACGTAGTACTGAGATATGTGTAGTGGGGAATGCTTGCGCTATTTTCCACTCTATCAGCTCTATGTGTTGGTGGACTGCAAGACTGCCTTAACCTCTCTACGGGACTGGCAAGTACACCGGTTACTGGGCCTACTGGCTCTGCTTCTACCGGTGATCCTTCTTCCGAGGATTCTTCCTGAGCAGGCTCTTCCGGGGCACTTACAGGTGTTACTTGCAGTGGAGAGTCTTCTGGTTGTTGGTGGAAGTGTATCACAGGTATTATTACCGCTCCATCCAGTTAAGACCAATCTGCCGGGAAATCTCCTAAGACAGTATGGAGTACTTCTTCTTTAGGCTCCTCCGGTACGGTGAGAGGCACTTCTTCCTGGGGCTTCAGCGAACTTGGGCACAACTTCAGATGGTCTCTTGATATTGTTGCAGTTGTTCTTCTTCCGTCTTTGCTAATTAGACAGGCTTTCCTATTGTTGAATCTGGAGTTCAACACAGTGTAAGGTTCCCTTTCCCACTGGTCGTCAAGCTTGTGGCTTCTTCTCTTTCGTTTCAGCACTTCTCCAGGTGTCAAGGGTTCGGCTGGTGCACTCTTGTTGTACTGCGCTTCCTGCTTATCTCTCACCCTATTTAGACTGTCTTCGACACAGGCTTGTACTCTCTTGTACTGCTCCTGTCAGGTCGTATCCCAGTCTTCAGTGGACATATCTGCTTCTGGCTCTACCACTCCAAGCTCCAGGTCTATGGGCAACTTTCCAGGTCTTGCTCTCATGAGGTACGCTGGAGTACAATTGGTGGAACTCACAGGTATGTGATTGTACAGATCTACCAGGTCAGGTAATTTGTCTGGCCACTGGTTTCTTTCTTCTAGAGGTAAGGTCTTCAACAGGTCGATGACGATGTTATTCATCTTTTCACATAACCCATTGGTTTGGGGGTGGTACGATGTAGTCCGGATCTTCTTTCACCCGTACAGATGGCAAAACTCTTTGAACAGCTCGGCTTCAAAGGCAGGGCCTTGATCCGTCAGCACCTTTTCCGAGTATCCATAGGGCCTGCAGAAGTATGCTTGAAACGTCCTTGCTGCAGTTTTTGCCATCAGATCCTTGACGGGGGCTACCACCAGGAACTGGGAGTAGTGATCCACCATGGTCAGGGCATACGAGTAGCCTGACCTGCTAGGTGACAGCTTGACGTGGCCCAGGGGCTGGGTTGTCTTGATGAACTGCAGGGGTGCTTTCTGGCTGCTGTAGTCTTTTCTTCTGAGGCTACAAGGTCCACAATCCCGGCACCACCTCTCTATGGAACTCCACATTCCAACCCAATAGAAGCGATTCTTCAGGAGGGTTTCCAGCTTCTTCCAGCCAAAGTGCCCTGCTTCATCGTGGTAGGCCTCCAATACCATCTGGATGTCTGTCCTGGGCCCTACAATCTGCCATACCATCTCATGCGTCCTGGGGTTGACATACCTTCGGCACAGCTTCGGCACAGCTTCTCTATATAGATGAACAGCCGGCTTCTCTCATTCCACAGTTGCTTGGCTTGTGGAGAAGCGTCCTTCTCCAGGGAGGAACCTTCCTGGGTTATCAGTAGAGATGAGCGTTGTTCTACTCGAACTGTTCGCCAATCTCAAATTCGAGCTGTTTTGGGCGGTGTTCGAGCCGGTCGGCGAACACGAACAATTTGAGAAAAATTCGGCTGTTCGAGGTTATGTTCGATAACTGTTCGTGCACCAAAATCATAACTGGATTTTTTCTCAGTAATGATGAAAATTAATGTTAATACGCAGTTTGAGTGTACAGCGGGGCGGGGGGAGGGGCAGGGGATGGATCTCTGCAGGAACAATGAAGATCTCCATTTTTTTTTCTCTTTCCCGCATTTGCAGTGGGGAGGTGCAATCTGTCAGCCTATCAGCAGCGCACACACGGAGCGAAGTGCTTTTTTTCACACAAGCAAGGGCATGTGTGATTGGCAGTGTATGTCACATGTCCTTGCCCTATAAGACCAAGCCATTTTCCCCGTCGCCACCATTTTCTCACTGCTGCAGCTGCGTGTTAGACGGCACCGCTGTTGCTGTGTGCGCTATACCTTGTTAATTTCAAGCCAATTTTCGCACAAATATACAGATAGCTTGGGAGTAGGGAATAGTTGTGATTGCAGTCCTTTTAAGGACTAGGTTACAGCATTTCCTACGACTTTTATCAGGCAGGTCTGTGCTCTTAAATAGATAGATTGTGGGAGTAAAGACTAATTGTAATTGGAGTCCTTTTCAGGACTAGGTTACATCAGTTCCTATCAGTTTTTGCCAGGCAGGTCTGTGCCAGTGCTGTGCAAGTTTTTTTCACAGCATTTGGCTGAATCTAGCAAAGCTAATCCTTTTTGGCCTATTGCAGAGTGTGTTAGTCAGTGGAGTAGCCTATCTGTGTTGCAAGATATACCACCTGTGTATAGAATACCAATTTTTTTACTGCACCTAGTGAAGTAAAATCTTTTGGGCATAGCATCATTCTATTAGTCCATCTATACTGACCTCCATCAGGTTGCAAACTGAATATAATTTTTTTCTGCATCTAGCTCTGAAAAAATATTTGGGCTTCTAGCAGTGTGTGGGACTTGGTCTATTAGTCCATCTATACTGACCTCCATCAGGTTGCAAATTAAAAATAATTTTTTTCTTCATTTAGCTCTGAAAAAATATTTGGGCTTCTAGCAGTGTGTGGGACTTGTTCTATTAGTCCTTCTATACTGACCTCCAGCAGGTTGCAAATTGAATATAATTTTTTTCTGCATCTAGCTCTGAAAAAATATTTGGGCTTCTAGTGGTGTGTGGGACTTGGTCTATTAGTCCATCTATACTGACCTCCATCAGGTTGCAAATTAAAAATAATTTTTTTCTGCATCTAGCTCTGAAAAAATATTTGGGCTTCAAGCAGTGTGTGGGACTTGGTCTATTAGTCCATCTATACTGACCTCCATCAGGTTGCAAATTAAAAATAATTTTTTTCTTCATTTATCTCTGAAAAAATATTTGGGCTTCTAGCAGCGTGTGGGACTTGTTCTATTAGTCCATCTATACTGACCTCCATCAGGTTGCAAATTAAAAATAATTTTTTTCTGCATCTAGCTCTGAAAAAATATTTGGGCTTCTAGCAGTGTGTGGGACTTGGTCTATTAGTCCATCTATACTGACCTCCATCAGGTTGCAAATTAAAAATAATTTTTTTCTGCATCTAGCTCTGAAAAAATATTTGGGCTTCTAGCAGTGTGTGGGACTTGGTCTATTAGTCCATCTATACTGACCTCCATCAGGTTGCAAATTGAATAAAAAAATTTTCTGCATCTAGCTCTGAAAAAATATTTGGGCTTCTAGCGGTGTGTGGGACTTGGTCTATTAGTCCATCTATACTGACCTCCATCAGGTTGCAAATTAAAAATAATTTTTTTCTGCATCTAACCCAGCCAATAGTTTTGGCCTAATACCACAGTTTGGCCACTCAGCTCTGCTCGGTTACCATCCATTGTTTTTTTGTGCAAACAACTTCAGAGTTGTGAATTAGTTAACCACCAAAATGAGTGGAAAAAGGCCTGCTGCTGGTGGAAAGGGGAATAGGCGTGTTGGGAAGGGGAAAAAAGGTTGTGTCCGTGGGGTAGGTGCAGAAGAAAGACCATCTTCCAGCCAAACTAAAATGTCTACTTCTTTTAGCGGACAATGTGATAAGATCCCTTTCTTACGGCCACGCCAATCGCTACAAATTCCAGATGAGGCACAAAAACAGCAGGTGCTTCAACGGATATCAAGTGCTCCTTTAAGTGGGCTCTCCTCCACATCAACTTCAACATCACAAATACTCCAGTCCTCAAAGGTGTCACCCAAATCGCACTTGCTTCCTCACAGCTCCCAAATCTCCAGCTGCCCGTCTGAGTATGAGGTAGAACAGATGGTTGAGTCTGCAGAGCTGTTTACTCATACTATAGCCTGGGAATCAGAGGTCGACTCCAGCGCTTCTGTGAATCCAGACGAGGAAATGATCTGCACTGATGCCCAGAATCTTTATGAGTCGGATCCAGGACCAGACGCAGAAGGTTCTGACCATAATGTAGACCCTCATTCCCAAACTGTAACTCCTGTTGGTGGAGACAATGAGGAAGACGATGATAAGACTCAAATACCTGATTGGAGCGACAACTTTAGTTTTTTGTCAGGGCAGGAACAGGTTGGCTCTGAGGACGACGGGTGTGATAACGCACAGGGTGATGATGATGAGGTCGGAGATCCCACTTACTGTCAACCCACAGTCAGCCAAGAGATGAGGTCAGCAGAGGAGGTGGAGGAAGATGCTAGTGACGACGAGGTCAGGTTGCGCCTTCCTGGACAGAGACGTAGTACTGGAAGCACGTCAACAACTGCATCCTCAAACACAACTCTGCCTCTCACCACAAGTCGTGGTGGCTCTTCAGGTCGCATGGGTGCTAAGCCTTGCATAGCCTGGGCATTTTTTCAGATCGATAAAGATGACCCAACTCGTGTTATCTGTAACATTTGTCAGCAAAAGCTAAGTAGAGGCCAAAAAATACATAGTTTGAGTACTTCATGCATGAACCGGCACATGGACATGAAGCATAAGTTGCAGTGGGAAGCTCAGTGTGCTACAATGCGGTCTAGCCGGCCGGGCCAACCACCGTCTGCCATATCTTGTGCATCCGCGGCCTCTTCATCCTCTGTGACTGGGGGGACAGCAGTCACACCTGTTTTGGGGCGCAGACCTGCCACCTCTTTACCCGCAACAGCCAGCGTGATTGGCAGGTCATCATTTTCTTTGGAGGTGGTAACACCAGCTGGTCTTGAGCGCTGTCCGACATCGATAGCACCACCTTTGGATCAAGGCAACCTAACATGTCCGCTTGCATCTTCCTCACAGACCGGCAGTTTGCCGGGGACACCCTTATCAACCCCGTCTAAGCACAATAGCCAGCCCTCGGTCCCTCAGATGTGGACAAGTAAAAGACCATTTCCTCCTAGCCATGAGAAAGCTAAGAGGTTGAATTTCACCATCTGCAAGCTCTTGGCTACAGAAATGCTGCCTTTCCGCCTGGTGGACACAGAGGATTTTCGAGACCTTATGTCCGTCGCAGTGCCCCAGTACCAGATGCCCAGTCGGCACTACTTCTCAAAGAAAGGTGTGCTTGCGCTCCACCAGCATGTCGCACACAACATCACCGCTTCTTTGAGAAACTCTGTGTGTGACAGGGTGCATTTCACCACAGACACTTGGACGAGTAGGCATGGACAGGGGCGTTACATGTCGCTGACTGGGCACTGGGTAACTATGGTGAGAGCAGGACAAGGGGCTGCTGTCCAAGTCTTGCCGTCCCCACGAGTTGTGCGTCAATCCTCTTTATGTCATTTTTCCTCCACTGCTTCTGCCTCCTCAACCTCCTCTCGGTCTTCCACCTGCACCCAAAGCCTGTCTGGTCATGCCACAAGCTTTCTAACTGCGCAGAAGGGATCCTGCACACCTCCTTACTATGCTGGCAGTAGGGCTCAACGTCATCAGGCGGTTTTTACATTGAAATGTCTGGGAAATGTGAGTCACACAGCTGAGGAGTTGTGGTCAGCTCTGGAGAACCAATTTCATGAATGGTTGTCTCCACTGGACCTGAAACCAGGGAAGGCCGTGTGCGACAATGCTGCAAACCTGGGTGCGGCCCTTCGCCGGGGCAATGTCACACACGTGCCTTGTATGGCTCACGTGTTGAACCTGGTTGTCCAGCAATTTTTAGCCCACTATCCCAGACTAGATGGCCTTCTGCAGAGGGCACGGTCGCTGTGTGCTCACTTCCGCCGTTCGCATCCCGCAGCTCAGCGACTTACATCTCTACAGAAGTCGTTGGGCCTGCCACTTCACCGGCTAAAATGCGATGTGCCTACCCGGTGGAATTCAACTCTGCACATGTTGCAGCGACTGTGGCAGCACCGACAAGCCCTGGTGCAATACGTTCTGACGTATAGCCTGGGCCAACGAGATTCAGAGGTGGGGCAAATCACGCTGGAGGAGTGGTCTCAGATCAGGGACCTATGCACCCTTCTGCACAGTTTTGAAATGGCGACGAAGATGTTTAGTGCTGACGATGCCATTATCAGCATGACTATTCCGGTGATTTACATGCTGGAGCACATGTTAAACAGAATTCGGAGTCAGGTGGTGGCACAAGAGGAGGTGGAGGAAGTAGAGGAGGAGGAGTTGTATGCGGAAGGGCTAACATCTGCAAGGTCCAGACGGTCGGCAGCACCAGGGCGGCAGGCATGTGAGGGTGGGGGAGATGATTTTACCAGGGCGCATGGTAGCAGCCAAACTAGTGAGGAAGGTGCAGGAGCCCAGGAAGAAGTGGAGGACGAACTGATGGAAGACTCATCAGATGAGGGAGACCTTGATCACATTTCTGTTGTGCGAGGTTGGGGGGAGAGGACAGAGGAAGGAAGCATGATTGTTACCTCGCCACCAACACAACAGGGACTTGGTGCTCCTGGATGCGCAACACACATGAGTGCCTTCTTGCTGCACTACCTGCAACATGACCCTCGAATTGTGAGAATTAGAAATAATCCTGACTACTGGGTTGCCACACTGTTAGATCCCCGGTACAAAAGTAAATTTGCAGAAATTATTCCTGCCATAGAAAGGGATGCACGCATGCAGGAGTATCAGCAGAGACTGTTGCAGAATCTTACATGTGCTTTTCCACAAAATACCAGTGGTGCACGTAGTGAATCTCACAGTTCCAACTTGCCAACCGTGGTCTGTATGGAATTGTTCAATAAAGGGCCCAAAATTAAGATAACATAGATGGGAGAGGTCTCTATGAATAGGAATTCCTAAGTATTTGATACCCTGTGAGGGCCAGGCAAAGGGAAAGTTGGACTGGATGGAATCCTATATGGATTTAGGGAGGGAGACATCGAGGGCCTCAGACTTCGCTGCATTGATTTTAAAATTTTACCATGTAACAAAGTGATCTATTTCAGCCATAACAGCAGGGATGGATATATGTGATTGAGTGATATATACTAGGACATCATCAGCAAATAGAGAGCACTTGTACTCGGTGCCTCCCACCTCAATCCACCTAATATTGGGGTTATGGCGAATTGATGAGAGCAGGTGCTCCGTCACTAGGATGTATAAGAGAGGGGACAGAGGACATCCCTGCCTTGTCCCATTGGTGATTGTGAAAGGTGATGAAAATGTTCTGACGCACCCCCTGGGCCTTGGGACACCCGGAGCCGGACCCTTTTTGGTGGATGCTGGTGGTTGTAGTCTTCGTGGCGGCGATCCAGTTCCGTGGCTCAGGGCGGTCAAACCAGTGGCGGAACTATTTATGTGGTTTTGATGTTTAAATGTCCGACTACGCCACCCGTGGATTGCGGTCAGAGTGAACCGCCGCTACAGGGCAGACCGCTAAGGCTGGTGTTGTGGCTGCAGCAGAGCGTAGCATAACTCCCCACGGGAGGAGTATAGCCTCAGGGCAGTGTATGCGGAGGATGGGGGTGATGGTGCAGGGCAGCAGCAGTAACGACACGGAGTCAGTGATGCAGTTCAGGGCCTTTACTCACAGTTCTTATTATCCAGACCACGTCTGCAGGTAACGGCTGCCCACGTCGTACTGTGCTCACCAGGTGAGGGGCTCAGACAACTCCCAGATAACTTTGGAGCGCTTCACAGGACCCCCTTTGTGTGTCCTTTGTCTGGCCTTTCTTACCAACACTTCTGTCCGGCTGCCTCGGGCCTCCTCTTGGTAAAATTGGCGCCAGTTTCCCTGACCCTATGTGGTGCCTTCCTAGCGGGTGGAGCAAGGGGCTGCGCCACATAAAATGTCAGAGCCTCCGGTTTCTAGCTGAGGGTCGTTTCCTGCCTCCACTAGTTCGGGGACCGGTCTCCCCCTTTGGCCTGACCCCTCCACGCAGGTGGATTCGGGCGTGCGGTGGCGACTCGCCCGTCCGCACCCCTGGGATCCCTTCATTCCTCGTTCCTGGAGCCTTCTCCGCTCCTCTTCCTTCCTTCTCCCTCTTGCAGGCCTGGGCCTCTGTTACTAGGCCCGCCTCCGGAGCAGAGCTCATGCAGAGCCCCTGCTCCCTGCCACTTCTGCTCAGACTTCTCTGCACTGAACTAAGATGGTGCCCACCTTTTATACTCCCTTCTCAATGCACCCAGGAACTGCTTCCTCCCTGCTCCTGCACTGCAGGGTTCCCCTTCCTCAGTGTTCCCTCCCCCCACTCCAGCCAGGGACAGGGACTGTCGTGCCCATCTCAGGGGCATATTGGTCGCCCTGCCCCACGGCAATGTGGTGTAATGCATGCAGGTGTCGGGTCCTGATCCACACTCCATCCTTATCTGAGAGTGAGATATCACACCTCTGGGTGAGGTGCAATACGTCTGTAGCAACCGAGCCCTCGGTGCTACAGTTCCATTTATCTTCAGCCTAGGTGACGTATTGTGATACAGGGCCGTGATTTTGGCTATAAAAGGGTCCCCTAGACCCCTACCCCAAGCTTTTTAAGAGAATCATATATGGCGTGCCAGGAGACTCTATGGAATGCTTTCTCAGCATCCAACGAGAGTATCTACTTACAAATTTTTAACTGCATCTAGCCCAGGAAATACTTTGTGCCTAGTAGCAGTGTCTGCTAGTCAGCGGATTATCCCGGCTGTTAAGCAAGCTACACCACCTGTAGTTTGGACACTTAATTTTTTCAAAGGAAATGCTTCGGGACCACGGGATACTTAGTGAAGAGCATCAGGAGGCACCCCAAGGCATAGGGGCTGGGACTGGCACTAGGATGCCTTGCGGTGGACAGCCGAGCTCGATCCTTATAAAAGCTTTTTAACTGCAGCAGCTTTAGTGGACGCTACTGGAGCTGGAATTACGCGGCTGCTGGCATGAGACTTGCCCTCCAATAGATCCTTGTAAATGGATTTAAAGTGTATTCATTCAAATTAGAGGGACAATTTAAATTAAAAAGCTTAGAGCTGCCTCCACCACAGGGGGGCTCTCTCGACCCACCAGCGGACAGGCACCAGTATTGGGAGAGGGGGGCTGGCCGTCAGGGTTCACCGCGGCTCTGGCACAAACCCGGCGACACGGAGGTGGCACGGGCAGGAGCGGACTGGCCGTCTCGGCTTCTCACTTTTTGGATTTTAGAAGGGCATGACATGCCTATATCTGTGTCTCCCCCTCCTTTTACTCCTCCACCTCTTTTCTTTTCGCATGACTATATGTACTTGTCACTTTTCCATGTGTTAGTTGTGTCTTCTGAGCAGTTTGTCAGCTTTTGGACACCTTTGAAGGTGTTTTCTATGTGTTTCTATGTGTTTTTGTTTGCCTGCCATTGGTTTTAACGGTGTTCGAAGGTGTTCGACGAACAGTTCGACGAACAGTTCGGCGAACACACGGGTGTTCGACGAACCGAACCGAACTCGAACACTACGGGGGTGGCTCAACACTAGTTATCAGTTCTTTGATACGGCTGACAACCGGGTCGCTGTCCTGTGTCTCCTTCCAACTGTGATGAGGTAAAGGGTTTAGTGTCTTACCACGATACCTCCTGGAGGTGCGCTGCTCGTGGACCATCCCATTTCTGTGGAAGGCAGGTAGCTCAATCTCCTCCAGGTCATCCACTTCTTCTTCAGTGTCCGACTGGTGAGGCATTCTGGATAGGGCATCGGCATTGGCGTTCTTGTGGCCTGCCCGGTACTTGATGGTGAACTGATAGTTTGACAGCCGGGCCATCCAACGCTGTTCCATGGCTCCCAACTTGGCTGTCTCTAGATGTGTCAAGGGGTTGTTGTCAGTATAGGCCGTGGACTTAGTGGAGGCCAGGTAGTGCTTGAATCGTTCAGTGATGGCCCAAACCAAGGCCAGGAGCTCCAACTTGAAGGAGCTATAGTCTTCCGGATTCTTCTCGGTCGGACGAAGCTTCCTGCTAGCATAGGCAATCACCTTCTCTTTGCCATACTGCTTCTGGCTTAACACAGCTCCTAGTCCCTCGTTGCTGGCATCAGTGTACAGCAGGAAAGGTTGGCTGTAGTCAGGGTAGGCCAGGATTTCTTCGCCAGTCAGGATCTCTTTCATCACTGCAAAAGACTCAGCCTGCTCTTCACCCCACTGGAAGGGGGGGTTCTTGCCTCTGTTGGACTGTCCTACCAGGAGATCTTGAAAAGGCACTGCCTTCTTGGTGTAGTCCTTTACAAATCTCCGGTAGTACCCGACCAGTCCCAGGAACAGAAGTACCTCCTTGAGATTCTTCGGCTCCGGCCATTTCTGGATGGCAGTGATCTTCTCCGGGTCTGGTGCTACTCCTTCTGGACTGACGATGTGCCCCAGGTACTCAACCTTCTGTTTGAGCAGGTAGCACTTGAAAGGTTTCAATTTCATCCCATACCGGGACAACGACTCAAATACCTCCGCCAGGTGCTTCAAATGGTCCTCATACGTCTTGGAGTACACTATCACGTCATCCAGGTATAGCAGCACGGTCTCGAAGTTACGGTGTCCCAAACAGCACTCCATCAATCTCTGGAACGTTCCAGGGGCGTTGCAGAGTCCGAACGGCATACTGTTGAACTCGCAGAGTCCCATCGGGGTAGTGAAGGCCGTTTTCTCCCGGTCCTCTTCAGCAACTGCTACTTGTCAGTACCCACTAGTGAGGTCAAGGTTAGAGAAGTAATTTGCAGACTTTAGTGCAGACAGGGATTCCTCTACACGGGGCAAAAGGTATGCATCTTTATGTGTTATGCGATTTACCTGTCTGTAATCTACACACATCCTCATGCTTCCATCCTTTTTCCTGACCAGGACCAGGGGAGCTGCCCAGGGGCTACAGCTATCTCTTATTACCCCTGCTTTCTTCATGTCATGCAACATTTCCTTTGCTTTCTGGTAGTGTGCTGGTGGTATGAGCCTGTAGCGTTCTTTGATGGGTGGATGGTCACCTGTGGGTATATGGTGTTGAACCCCTTTAATCCTCCCAAAATCAAGTGGGTGTTAGCTGAATACCTGTTTGTATTCCTGGATCACCCTGTATACACCTTGTTTTTGATGGACAGGAGTGGCATCAGTCCCAACATGGAGCTGTTGACACCAATCTTCCAGCTGAGCTTCGGAGTCATTGTCTTCCACTGTATCTGGTGGGGTCAAGGATTCCACTGTGTATGGCGTCATCATTCACGGTATACAACCTGGCAACAGTGGCGTATCTTGGTAATTTAACTTCATCCTCCCCACAATTTAGGAGACGTACGGGTACCCTCCCATTGCGTACATCAACCACCCCCCTGGCAGTTAAGAGTGTAGATCTGTGCTCTGAGCTAATGGGCTCCATTACCGCCTGGTAGTTCTGTCCTTTGAGATCTATTGCTGCCCTACACGAAATCAGCATTTCACTCATCGGGGGAATCACAATGGGTATCGGGTCTGTCACCCGTACATTACCAATCTCACCACCAGTTAGCTTTACCCGTTGCTGGTACAGGAGGGCTCGTATCTCTCTCTGGAGCACCTTCCTCTGCCCTGGTTTGGCGGTGACAGCAATCTGTTGGAGCAAAAACAACACTTCTCCCAAACAGTTACTGACAATATTTGTACCTAGTATCATATACAAGTTTGTATCACCAGGGTTAGACTCCACTACAATCAGTCCTTGGTCCTTTAATTCCGCTCTCCCCACCTTCACTGTCACGTCCTTAACCCCTACTAGGTTAAGAGGAAGGCCGTTAGAGGAGTTCATCTACCGACCAGTACCTTTTGTAGAGGACATCAGGTATGATGGTTACCTGCGAGCCAGTGTCCAGTAATGCAGGTGTTGCTATCCCATCCAGCACGATGGACAGGAATGGCCTTCCTCCTACGAACCGGTGATACCAGCTTGATGGGCCTACTTGATTTACTCCTGGGTGTCGGCCCTCGGGTTTGCTCGTTTAAAGGACAGTTCCACGCTGTGTGGCCTGCCTTGTGGCAGCAGTAGCAGATGAATTCTCCTGGAGGGTGACGTTGGTCCTCCCACGGGGTGGCGGTGTCCTCCTCCGGGGTGGCGTTGTCCTCCTACGGGGTGGCTTTGTCCTCTTTTTTCTCCTCATCCAGGGGACGTCCTCAGGGCTGTCGGCCAGTAGGATTCTTCCTTCTGGCTCAGGCTCCGTCTATAGCTGCAGGGTGCTCAGGACGGTGGCCAGGGTTTTACTTAACTGGCGCACTTCAGAGAGTAGGCTGTCCAGCTCGCTAGGAGGCACTGTTTGCATCTTTGTTTCAGCCGTTAATGAAGTAGCAATAGGGGCTGCGGGCACTGGGGTGGCCCCACCCTGGTAACGCTGCATAGCAGTATCTGTT
Source organism: Phyllobates terribilis (assembly GCF_046119375.1). NCBI lineage: Eukaryota > Metazoa > Chordata > Amphibia > Anura > Dendrobatidae > Phyllobates > Phyllobates terribilis. Next base: position 757,830,067 of record NW_027362761.1, read on the forward strand.
GTTTTCAGGGGCTGCAGACCCTTTATAGCCATGTCCTTAAGGGTGTCAAAGGTGGCATCTGGATGATCTAAGGCCCACCACCATACAGTTCTGCTCTCCTCCTGTGACCTCAACCCCCGGATGAACTGTTCTGTCAGCATTTTATTTTCATTTTGTATGTTGGCTGGACTAACCTGTTTCAGGGCCCGCAGGGCTTCCTGTAAGCACCAGGCATAGTCCCGGACACTGTCCTCAGGTTTCTGGGCACAGTGATAGAACCTCATCCGGAGATCTGTCTCAGTGCGTATTCAAACACAGTTTGCAGTCTCTTAAAGATGATGGATACTGATTCCTGGTCTGCGGCTGGCCAGGTTTCAACTTCCCGCTCTGCGGCACCAGTCAATTGTTCCAGCACAACAGCAGCTCACTGCTTAACAGTCATAGAATACATGTCTAGCACACCGCATATTTTTCTCTTGAATCCGGACAGGGAGTCTGGTTTGCCATTATACTGGGGAAGCCATTTCGCTTCAGGGATATACAGTAGGTCCATGGGTATCAACGGAGTCACGGCCCCTGCTGGTGGAGCGGCCGCTCCGGCCTGTGCAGCGCCAGGCGTAGGTTGGCCATCAGGAGCGTTAACCGGTGCTCCGGCGGCTTGCTGGTCGTCGGCCATGGTTGCGCCCCCCTAGTGAACAGGAGCCTACCTTCTTCACTTCTTATCAGGTAGGCCGCAGCTCCGGGGGTGATGATCTTCTTCCAGGACCTTGCGTCTCTTGCGTCTGACGTAAGAGCGTCCTCTGGACTCCTTCCAGGACCTGACGCTTCTTGGTTCTACATCAGGGGTGGGGCGTGTCCTGGGCTTCGCGTGCTCCCAGCGGTTATGCCTCTCCGATTCCCGTGGTTACGCCCCTCTTCTTCCCGAGCGGCGACAGGAAGATGGCGGACACTGGCGGGAAATCTCGGGAATGGCGGGAAACCTTCACCACAGTGAGTATCACAGTCTTTTAAGGCGCACAGTACCCAGTGGCAAAGGGCACGCAATCCTGTTCGTGACACCAAGGTTGACGCGCTCCCAGGGCTGTGGGGTACTCGGCAGCCGGGCCTATGGATGCCGGTATGGGGAATATCACGGTGGCTGGCCCGGTCCGTGACCCAGGGCGGTCAATAAAAAAGGGGGGATTATTTATAGGGGATTTGCGAAGTTCTTGTGACGCCACCTGTGGAATGCGGCCAAAGGGAGCCGCCGCTGCGGAGCTGTCTTCTGGAGCTGGTGTTACGGCAGCAGGGATGGTGTGGCTCTCCACAGGTAGAGCTAGCTCCAGGGCAGTGTAGGGGTAGATGGTGGATGCTGGTGAGAGACGGCAGTACGGTCCCGGAGGAAAGACGGACACTCACATGGGGGTAAGCTTCAGTACCTTTACTGGTGATGATGCAGGCACGGTCCAGGGTACTCCGGGCGCACTTTTGTACTCTCCCCAGTGAGCGGGTATAGGGCCTCCTGATCCGTGGCTTTATTCGCTAAGCTTCTGACCTGCCTGGAGCTAGGCCTAGCTTGGTTACTGTCTCTCTCTCCCTTGCACCTGCTGACCTGGTGGTAGGGCCTCCTCATGGAGATCACTCTCCCTGGTCGCTGGGGCCTCTGTGACTCCTAGCCCTGGTACTGTAGTCAGCATTTGGTAAACCTGGGACCTGTAGTCCTCCAGGGGTTCCGGTGGTCCCTACTGGGTATAAAGGGACCCCGTAGGCGCGGACACGGTATCCGGTATATATCTCGGGGTGAGCCTGGTATGCTCCTCTGCCCCCTTGCTACTTCTTCCTTCTCCTCTCTTCGGCCACACTCAGGGCCCTCACTAGGCCTTCACTCGTGCTGTAGGCCTTGGCTCGCCTAAGCACAGCAGCCAGCGTGCTGCCTCTTCGCTGCTCTCTGAGCGTCAGCACGCTCTCTGCTCAACTCTCAGCTCTGTCCCTCTTTGCGTCTGAGTGGGAACTCTCTGCCTAACTCCACCCTCCAGTGTCTATATGTCCCCGACGGGCTTCCTCTGCTGGTCTGAGGTGGTGGGGTGGAGGTGTGTGAATGTGTGAAGGACTCTTGTGGAGAAGTCCATCCATGCATCCTTCTGGGTTTTGTGGCACCAGTGCGCAGCAGGGCGCCACACATATATCAACTTGTAAAAGCTTCCCTGATTGCTAAACATCAATCAGTATCAAAGAGAACAATGAGTGAAAGTAGTGAAGCCATTCAGTCTGGAGATGACACTCCTCTTTCCTCCCAATTGCGACCTCCATTTTTCATGCCAGGATTGTGAGTTTTTCTTCTCTTCGGGTGAGGTGCGTCACTCTTTCCAAGGCCTCTAGGAAGGCCTGGCCACTCTGATGGGAGCACCTGGACCGACAGAATTCCCAGACTTCGCAAAACATGTATACAGTTAGGTCCATAAATATTTGGCCAGAGACAACATTTTTCTAATTTTGGCTCTAGACATTACCACAATGAATTTTAAACAAAACAATTCAGATGCAGTTGAAGTTCAGACTTTCAGCTTTCACTTGAGGGTATCCACATTAAAATTGGATGAAGGGTTTAGGAGTTTCAGCTCCTTAACATGTGCCACCCTGTTTTTAAAGGGACCAAAAGTAATTGGGCAGATTAAATAATTGTAAATAAAAAGTTCATTTCTAGTACTTGGCTGAAAACCCTTTGTTGGCAATGACTGCCTGAAGTCTTGAACTCATGGACATCACCAGACGCTGTGTTTCCTCCTTTTTGATGCTCTGCCAGGCCTTCACTGAGGTGGTTTTTAGTTGCTGTTTGTTTGTGGGCCTTTCTGTCTGACGTTTAGTCTTTAACAAGTGAAATGCATGCTCAATTGGGTTGAGATCAGGTGACTGACTTGGCCATTCAAGAATATTCCACTTCTTTGCTTTAATAAACTCCTGGGTTGCTTTTGGCTTTATGTTTTGGGTCATTGTCCATCTGTAGTATGAAACGATGACCAATCAGTTTGGCTGCATTTGGCTGGATCTGAGCACACAGTATGGCTCTGAATACATCAGAATTAATTTGGCTGCTTCTGTCCTGTGTCACATCATCAATAAACACTAGTGACCCAGTGCCACTGGCAGCCATGCATGCCCAAGCCATCACACTGCCTCCGCCGTGTTTTACAGATGATGTGGTATGCTTTGGATCATGAGCTGTACCACACCTTCACCATACTTTTCTCTTTCCATCATTCTGGTAGAGGTATATCTTGGTTTCATCTGTCCAAAGTATGTTCTTCCAGAACTGTGCTGGCTTTTTTAGATTTTTTTTAGCAAAGTCCAGTCTAGCCTTTTTATTCTTGATGCTTATGAGTGGCTTGCACCGTGCAGTGAACCCTCTGTATTTACTTTCATGCAGTCTTCTCTTTATGGTAGATTTGGATATTGATACGCCTAACTCCTGGAGAGTGTTGTTCACTTGGTTGGCTGTTGTGAAGCGGTTTCTCTTCACCATGGAGATTATTCTGCGATCATCCACCACTGTTGTCTTCCGTGGGCGCCCAGGTCTTGTTGCATTGATGAATTCACCAGTGCTTTCTTTCTTTCTCAGGATGTACCAAACTGTAGATTTTGCCACTCCTAATATTGTAGCAATTTCTCGGATGGGTTCTTTCTGTTTTTGCAGCTTAAGGATGGCTTGTTTCACCTGCATGGAGAGCTCCTTTGACCGCATGTTTACTTCACAGCAAAACCTTCCAAATGCAAGCACCACACCTCAAATCCACTCCAGGCCTTTTATCTGCTTAATTGAGAATGACAGAACGAAGGGATTGCCCACACCTGTCCATGAAATAGCCTTGGAGTCAATTGTCCAATTACTTTTGGTCCCTTTAAAAACAGGGTGGCACATGTTAAGGAGCTGAAACTCCTAAACCCTTCATCCAATTTTAATGTGGATACCCTCAAATGAAAGCTGAAAGTCTGAACTTCAACTGCATCTGAATTGTTTTGTTTAAAATTCATCGTGGTAATGTCTAGAACCAAAATTAGAAAAATATTGTCTCTGTCCAAATATATATGGACCTAACTGTAGTTCCAGATTGTCTCACTTGAAGTCTAAAAGGAAAACCCCAGGAATAAAGGATTTTATGTGGTCTCAGCATGTCGAGCAAGGGTTTCAAGGCACGTCTCTTCTGAAGTGTGCACCAGGACAGGTCATGCATAATCTGAATAACATGTTCATTAAAGATGATAGGCTCCAATGTACAGGCTTTAGCAAGAATGTTCTCTTTCACTTCATATCTGTGTATCTGGCATATGACATCTCTAGGCCTGTTTGTATCAGCAGACTTGGGACCCAAAGATCTATGAGCCCTCTCAAATTCTATGTCTGAATCTCGTGGTAGATCTTGTATTGAATTAAAGATACAGCGTAAGGATTCCTCCAGCTTATTTTGTTCCACAGACTCTGGGAGGCCTCTCATTCTGATATTATTGCGTCTCCTTCTATTTTCTATGTCGTCCACCAGGTCAGACAGATATTCCAACTGTTGAGAGTGAGCTGCAGATGTCTGCTCCTTGTTGTGTAATCTCTGAGCGGTGGCTTCTGTATGGTTTTCATCATTAGCCACCCTTACAGAAAGCTGCTGAAGTTCCCCTCTGATAGCAGCAGTCTCAGCCCTATAGGATGCTTCCAGCCTAGAGATATAGTTCTCCATATCCTCTTTTGTGGGAATAGCACATATATGCACCTTAAGGTCTTCTTATACAGTCTGTGAATAGATACATTGCCTGCCAGGCCCTCTGAGCGATCAGGAATGCCACAGGATAAATCTCTCAGCCTGTGCAAGGAGCTGCTCACTGCTTGTGAATAAGAAGCACGAGATGCCTCCATCTGCCCCTGGCCATCATCTTTAGAGGCCTGTATCATGTAAGTCCGACAGTATTATTTATGCAACTCACGGACCCTGATGTTGATAATGCTGGTCCTCCATCCTCCATCTTCTTTCCAGTCAGAGAGCTTGCTAGCTCCGGTGCAGGGCCCACAGAACTCCTCAGATATCGGGAAATACCCGTCGCAGGTGTGTCACCCAGGGGGAATATAGGGGACTTGGTACCCGGGCCTTTTACCTTGTTTAGGAGGTCACGGCAGTCGGCTCCCGGGCCCGTACTCTGGGTCTCTCTTTAAAAAGGGGTTTTGGTGTACAGTTTGTCTCGTGATGCCACCTGTTGTTTCCGGTAATGGTTACCGGCGCTGCTGTAGACCTCCGGGGGTGATAGGATGGCAGCTGGGATGTTCCTGCTCCCCACAGGCGGAGCGGGCCCCCGGGGCAGTGTAGGTGCAGATGGTGGTGATGCTGGGGCTTGTGGTGCAGGAGAGATGGCGCAGCAGGAGTAACTGACAGAGACAGGTGATTCATTTCAGTACTTTACTGGTGCGGATGTCAGGTAGGGTCCAGGGTACTCAGTAGGAAGGGTGCACTTCAGGACTTCTACCCAGTGAGCGGGTATAAGGCCTCCTGGTCCATGTCTCCCTCTCTAAGCTCCGGGCCAGCCTGCAACTGCGCCTAGCTTCTGTGTTGTGCTGTTCCTTCACCTGTCGCTTGGTAGTAGGACCATTTTCTGGCAACCACTATGCCTGGACACCGGGGCCTTCGTGGTTCCTAGTCCTGTCAAGGGTTTAGCTTCAGGTCGACCGGGGACTTGTAGTCCTCCGGGTATGCCGGTGATCCCTACTGGGTATAAAGGACCCTGTAGGCGCGGACCCGGTGTCCGGTTTGTGTCTTGGGGTGAGCCTATGATGCTCCTCTGCCCCCCTCAACTCCTCTCTCCTCTCCTCCTTGCCTCCGGCCACACTCGGGGCCCTCAATACAGCAGCAGACGTGCTGCGTCTTCACTGCTCTCAGTGGCAGCACACTCTCTCTCAGACTGAGACTGAACTGCCTGGCTCCACCCTCCATATATATATTCCTAACGGGCTCCCTCTGGTGGTATGAGGTGGAAGGGTGGAGGTGTCTGTTTGTAATGAGGGCCTCTTGTGGAGAAGTCCATCCATGCATCCTTTTGGGTCATGTGGTACCTGTGAACAGCAGGGTGCCACACAGGCACCACCGAAGGCATATATTAGCTTGGCCAGAGCTGGGACGCTTCTTAGCTGACATTTGGGGGTAAATAGTGTTTCTTAATTGGGTCTGTAGACATCACCCAGGCAGGAGCTGAACTGCTGCATGTCCTCACTCCTCCATATCCAGGTCAGGCCCCTGTGGACAATCCCTTTAAAGCCAAAGGACTCTGCGGTTGGCGACAATGTTGCGTGAAGCCAGAGCTGAACAACAAAGATATTTGCCGGCATGAGTGATGTGGTGGCAAGGTCTGCCAGTTCTGAGACCGGGACACCCAAAAGGATGACTTTGCGCCATTATTTGGACAGGTGGAATTTGCCTTAGAGACCCAGATAGCTGCAAATGTTTAACACTGAGCCGAGCCTCTCGCCTCAAGGGTGGACTATGCCAAATTTTCGAAGTGCCTGTCAGTTGGGTTTTTAAGTGTCCCAGCATCTGAGAGTGGTAGGGTGGTCCAGGATAACTGAGAAACCAGAGGTTCCTCCGTAGGGGAGGTGGTCCAGACAGCGAGCAGCTAGTCTGAAAAAGGATACAGAATGTCCATGCACTTCAGTTTGTGGAAGTGTGTCACCCTGGCCTGGATGCCACAAGTGTAATTAAAGCTGTGTCTGAGAGCAAGGGGGAGGTTCTCTAGTCAGGGGAACATTAGCATGCAGTACCTCCTGCCTCAGGCCAGTAGGGGGAGCAGGCTGCCCCTATAAAAGCTGGTGCTGGGGGCAGGGTTAGGAAGAGCTGGACGACCTGTCTCAGGATTCAGGTCCCAGAGCAGAGAGGGACAGTTGTATTGCACCCTAAGAGGAAGTGTGGCAGGAGGAGAGCCACAAGCCAGAGACAAGAGGCGAAGAGAGCCTGTCTTGGCAGATAACAGACTTAATTTACCAGACTTTGGTGTCTGAGGCTGGGAGGATTCCACATCCCCCAGCAGATAACCAGTCCGCAGGGGACTGTATATTCCTTGGCCTAAGAAGCCTGGAGGCCCTGCCACAACAGAAGGGACCAGCAAAGCCATACAAGGCTGGGAGCAGAAAGGAACCCACGTCGCAGGCCATACAGGCGAGAATACACGGAAAGCTCGGAAACGTGGGCTGTTACCCTATAACGAGGAGATAGCCAGAAGGAGCACAGAAAGCACGGTAGGCCTACACCCTCACCCTGACCAGGGCCAATTTCCCCGTTGCTCTCAGACATCCAGGTCCCCTCCTAGCTGGGACTGTTTGTGGGTCAATTTACCTGTTCTAGTAAAGACCCTGGACTGCAACCTGTTGTCTGCGTGCTCCTTGCTCCTCCAGCACTATCAGCACTGGGACTCTCACTACCATCACTCCCAACATCCATTATACTGCCCTGGGGCCGCACTCTTCCCGTGGGGAGTCACACTACCCTAGCTGCACACCTTATCAGCCCCAGTGGTCTGCATGCAGCGGCGGTTCCTAATAACCGCAATCCACGGGTGGCGTAGTCGGACATACTCATCAGCACATAACGGACTACCACTGGCCTGACCACCCTGAGCCACGGAACCGGGTTGCCACTACTACTCCCATCGTTCCCCTATTGCCCGGATCCGAGTGCTCCACGGCCCAGGGGGCGAGTCAGCTTTGGCGTAGTCGACAGGATTTCGTGCCCGCAACCACCGGGTACTGCGTGCCTTCAAAAGACTGTCATACCTGCCGTGGTGAAGGTTCCCACCATCTGGAGCCGTTTCCCGCCATCTTCAGTAGGTTCCCGCCATCTTCAGCCGTTTTCCCGCCATCCGGAGTCGTTTTCCCGCCGTCGGACGCCATCTTCAGGACGCCGCGCGGGAAGAAGAGGGGCGTGGACGTCCAAAGCGCGCGAGACCCGAAGCTCCGCCCCACGCACCGACGCTGCGCAAGGTCCTGGAAGGGAGAGAGAGCGACGCTGACGTCACCAGGACGCGACGCAAGGTCCTCGTCCAGAGCAGCAGCAGCGGAGCCGTGGCCTACAGAAGAGGATCGTCGGAAGGTAGGCCACGCTTAACTAGGGGGGAGGAAGATGTCGGATACAGAGGCGCCCACTACCACCAACGCAGCTGCAGCAGCGGTGATGCCCTTTTCCCTGCCCTACATCCTTGGAGCGGCCTGGCTGCCCAAGTACTCAGGGGAGCCCCATGCCCTAACTGACTTTAAGGAAAGGCTGTACAGTTTGTTCCAGGTTTACCCCCTGACAGAGGAACAGAAGGTCAGCATACTAATAGGGCAGTTAACTGGCGCAGCCCAAAGGGAGGTAAAATCATGGCCCACTGAGGAGAAAAGGACTGTGAAGGGTATTCTGGCCCGGCTGCGGGGTACCTTTGACACGCGTACCTCCACTGAGATTAAAATGAGGTTCTATGGATGTAAGCAGCGGGCACAGGACAGCATCAGAGACTATGCCCTAAATCTGCAGGAAGCCTTGAGGGCTATTCAAGAAACTGACCCTAGCAGTGTGCAGGAAACGGATAAGCTGCTAACAGAACAATTCATAGAAGGTCTGCTGTCTAGCGCCCACAGGGCCCAACTGCGCCTCATGTTCTTTCAGAACCCTGACCTGACCTTTGCCCAATTTAAGGACAGGGCCATAAGGGTGCTCCGTGAATCTGCAACCAGTGGCGCTATAAACCCCCGGCGCCCTGCTCTCACCTACCACCAGGAGGCGGCGCCCTCCTCTATGGACCCCGTGGGGGCTGATGCACAGGCCCTGAACCAAGCCCCGTCGACCTGCACCACCAAGTCCAGGAGCTGACCAGGAGCGTTGCGGCGTTGACCAGGACCATCCAGGCGTTACAAGTGGACCCGTCAAGACCCATCGAGCTGGCTTCAAGTCCAGAGGATGTCCCGTGGCGTCGACAGAGGAGGATCCCGTCGTTCCGAGGGAGGCCCACAGACCGCTACGCAGAGGATGGACAGCCCATTTGCCGTCGATGCAACCAGCCCGGACACATTTCCAGGTACTGTAATTTAAACGGGTCCAACCTGGGGCAGAGGGCCAACCCCCAGGCATAAGATCACCAGGCCCTTATAATTGGCGTGATAAGTACGTTGGGGGGCGCCCGGTTTACCCGTGGTGCTGGACGGTATCCCCATGAGCGCCTTGCTGGATACCGGGTCGCAAGTAACCACTATCCCTTATGTACTTTTTAAGCAGTATTGGACTGATGCTGATATAACGCGGTGTCCAGACAGTAACTTGAGCATCATCGCCAGTAATGGCTTACCCGTGCCGCAGATGGGGTTCAAGGAGATGACCATTAAAATTGGTAAAGTTGAACTGCCGGCACAGGGAGTGATTATTGTGGACATTGACCGTCGTGAAAGTCACCCTAAAATAACTGTGGGTACTAACGTGATTGAAAATTGTCTTTCAGAGGTAATTGTAATTCTACAACAGGTGGCGGTGAATGCTAGTTCCAGCCAACAGAGAGTCCTCAACAAGGAGATAAAAGCCCTGATGAGACGGCAGCAGGTAGAACTGTCTGGTGGTGAGATCGGTAGCGTAAGACTGAGTGACCCATTCCCCATTTCCATGCCTCCCAAAAGTGAAATGATGATCTGGTGTCGGACTGCAATCGGGTTGAGAGGTAGAGACTACCAAGCCATGGTAGAACCCGTGTACTCAGACAGTAGGCCCACCATTTTGACAGCCCGGGGGGTGGTTGATGTCCGTCATGGGAGGGTGCCCGTCCACATCCTCAACATTGGGGAGAGGGAAGTACACTTACCCAGGTACGCTACACTCGCCAAACTGTTTGTTGTCGAACACAAAGCTATCAGGGCCGTGGAACCCTTGCCTCCATCTCCACAGGCGGAGGGTAATGGCTCCCAGAAACAAAAGGAGGACTGGTGCCAGAAACTCCATGTGGGTGCCGACTCCACTCCCCTGCACCAAAAACAAGGAGTCTACCGGGTGGTACAGGAGTACGAGAGAGTCTTTAGTAAGCACCCGCTAGACTTCGGCAGAGTAAAAGGGATAGAACACCACATCCCCACAGGGAGCCACCCACCAATAAAAGAGAGGCACAGACCTGTACCCCCTGCACATTATCAGAATGCAAAGGGCATGCTAAGAGAGATGAAAGAAGCTGGGGTCATTATAGACAGCTGTAGCCCCTGGGCAGCCCCCTTGGTTCTGGTCAAAAAGAAAGACGGCACCATGAGAATGTGCGTAGACTATAGACAAATCAACCGTATCACCCACAAAGACGCATATCCGCTGCCTAGAATAGAGGAGTCTTTAGCCGCACTAAAATCAGCTAAATTCTTTTCTACTTTGGACCTTACTAGCGGGTACTGGCAGGTTCCTGTGGCAGAGGCTGACAAGGAGAAGACCGCCTTCACCACCCCGATGGGACTGAGCGAGTTCAACTGTATGCCTTTCGGGCTCTGCAACGCACCAGGGACCTTCCAGCGGCTGATGGAATGCTGTCTAGGGCACCGAAACTTCGAGACGGTCCTCCTTTACCTGGACGACGTGATCGTCTATTCGAAAACCTACGAGGACCATCTAAAGCACCTGGCCGAGGTGTTCGAAGCCCTGGCAGGCTATGGCCTGAAGGTGAAACCATCGAAGTGTCACCTGCTGAAACCAAAGGTCCAGTACCTAGGGCACGTGGTAAGCGCGGAAGGAGGGGCCCCCGACCCTGACAAGGTCACGGCAATCAAGAGCTGGCCAAGCCCCTCGAACATCAAAGAGGTGAGACAGTTTCTCGGGTTGGTAGGCTACTACCGAAGGTTCATCCCCGGGTTCACTAAGATGGCGGCTCCCATGCAGGACCTCCTGATCGGACAGTCTAAGTCCAGAAGTCAAAAGCCACCCTTCAAGTGGGATAAACCGGAAGAGGAGTCCTTCCGTAGCTAAAGATGGCCCTCACGGGGGATGAGATCCTGGCCTACCCTGATTATGGCCAGCCTTTCATTCTCCACACAGACGCCAGTAATGTGGGACTGGGAGCCGTACTGTCCCAAAACCAACAGGGCAGAGAACGGATGATCGCATACGCCAGTCGGAAGCTGAGGCCCACTGAGAGGAACCCGGAGAATTACAGCTCCTTCAAGCTAGAATTCTTGGCGGTGGTGTGGGCCGTGACGGAACGCTTCAAGCATTACCTGGCCTCCGCGAAGTTCACCGTGTACACGGACAACAACCCGTTGACACACCTGGACAATGCAAGACTGGGTGCCCTGGAACAGCGGTGGATGGCCCGTCTCTCCAAATATGACTTTGTGATCAAGTACCAGGCAGGCAAAACCAATGCCAACGCGGACGCCCTATCAAGAATGCCTCACTTACCTGAAGGTGACGAAGACCCAGAAGAGCTGGAGGAGGTAGAACTCCCCGCGTTTCACCGGTATGGAGCCACTCAACACTCCCACCGCGTGAAGGAGGAGGATCTAACAACCGTGATGATCAATCCCCTACCTCACCACAGCTGGGCCGAGACCCAAGATAGTGACCCTGCCATCCGCCTGGTGAAAGATCTGCTGACCCAGGAAGACGCCCGCATGGATCCGGATGCCCCAGAGGAAGCCAAGCAGCTATGGAAGGAGAAGACCAAGCTGTTCCTCTACGAAGGCAAGTTGTGCAGAAGGATTGTCAACCACCGGACACACGAGCTGACCTGGCAAGTCGTGGTCCCAAGGCGGGATGCAGCTATGGTCCTGGGGGCTTACCATGACAGAGCGGGGCACTTCGGTTGGAAGAAACTGGAGTTCCTGCTAAGAGGAAGGTTCTTTTGGGTCGGCATGAGAGGAGCAGTAGAAAAATGGTGCAGAGACTGTGGCCCTTGTCACCTAAGGAGGAAGGACCGTGCCAGCCAGAAGACACCCTTGAGGCCCATCGTCACCACGCAGCCTCTTGAGCTGGTAGCTCTGGACCATGTCAAATTGGCTCCCAGCCGGTCTGGATACATCTATGCCCTGACAATCGTGGACCACTATTCTCGTTTTCTAGTGGTGGTCCCGGTAAAGGACTTGACAGCCCAAACAGCGGCCAGAGCCTTCCAGCAATACTTCTGCCATCCACACGAGTATCCGGAACAGGTCCTGACAGACCAGGGTCCAGCGTTCGAGACTGAAATCTTCCAAGAGTTCTGCAACCTCTATGGCTGTAAGAAGATTCGGACAACGCCTTACCACCCACAAACCAATGGGATGTGTGAGAAGATGAACAATATAGTTATTGATCTCCTGAAGACGTTGCCCCTGGAGGAACGCAGCCTGTGGCCAGAAAAACTGCTGGACCTGATAGACTTATACAATCATATCCCGGTGAACGCTACCAACTGCACCCCGGCTTACCTGATGCGAGCCAGACCAGGTAAGCTGCCCGTAGATCTGGAGATGGGAGTCCTAACACCTGAGGACACCTCCCCGGATGCAGACTGGGATACGGAAAGGCAACTGCAGTACAAGAAGGTACAGGAGAGTGTGGAGAAGAGCCTGGCCCAGGTGAGAGAGAGGCAAGAAAAACTCTTCAACCAACACGCCCCTGCTGGTCCCCTAGAACCTGGTGAACAGGTCCTGAAGTGGAAGAGAAGGCTACATAAGTTGGACGACCAGTGGGAAAGGGAACCCTACACCGTACTGCAGTCTGATCACGACAACCCGAAGGTGTGCGTGATCACCAAGGACGGAGGAGAAACCATTAGTACCGTCTCCAGAGACCACCTCAAAAGGTGCCCCGAGCAACTCCGTAGTGCAGAAGAGGATCAGAGTGACCTTGAACCCGCGGAGGACAAGGAAGAAATGATCAGCACCGTTCTCGGAGAGTTCCCTCAGTCCTGGACTCGCATAAATGATGCCATAGTGGTACCCGTCCTGCATTTCCTGCAACCGGCACAGCAACAACCTGCACCAGAGCCAGAAGGTGAAGAGGAGCAAGCAGTTCCAGAGGCAGAAGAGCCTGTACCAGCAGCCCAGGAGAGTCAACCCTCTGCTGACAGTGAGCCTGCCATGCCTGCGGTAAGCCAAAGGACCCGCAGACAGCTGCCTGCCCTACCTGTACACCCAGCTGGTAGCTGTACCCCTAACGCTAGTGGGGAAAGCCAGGTCAGTCCACCACCAGACAGTGGGTTAAGGAGGTCAACCAGGAGCACAAAGGGACAGATACCCGCTCGCTGGAGAATATAGGGTGCACTAAAATTGTAAATAACCCTGTTGCCAAATGTTGAATTGTTTGCAAAGTTACATGCATGTTTGGTAATTCTGTGTTTCAGTTTCTTGCAGCTACCGTAAGGACTCAAAGGTTAAGGACTTTTTATAACCGGGACCTTGTATGGACTGCGTTCGGAGCCTAACCCAGGAATGAACTAAGACTGTAAAGGACTTGGGGTAGGACAGACCCCCACCTGGTTAAGGCTCCCCGTTGTATTGGTGATATGGACACCCGGTCACAGGCCACACTGTGACCTTAAGAACTCAATCTGTGCGTCGTCTGTCTGTTAATGTTTTATGGTTATGCATATTGTTTTTGTTTATTATTTAGTCCCGGAGTACTAAATTTTACTAGGGGGGAATGTGTCACCCTGGCCTGGATGCCACAAGTGTAATTAAAGCTGTGTCAGAGAGCAAGGGGAAGGTTCTCTAGTCAGGGGAACATTAGCATGCAATGCCTCCTGTCTCAGGCCAGTAGGGGGGAGCAGGCTGCCCGTATAAAAGCTGGTAATGGGGGCAGGGTTAGGGAGAACTGGATGGCCTGTCTCAGCACTGAGACATGTCCCGGAGCAGAGCAGGGACAGAAAGTTGTATTGCACCTAAGAGGAAGTGTGGCAGGAGGAGAGCCACAAGCCAGAGACAAGAGGCGAAGAGAGCCTGTCTTGGCAGATAACGGACTTAATTTACCAAACTTTGGCGTCTGAGGCTGGGAGGATTCCACATTCTCCAGCAGATAACCAGTCCGCAGGGGACTGTATATTCCTTGGCCTAAGAAGCCTGGAGGCCCTGCCACAACAGAAGGGACCAGCAAAGCCGTACAAGGCTGGGAGCAGAAAGGAACCCACGTCGCAGGCCATACAGGTGAGAATACACGGAGAGCTCGGAAACGTGGGCTGTTACCCTATAACGAGGAGATAGCCAGAAGGAGCACAGAAAGCACGGTAGGCCTACACCCTCACCCTGACCAGGGCCAATTTCCCCGTTGCTCTCAGACATCCAGGTCTCCTCCTAGCCGGGACTGTTTGTGGGTCAGTTTACCTGTTCTAGTAAAGACCCTGGACTGCAACCTGTTGTCTATGTGCTCCTTGCTCCTCCAGCACTATCAGCACTGGGACTCTCACTACCATCACTCCCAACATCCACTACACTGCCCTGGGGCCGCACTCTTCCCGTGGGGAGTCACACCATCCCAGCTGCATACATCATCAGCCCCAGCGGTCTGCCTTGCAGCGGCGGTTCCTAATGACCGCAAATCCACGGGTGGCGTAGTCGGACATAATCATCTGCACATAACGGACTACCACTGGCCTGACCACCCTGAGCCATGGAACCGGGTTGCCACTACTACTCCCATCGTTCTCCTACTGCCCGGATCCGAGTGCCCCACGGCCCAGGGGGCGAGTCATGTTCATTCCCCTATTATCTACTTATATTCTATATTCATTCCCCATCTATAAAGCACAGGGAATATAATATACACCTGTTTATATGTGATGTGTTCATTCCTCTATTATCTACTTATATTCTATATTCATTCCCCATCTATAAAGCACAGGGAATATAATATACACCTGTTTATATGTGATGTGTTCATTCCCCTATTATCTACTTATATTCTATATTCATTCCCCACCTATAAAGCACAGGGAATATAATATACACCTGTTTATATGTGATGTGTTCATTCCCCTTTTATCTACTTATATTCTATATTCATTCTCCATCTATAATGCACAGGGAATATAATATACACCTGTTTATATGTGATGTGTTCATTCCCCTATTATCTACTTATATTCTATATTCATTCTCCATCTATAAAGCACAGGGAATATAATATACACCTGTTTATATTTGATGTGTTCATTCCCTTATTATCTACTTATATTCTATATTCATTCTCCATCTATAAAGCACAGGGAATATAATATACACCTGTTTATATGTGATGTGTTCATTCCCCTATTATCTACTTATATTCTATATTCATTCCCCATCTATAAAGCACAGGGAATATAATATACACCTGTTTATATGTGATGTGTTCATTCCCCTATTATCTACTTATATTCTATATTCATTCCCCACCTATAAAGCACAGGGAATATAATATACACCTGTTTATATGTGATGTGTTCATTCCCCTATTATCTACTTATATTCTATATTCATTCCCCACCTATAAAGCACAGGGAATATAATACACACCTGTTTATATGTGATGTGTTCATTCCCCTATTATCTACTTATATTCTATATTCATTCCCCATCTATAAAGCACAGGGTATATAATATACACCTGTTTATATGTGATGTGTTCATTCCCCTATTATCTACTTATATTCTATATTCATTTCCCATCTATAAAGCACAGGGAATATAATATACACTTGTTTATATGTGATGTGTTCATTCCCCTATTATCTACTTATATTCCATATTCAACCCCATCTATAAAGCACAGGGAATATAATATACACCTGTTTATATGTGATGTGTTCATTCCCCTATTATCTACTTATATTCTATATTCATTCCCCACCTATAAAGCACAGGGAATATAATACACACCTGTTTATATGTGATGTGTTCATTCCCCTATTATCTACTTATATTCTATATTCATTCCCCATCTATAAAGCACAGGGTATATAATATACACCTGTTTATATGTGATGTGTTCATTCCCCTATTATCTACTTATATTCTATATTCATTTCCCATCTATAAAGCACAGGGAATATAATATACACTTGTTTATATGTGATGTGTTCATTCCCCTATTATCTACTTATATTCCATATTCAACCCCATCTATAAAGCACAGGGAATATAATATACACCTGTTTATATGTGATGTGTTCATTCCCCTATTATCTACTTATATTCTATATTCATTCCCCATCTATAAAGCACAGGGAATATAATATACAGCTGTTTATATGTGATGTGTTCATTCCCCTATTATCTACTTATATTCTATATTCATTCCCCACCTATAAAGCACAGGGAATATAATATACACCTGTTTATATGTGATGTGTTCATTCCCCTATTATCTACTTATATTCTATATTCATTCCCCACCTATAAAGCACAGGGAATATAATATACACCTGTTTATATGTGATGTGTTCATTCCCCTATTATCTACTTATATTCTATATTCATTCCCCATCTATAAAGCACAGGGAATATAATATACAGCTGTTTATATGTGATGTGTTCATTCCCCTATTATCTACTTATATTCTATATTCATTCCCCATCTATAAAGTACAGGGAATATAATATACACCGGTTTATATGTGATGTGTTCATTCCCCTATTATCTACTTATATTCTATATTCATTCCCCATCTATAAAGCACAGGGAATATAATATACAGCTGTTTATATGTGATGTGTTCATTCCCCTATTATCTACTTATATTCTATATTCATTCCCCACCTATAAAGCACAGGGAATATAATATACAGCTGTTTATATGTGATGTGTTCATTCCCCTATTATCTACTTATATTCTATATTCATTCCCCACCTATAAAGCACAGGGAATATAATATACACCTGTTTATATGTGATGTGTTCATTCCCCTATTATCTACTTATATTCTATATTCATTCCCCATCTATAAAGTACAGGGAATATAATATACACCTGTTTATATGTGATGTGTTCATTCCCCTATTATCTACTTATATTCTATATTCATTCCCCATCTATAAAGCACAGGGAATATAGTATACACCTGTTTATATGTGATGTGTTCATTCCCCTATTATCTACTTATATTCTATATTCATTCCCCATCTATAAAGCACAGGGAATATAATATACACCTGTTTATATGTGATGTGTTCATTCCCCTATTATCTACTTATATTCTATATTCATTCCTCATCTATAAAGCACAGGGAATATAATATACACCTGTTTATATGTGATGTGTTCATTCCCCTATTATCTACTTATATTCTATATTCATTCCCCATCTATAAAGTACAGGGAATATAATATACACCTGTTTATATGTGATGTGTTCATTCCCCTATTATCTACTTATATACTATATTCATTCCCCATCTATAAAGCACAGGGAATATAATATACACCTGTTTATATGTGATGTGTTCATTCCCCTATTATCTACTTATATTCTATATTCATTCCCCACCTATAAAGCACAGGGAATATAATATACACTTGTTTATATGTGATGTGTTCATTTCCCTATTATCTACTTATATTCTATATTCATTCCCCATCTATAAAGCACAGGGAATATAATATACACCTGTTTATATGTGATGTGTTCATTCCCCTATTATCTACTTATATTCTATATTCATTCCCCACCTATAAAGCACAGGGAATATAATATACACCTGTTTATATGTGATGTGTTCATTCCCCTATTATCTACTTATATTCTATATTCATTCCCCACCTATAAAGCACAGGGAATATAATATACACCTGTTTATATGTGATGTGTTCATTCCCCTATTATCTACGTATATTCTATATTCATTCCCCATCTATAAAGCACAGGGAATATAATATACACCTGTTTATATGTGATGTGTTCATTCCCCTATTATCTACTTATATTCTATATTCATTCCCCACCTATAAAGCACAGGGAATATAATACACACCTGTTTATATGTGATGTGTTCATTCCCCTATTATCTACTTATATCCTATATTCATTCCCCATCTATAAAGCACAGGGAATATAA
Organism: Phyllobates terribilis; assembly: GCF_046119375.1. Lineage (NCBI taxonomy): Eukaryota > Metazoa > Chordata > Amphibia > Anura > Dendrobatidae > Phyllobates > Phyllobates terribilis. The sequence continues at coordinate 757,848,048 of NW_027362761.1, forward strand.
TATACACCTGTTTATATGTGATGTGTTCATTCCCCTATTATCTACTTATATTCCATATTCAACCCCATCTATAAAGCACAGCGAATATAATATACAGCTGTTTATATGTGATGTGTTCATTCCCCTATTATCTACTTATATTCTATATTCATTCCCCACCTATAAAGCACAGGGAATATAATATACACCTCTTTACATGTGATGTGTTCATTCCCCTATTATCTACATATATTCTATATTCATTCCTCATCTATAAAGCACAGGGAATATAATATACACCTGTTTATATGTGATGTGTTCATTCCCCTATTATCTACTTATATTCTATATTCATTCCCCATCTATAAAGTACAGGGAATATAATATACAGCTGTTTATATGTGATGTGTCATTCCCCTATTATCTACTTATATTCTATATTCATTCCCCATCTATAAAGCACAGGGAATATAATATACACCTGTTTATATGTGATGTGTTCATTCCCCTATTATCTACTTATATTCTATATTCATTCCCCATCTATAAAGTACAGGGAATATAATATACACCTGTTTATATGTGATGTGTTCATTCCCCTATTATCTACTTATATTCTATATTCATTCCCCATCTATAAAGCACAGGGAATATAATATACAGCTGTTTATATGTGGTGTTCATTCCCCTATTATCTACTTATATTCTATATTCATTTCCCACCTATAAAGCACAGGGAATATAATATACACCTGTTTATATGTGATGTGTTCATTCCCCTATTATCTACTTATATTCTATATTCATTCCCCATCTATAAAGCACAGGGAATATAATATACACCTGTTTATATGTGATGTGTTCATTCCCCTATTATCTACTTATATTCTATATTCATTCCTCATCTATAAAGCACAGGGAATATAATATACACCTGTTTATATGTGATGTGTTCATTCCCCTATTATCTACTTATATTCTATATTCATTCCCCATCTATAAAGTACAGGGAATAAAATATACACCTGTTTATATGTGATGTGTTCATTCCCCTATTATCTACTTATATTCTATATTCATTCCCCACCTATAAAGCACAGGGAATATAATATACAGCTGTTTATATGTGATGTGTTCATTCCCCTATTATCTACTTATATTCTATATTCATTCCCCATCTATAAAGCACAGGGAATATAATATACACCTGTTTATATGTGATGTGTTCATTCCCCTATTATCTACTTATATTCTATATTCATTCCCCATCTATAAAGCACAGGGAATATAATATACACCTGTTTATATGTGATGTGTTCATTCCCCTATTATCTACTTATATTCTATATTCATTCCCCATCTATAAAGTACAGGGAATATAATATACACCTGTTTATATGTGATGTGTTCATTCCCCTATTATCTACTTATATTCTATATTCATTCCCCACCTATAAAGCACAGGGAATATAATATACAGCTGTTTATATGTGATGTGTTCATTCCCCTATTATCTACTTATATTCTATATTCATTCCCCATCTATAAAGTACAGGGAATATAATATACACCTGTTTATATGTGATGTGTTCATTCCCCTATTATCTACTTATATTCTATATTCATTCCCCATCTATAAAGCACAGGGAATATAATATACACCTGTTTATATGTGATGTGTTCATTCCCCTATTATCTACTTATATTCTATATTCATTCCCCATCTATAAAGTACAGGGAATATAATATACACCTGTTTATATGTGATGTGTTCATTCCCCTATTATCTACTTATATTCTATATTCATTCCCCATCTATAAAGCACAGGGAATATAATATACACCTGTTTATATGTGATGTGTTCATTCCCCTATTATCTACTTATATTCTATATTCATTCCTCATCTATAAAGCACAGGGGATATAATATACACCTGTTTATATGTGATGTGTTCATTCCCCTATTATCTACTTATATTCTATATTCATTCCCCATCTATAAAGCACAGGGAATATAATATACACCTGTTTATATGTGATGTGTTCATTCCCCTATTATCTACTTATATTCTATATTCATTCCCCATCTATAAAGCACAGGGAATATAATATACAGCTGTTTATATGTGATGTGTTCATTCCCCTATTATCTACTTATATTCTATATTCATTCCCCATCTATAAAGCACAGGGAATATAATATACACCTGTTTATATGTGATGTGTTCATTCCCCTATTATCTACTTATATTCTATATTCATTCCCCACCTATAAAGCACAGGGAATATAATATACACCTGTTTATATGTGATGTGTTCATTCCCCTATTATCTACTTATATTCTATATTCATTCCCCATCTATAAAGCACAGGGAATATAATATACACCTGTTTATATGTGATGTGTTCATTCCCCTATTATCTACTTATATTCTATATTCATTCCCCATCTATAAAGCACAGAGAATATAATATACACCTGTTTATATGTGATGTGTTCATTCCCCTATTATCTACTTATATTCTATATTCATTCCCCACCTATAAAGCACAGGGAATATAATATACACCTGTTTATATGTGATGTGTTCATTCCCCTATTATCTACTTATATTCTATATTCATTCCCCATCTATAAAGCACAGGGAATATAATATACAGCTGTGTATATGTGATGTGTTCATTCCCTTATTATCTACTTATATTCTATATTCATTCCCCATCTATAAAGCACAGGGAATATAATATACACCTGTTTATATGTGATGTGTTCATTCCCCTATTATCTACTTATATTCTATATTCATTCCCCATCTATAAAGCACAGGGAATATAATATACACCTGTTTATATGTGATGTGTTCATTCCCCTATTATCTACTTATATTCTATATTCATTCCCCATCTATAAAGCACAGGGAATATAATATACACCTGTTTATATGTGATGTGTTCATTCCCCTATTATCTACTTATATTCTATATTCATTCCCCATCTATAAAGTACAGGGAATATAATATACACCTGTTTATATGTGATGTGTTCATTCCCCTATTATCTACTTATATTCTATATTCATTCCCCATCTATAAAGCACAGGGAATATAATATACAGCTGTTTATATGTGTTCATTCCCCTATTATCTACTTATATTCTATATTCATTTCCCACCTATAAAGCACAGGGAATATAATATACACCTGTTTATATGTGATGTGTTCATTCCCCTATTATCTACTTATATTCTATATTCATTCCCCATCTATAAAGCACAGGGAATATAATATACACCTGTTTATATGTGATGTGTTCATTCCCCTATTATCTACTTATATTCTATATTCATTCCTCATCTATAAAGCACAGGGAATATAATATACACCTGTTTATATGTGATGTGTTCATTCCCCTATTATCTACTTATATTCTATATTCATTCCCCATCTATAAAGCACAGGGAATATAATATACAGCTGTTTATATGTGATGTGTTCATTCCCCTATTATCTACTTATATTCTATATTCATTCCCCACCTATAAAGCACAGGGAATATAATATACACCTGTTTATATGTGATGTGTTCATTCCCCTATTATCTACTTATATTCTATATTCGTTCCCCATCTATAAAGCACAGAGAATATAATATACACCTGTTTATATGTGATGTGTTCATTCCCCTATTATCTACTTATATTCTATATTCATTCCCCACCTATAAAGCACAGGGAATATAATATACACCTGTTTATATGTGATGTGTTCATTCCCCTATTATCTACTTATATTCTATATTCATTCCCCATCTATAAAGCACAGGGAATATAATATACAGCTGTGTATATGTGATGTGTTCATTCCCTTATTATCTACTTATATTCTATATTCATTCCCCATCTATAAAGCACAGGGAATATAATATACACCTGTTTATATGTGATGTGTTCATTCCCCTATTATCTACTTATATTCTATATTCATTCCCCATCTATAAAGCACAGGGAATATAATATACACCTGTTTATATGTGATGTGTTCATTCCCCTATTATCTACTTATATTCTATATTCATTCCCCATCTATAAAGCACAGGGAATATAATATACACCTGTTTATATGTGATGTGTTCATTCCCCTATTATCTACTTATATTCTATATTCATTCCCCATCTATAAAGTACAGGGAATATAATATACACCTGTTTATATGTGATGTGTTCATTCCCCTATTATCTACTTATATTCTATATTCATTCCCCATCTATAAAGCACAGGGAATATAATATACAGCTGTTTATATGTGTTCATTCCCCTATTATCTACTTATATTCTATATTCATTTCCCACCTATAAAGCACAGGGAATATAATATACACCTGTTTATATGTGATGTGTTCATTCCCCTATTATCTACTTATATTCTATATTCATTCCCCATCTATAAAGCACAGGGAATATAATATACACCTGTTTATATGTGATGTGTTCATTCCCCTATTATCTACTTATATTCTATATTCATTCCTCATCTATAAAGCACAGGGAATATAATATACACCTGTTTATATGTGATGTGTTCATTCCCCTATTATCTACTTATATTCTATATTCATTCCCCATCTATAAAGCACAGGGAATATAATATACAGCTGTTTATATGTGATGTGTTCATTCCCCTATTATCTACTTATATTCTATATTCATTCCCCACCTATAAAGCACAGGGAATATAATATACAGCTGTTTATATGTGATGTGTTCATTCCCCTATTATCTACTTATATTCTATATTCATTCCCCACCTATAAAGCACAGGGAATATAATATACACCTGTTTATATGTGATGTGTTCATTCCCCTATTATCTACTTATATTCTATATTCATTCCCCACCTATAAAGCACAGGGAATATAATATACACCTGTTTATATGTGATGTGTTCATTCCCTTATTATCTACTTATATTCTATATTCATTCCCCATCTATAAAGCACAGGGAATATAATATACACCTGTTTATATGTGATGTGTTCATTCCCCTATTATCTACTTATATTCTATATTCATTCCCCATCTATAAAGCACAGGGAATATAATATACACCTGTTTATATGTGATGTGTTCATTCCCCTATTATCTACTTATATTCTATATTCATTCCCCATCTATAAAGCACAGGGAATATAATATACACCTGTTTATATGTGATGTGTTCATTCCCCTATTATCTACTTATATTCTATATTCATTCCCCATCTATAAAGTACAGGGAATATAATATACACCTGTTTATATGTGATGTGTTCATTCCCCTATTATCTACTTATATTCTATATTCATTCCCCATCTATAAAGCACAGGGAATATAATATACAGCTGTTTATATGTGTTCATTCCCCTATTATCTACTTATATTCTATATTCATTTCCCACCTATAAAGCACAGGGAATATAATATACACCTGTTTATATGTGATGTGTTCATTCCCCTATTATCTACTTATATTCTATATTCATTCCCCATCTATAAAGCACAGGGAATATAATATACACCTGTTTATATGTGATGTGTTCATTCCCCTATTATCTACTTATATTCTATATTCATTCCTCATCTATAAAGCACAGGGAATATAATATACACCTGTTTATATGTGATGTGTTCATTCCCCTATTATCTACTTATATTCTATATTCATTCCCCATCTATAAAGTACAGGGAATATAATATACAGCTGTTTATATGTGATGTGTTCATTCCCCTATTATCTACTTATATTCTATATTCATTCCCCACCTATAAAGCACAGGGAATATAATATACAGCTGTTTATATGTGATGTGTTCATTCCCCTATTATCTACTTATATTCTATATTCATTCCCCATCTATAAAGCACAGGGAATATAATATACACCTGTTTATATGTGATGTGTTCATTCCCCTATTATCTACTTATATTCTATATTCATTCCCCATCTATAAAGCACAGGGAATATAATATACACCTGTTTATATGTGATGTGTTCATTCCCCTATTATCTACTTATATTCTATATTCATTCCCCATCTATAAAGCACAGGGAATATAATATACAGCTGTTTATATGTGATGTGTTCATTCCCCTATTATCTACTTATATTCTATATTCATTCCCCATCTATAAAGCACAGGGAATATAATATACACCTGTTTATATGTGATGTGTTCATTCCCCTATTATCTACTTATATTCTATATTCATTCCCCACCTATAAAGCACAGGGAATATAATCTACACCTGTTTATATGTGATGTGTTCATTCCCCTATTATCTACTTATATTCTATATTCATTTCCCATCTATAAAGCACAGGGAATATAATATACACCTGTTTATATGTGATGTGTTCATTCCCCTATTATCTACTTATATTCTATATTCATTCCCCATCTATAAAGCACAGAGAATATAATATACACCTGTTTATATGTGATGTGTTCATTCCCCTATTATCTACTTATATTCTATATTCATTCCCCACCTATAAAGCACAGGGAATATAATATACACCTGTTTATATGTGATGTGTTCATTCCCCTATTATCTACTTATATTCTATATTCATTCCCCATCTATAAAGCACAGGGAATATAATATACAGCTGTGTATATGTGATGTGTTCATTCCCTTATTATCTACTTATATTCTATATTCATTCCCCATCTATAAAGCACAGGGAATATAATATACACCTGTTTATATGTGATGTGTTCATTCCCCTATTATCTACTTATATTCTATATTCATTCCCCACCTATAAAGCACAGGGAATATAATATACACCTGTTTATATGTGATGTGTTCATTCCCCTATTAACTACATATATTCTATATTTATTCCCCACCTATAAAGCACAGGGAATATAATATACACCTGTTTATATGTGATGTGTTCATTCCCCTATTATCTACTTATATTCTATATTCATTCCCCATCTATAAAGCACAGGGAATATAATATACACCTGTTTATATGTGATGTGTTCATTCCCCTATTATCTACTTATATTCTATATTCATTCCCCACCTATAAAGCACAGGGAATATAATATACACCTGTTTATATGTGATGTGTTCATTCCCCTATTATCTACTTATATTCTATATTCATTCCCCATCTATAAAGCACAGGGAATATAATATACACCTGTTTATATGTGATGTGTTCATTCCCCTATTATCTACTTATATTCTATATTCATTCCCCACCTATAAAGCACAGGGAATATAATATACAGCTGTTTATATGTGATGTGTTCATTCCCCTATTATCTACTTATATTCTATATTCATTCCCCACCTATAAAGCACAGGGAATATAATATACACCTGTTTATATGTGATGTGTTCACTCCCCTATTATCTACTTATATTCTATATTCATTCTCCATCTATAAAGCACAGGGAATATAATATACACCTATTTATATGTGATGTGTTCATTCCCCTATTATCTACTTATATTCTATATTCATTCCCTATCTATAAAGCACAGGGAATATAATATACACCTGTTTATATGTGATGTGTTCATTCCCTTATTATCTGCTTATATTCTATATTCATTCCCCATCTATAAAGCAGAGGGAATATAATATACAGCTGTTTATATGTGATGTGTTCATTCCCCTATTATCTACTTATATTCTGTATTCATTCCCCATCTATAAAGCACAGGGAATATAATATACACCTGTTTATATGTGATGTGTTCATTCCCCTATTATCTACTTATATTCTATATTCATTCTCCATCTATAAAGAACAGGGATTATAATATACACCTGTTTATATGTGATGTGTTCATTCCCCTATTATCTACTTATATTCTATATTCATTCTCCATCTATAAAGCACAGGGAATATAATATACACCTGTTTATATGTGATGTGTTCATTCCCCTATTATCTACTTATATTCTATATTCATTCCCCACCTATAAAGCACAGGGAATATAATATACACCTGTTTATATGTGATGTGTTCATTCCCCTATTATCTACTTATATTCTATATTCATTCCCCACCTATAAAGCACAGGGAATATATTATACACCTGTTTATATGTGATGTGTTCATTCCCCTATTATCTACTTATATTCTATATTCATTCCCCATCTATAAAGCACAGGCAATATAATATACACCTGTTTATATGTGATGTGTTCATTCCCCTATTATCTACTTATATTCTATATTCATTCCCCATCTATAAAGCACAGGCAATATAATATACACCTGTTTATATGTGATGTGTTCATTCCCCTATTATCTACTTATATTCTATATTCATTCCCCATCTATAAAGTACAGGGAATATAATATACACCTGTTTATATGTGATGTGTTCATTCCCCTATTATCTACTTATATTCTATATTCATTCTCCATCTATAAAGCACAGGGAATATAATATACACCTGTTTATATGTGATGTGTTCACTCCCCTATTATCTACTTATATTCTATATTCATTCCCCATCTATAAAGCACAGGGAATATAATATACACCTGTTTATATGTGATGTGTTCATTCCCCTATTATCTACTTATATTCTATATTCATTCCCCACCTATAAAGCACAGGGAATATAATATACACCTGTTTATATGTGATGTGTTCATTCCCCTATTATCTACTTATATTCTATATTCATTCCCCATCTATAAAGCAGAGGGAATATAATATACACCTGTTTATATGTGATGTGTTCATTCCCCTATTATCTACTTATATTCTATATTCATTCCCCATCTATAAAGCACAGGCAATATAATATACACCTGTTTATATGTGATGTGTTCATTCCCCTATTATCTACTTATATTCTATATTCATTCCCCACCTATAAAGCACAGGGAATATAATATACACCTGTTTATATGTGATGTGTTCATTCCCCTATTATCTACTTATATTCTATATTCATTCCCCATCTATAAAGTACAGGGAATATAATATACACCTGTTTATATGTGATGTGTTCATTCCCCTATTATCTACTTATATTCTATATTCATTCCCCATCTATAAAGCACAGGGAATATAATATACACCTGTTTATATGTGATGTGTTCATTCCCCTATTATCTACTTATATTCTATATTCATTCTCCATCTATAAAGCACAGGGAATATAATATACACCTGTTTATATGTGATGTGTTCATTCCCCTATTATCTACTTATATTCTATATTCATTCCCCATCTATAAAGCACAGGGAATATAATATACACCTGTTTATATGTGATGTGTTCATTCCCCTATTATCTACTTATATTCTATATTCATTCCCCATCTATAAAGCACAGGGAATATAATATACACCTGTTTATATGTGATGTGTTCATTCCCCTATTATCTACTTATATTCTATATTCATTCCCCACCTATAAAGCACAGGGAATATAATATACACCTGTTTATATGTGATGTGTTCATTCCCCTATTAACTACATATATTCTATATTTATTCCCCACCTATAAAGCACAGGGAATATAATATACACCTGTTTATATGTGATGTGTTCATTCCCCTATTATCTACTTATATTCTATATTCATTCCCCATCTATAAAGCACAGGGAATATAATATACACCTGTTTATATGTGATGTGTTCATTCCCCTATTATCTACTTATATTCTATATTCATTCCCCACCTATAAAGCACAGGGAATATAATATACATCTGTTTATATGTGATGTGTTCATTCCCCTATTATCTACTTATATTCTATATTCATTCCCCACCTATAAAGCACAGGGAATATAATATACACCTGTTTATATGTGAAGTGTTCATTCCCCTATTATCTACTTATATTCTATATTCATTCCCCATCTATAAAGCACAGGGTATATAATATACACCTGTTTATATGTGATGTGTTCATTCCCCTATTATCTACTTAAATTCTATATTCATTCCCCACCTATAAAGCACAGGGAATATAATATACACCTGTTTATATGTGATCTGTTCATTCCCCTATTATCTACTTATATTCTATATTCATTCCCTTCTATAAAGCACAGGGAATATAATATACACCTGTTTATATGTGATGTGTTCATTCCCCTATTATCTACTTATATTCTATATTCATTCCCCATCTATAAAGCACAGGGAATATAATATACACCTGTTTATATGTGATGTGTTCATTCCCCTATTATCTACTTATATTCTATATTCATTCCCCACCTATAAAGCACAGGGAATATAATATACACCTGTTTATATGTGATGTGTTCACTCCCCTATTATCTACTTCTATTCTATATTCATTCCCTATCTATAAAGCACAGGGAATATAATATACACCTGTTTATATGTGATGTGTTCATTCCCCTATTATCTACTTATATACTATATTCATTCCCTATCTATAAAGCACAGGGAATATAATATACACCTGTTTATATGTGATGTGTTCATTCCCTTATTATCTGCTTATATTCTATATTCATTCCCCATCTATAAAGCAGAGGGAATATAATATACAGCTGTTTATATGTGATGTGTTCATTCCCCTATTATCTACTTATATTCTGTATTCATTCCCCATCTATAAAGCACAGGGAATATAATATACACCTGTTTATATGTGATGTGTTCATTCCCCTATTATCTACTTATATTCTATATTCATTCTCCATCTATAAAGAACAGGGAATATAATATACACCTATTTATATGTGATGTGTTCATTCCCCTATTATCTACTTATATACTATATTCATTCCCTATCTATAAAGCACAGGGAATATAATATACACCTGTTTATATGTGATGTGTTCATTCCCTTATTATCTGCTTATATTCTATATTCATTCCCCATCTATAAAGCAGAGGGAATATAATATACAGCTGTTTATATGTGATGTGTTCATTCCCCTATTATCTACTTATATTCTGTATTCATTCCCCATCTATAAAGCACAGGGAATATAATATACACCTGTTTATATGTGATGTGTTCATTCCCCTATTATCTACTTATATTCTATATTCATTCTCCATCTATAAAGAACAGGGAATATAATATACACCTGTTTATATGTGATGTGTTCATTCCCCTATTATCTACTTATATTCTATATTCATTCCCCATCTATAAAGCACAGGGAATATAATATACACCTGTTTATATGTGATGTGTTCACTCCCCTATTATCTACTTATATTCTATATTCATTCTCCATCTATAAAGCACAGGGAATATAATATACACCTGTTTATATGTGATGTGTTCATTCCCCTATTATCTACTTATATTCTATATTCATTCCCCATCTATAAAGCACAGGGAATATAATATACACCTCTTTATATGTGATGTGTTCACTCCCCTATTATCTACTTATATTCTATATTCATTCCCCACCTATAAAGCACAGGGAATATAATATACACCTGTTTATATGTGAAGTGTTCATTCCCCTATTATCTACTTATATTCTATATTCATTCCCCATCTATAAAGCACAGGGTATATAATATACACCTGTTTATATGTGATGTGTTCATTCCCCTATTATCTACTTATATTCTATATTCATTCTCCATCTATAAAGCACAGGGAATATAATATACACCTGTTTATATGTGATGTGTTCATTCCCCTATTATCTACTTATATTCTATATTCATTCCCCACCTATAAAGCACAGGGAATATAATATACACCTGTTTATATGTGATCTGTTCATTCCCCTATTATCTACTTATATTCTATATTCATTCCCCATCTATAAAGCACAGGGAATATAATATACACCTGTTTATATGTGATGTGTTCATTCCCCTATTATCTACTTATATTCTATATTCATTCCCCATCTATAAAGCACAGGGAATATAATATACAGCTGTTTATATGTGATGTGTTCATTCCCCTATTATCTACTTATATTCTATATTCATTCCCCACCTATAAAGCACAGGGAATATAATATACACCTGTTTATATGTGATGTGTTCACTCCCCTATTATCTACTTATATTCTATATTCATTCTCCATCTATAAAGCACAGGGAATATAATATACACCTATTTATATGTGATGTGTTCATTCCCCTATTATCTACTTATATTCTATATTCATTCCCTATCTATAAAGCACAGGGAATATAATATACACCTGTTTATATGTGATGTGTTCATTCCCTTATTATCTGCTTATATTCTATATTCATTCCCCATCTATAAAGCAGAGGGAATATAATATACAGCTGTTTATATGTGATGTGTTCATTCCCCTATTATCTACTTATATTCTGTATTCATTCCCCATCTATAAAGCACAGGGAATATAATATACACCTGTTTATATGTGATGTGTTCATTCCCCTATTATCTACTTATATTCTATATTCATTCTCCATCTATAAAGAACAGGGAATATAATATACACCTGTTTATATGTGATGTGTTCATTCCCCTATTATTTACTTATATTCTATATTCATTCTCCATCTATAAAGCACAGGGAATATAATATACACCTGTTTATATGTGATGTGTTCATTCCCCTATTATCTACTTATATTCTATATTCATTCCCCACCTATAAAGCACAGGGAATATAATATACACCTGTTTATATGTGATGTGTTCATTCCCCTATTATCTACTTATATTCTATATTCATTCCCCACCTATAAAGCACAGGGAATATATTATACACCTGTTTATATGTGATGTGTTCATTCCCCTATTATCTACTTATATTCTATATTCATTCCCCATCTATAAAGCACAGGCAATATAATATACACCTGTTTATATGTGATGTGTTCATTCCCCTATTATCTACTTATATTCTATATTCATTCCCCATCTATAAAGCACAGGCAATATAATATACACCTGTTTATATGTGATGTGTTCATTCCCCTATTATCTACTCATATTCTATATTCATTCCCCATCTATAAAGTACAGGGAATATAATATACACCTGTTTATATGTGATGTGTTCATTCCCCTATTATCTACTTATATTCTATATTCATTCTCCATCTATAAAGCACAGGGAATATAATATACACCTGTTTATATGTGATGTGTTCACTCCCCTATTATCTACTTATATTCTATATTCATTCCCCATCTATAAAGCACAGGGAATATAATATACACCTGTTTATATGTGATGTGTTCATTCCCCTATTATCTACTTATATTCTATATTCATTCCCCACCTATAAAGCACAGGGAATATAATATACACCTGTTTATATGTGATGTGTTCATTCCCCTATTATCTACTTATATTCTATATTCATTCCCCATCTATAAAGCAGAGGGAATATAATATACACCTGTTTATATGTGATGTGTTCATTCCCCTATTATCTACTTATATTCTATATTCATTCCCCATCTATAAAGCACAGGCAATATAATATACACCTGTTTATATGTGATGTGTTCATTCCCCTATTATCTACTTATATTCTATATTCATTCCCCACCTATAAAGCACAGGGAATATAATATACACCTGTTTATATGTGATGTGTTCATTCCCCTATTATCTACTTATATTCTATATTCATTCCCCATCTATAAAGTACAGGGAATATAATATACACCTGTTTATATGTGATGTGTTCATTCCCCTATTATCTACTTATATTCTATATTCATTCTCCATCTATAAAGCACAGGGAATATAATATACACCTGTTTATATGTGATGTGTTCATTCCCCTATTATCTACTTATATTCTATATTCATTCCCCATCTATAAAGCACAGGCAATATAATATACACCTGTTTATATGTGATGTGTTCATTCCCCTATTATCTACTTATATTCTATATTCATTCCCCATCTATAAAGTACAGGGAATATAATATACACCTGTTTATATGTGATGTGTTCATTCCCCTATTATCTACTTATATTCTATATTCATTCTCCATCTATAAAGCACAGGGAATATAATATACACCTGTTTATATGTGATGTGTTCACTCCCCTATTATCTACTTATATTCTATATTCATTCCCCATCTATAAAGCACAGGGAATATAATATACACCTGTTTATATGTGATGTGTTCATTCCCCTATTATCTACTTATATTCTATATTCATTCCCCACCTATAAAGCACAGGGAATATAATATACACCTGTTTATATGTGATGTGTTCATTCCCCTATTATCTACTTATATTCTATATTCATTCCCCATCTATAAAGTACAGGGAATATAATATACACCTGTTTATATGTGATGTGTTCATTCCCCTATTATCTACTTATATTCTATATTCATTCTCCATCTATAAAGCACAGGGAATATAATATACACCTGTTTATATGTGATGTGTTCACTCCCCTATTATCTACTTATATTCTATATTCATTCCCCATCTATAAAGCACAGGGAATATAATATACACCTGTTTATATGTGATGTGTTCATTCCCCTATTATCTACTTATATTCTATATTCATTCCCCATCTATAAAGCACAGGGAATATAATATACACCTGTTTATATGTGATGTGTTCATTCTCCTATTATCTACTTATATTCTATATTCATTCCCCATCTATAAAGCACAGGGAATATAATAAACACCTGTTTATATGTGAAGTGTTCATTCCCCTATTATCTACTTATATTCTATATTCATTCCCCATCTATAAAGCACAGGGAATATAATATACACCTGTTTATATGTGATGTGTTCATTCCCCTATTATATACTTATATTCTATATTCATTCCCCATCTATAAAGCACAGGGAATATAATATACAGCTGTTTATATGTGATGTGTTCATTCCCCTATTATCTACTTATATTCTATATTCATTCCCCATCTATAAAGCACAGGGAATATAATATACACCTGTTTATATGTGATGTGTTCATTCCCCTATTATCTACTTATATTCTATATTCATTCTCCACATATAAAGCACAGAGAATATAATATAAACCTGTTTATATGTGATGTGTTCATTCCCCTATTATCTACTTATATTCTATATTCATTCTCCATCTATAAAGCACAGGGAATATAATATACACCTGTTTATATGTGATGTGTTCATTCCATTATCTACTTATATTCTATATTCATTCCCCATCTATAAAGCACAGGGAATATAATATACACCTGTTTATATGTGATGTGTTCATTCCCCTATTATCTACTTATATTCTATATTCATTCCCCATCTATAAAGCACAGGGAATATAATATACACCTGTTTATATGTGATGTGTTCATTCCCCTATTATCTACTTATATTCTATATTCATTCCCCATCTATAAAGCACAGAGAATATAATATAAACCTGTTTATATGTGATGTGTTCATTCCCCTATTATCTACTTATATTCTATATTCATTCTCCATCTATAAAGCACAGGGAATATAATATACACCTGTTTATACAGTACAGACCAAAAGTTTGGACACACCTTCTTATTTAAAGATTTTTCTGTATTTTCTTGACTATGAAAATTGTACATTCACACTGAAGGCATCAAAACTATGAATTAACACATGTGGAATTATATACTTAACAAAAAAGTGATAAACAACTGAAAATATGTCTTATATTCTAGGTTCTTCAAAGTAGCCACCTTTTGCTTTGATGACTGCTTTGCACACTCTTGGCATTCTCTTGATGAGCTTCAAGAGGTAGTCACGGGAAATGGTCTTCTAACAACCTTGAAGGAGTTCCCAGAGATGCTTAGCACTTGTTGGCCCTTTTGCCTTCACTCTGCGGTCCAGCTCACCCCAAACCATCTCGATTGGGTTCAGGTCTGGTGACTGGACGCCAGGTCATCTGGCGTAGCACCCCATCACTCTCCTTTTGGTCAAATAGCCCTTACACAGTCTGGAGGTGTGTTTGGGGTCATTGTCCTGTTGAAAAATAAATGATGGTCCAACTAAACGCAAACCGGATGGAATATCATGCCGCTGCAAGATGCTGTGGTAGCCATGCTGGTTCAGTATGCCTTCAATTTTGAATAAATCCCCAACAGTGTCACCAGCAAAGCACCCCCACACCATCACACCTCCTCCTCCATGCTTCACGGTGGGAACCAGGCATGTAGAGTCCATCCGTTCACCTTTTCTGCGTCGCACAAAGAGACGGTGGTTGGAACCAAAGATCTCAAATTTGGACTCATCAGACCAAAGCACAGATTTCCACTGGTCTAATGTCCATTCCTTGTGTTCTTTAGCCCAAACAAGTCTCTTCTGCTTGTTGACTGTCCTTAGCAGTGGTTTCCTAACAGCTATTTTACCATGAAGGCCTGCTGCACAAAGTCTCCTCTTAACAGTTGTTGAAGAGATGTGTCTGCAGCTAGAACTCTGTGTGGCATTGGCCTGGTCTCTAATCTGAGCTGCTGTTAACCTGCGATTTCTGAGAGTGGTGACTCGGATAAACTTATCCTCAGAAGCAGAGGTGACTCTTAGTCTTCCTTTCCTGGGGCGGTCCTCATGTGAGCCAGTTTCTTTGTAGCGCTTTATGGTTTTTGCAACTGCACTTGGGGACACTTTCAAAGTTTTCCCAATTTTTCGGACTGACTGACCTCCATTTCTTAAAGTAATGATGGCCACTCGTTTTTCTTTACTTAACTGCTTTTTTCTTGCCATAATACAAATTCTAACAGTCTATTCAGTAGGACTATCAGCTGTGTATCCACCTGACTTCTGCACAACACAACTGATAGTCCCAACCCCATTTATAAGGCAAGAAATCCCACTTATTAAACCTGACAGGGCACACGTGTGAAGTGAAAACCATTTCCGTTGACTACCTCTTGAAGCTCATCAAGAGAATGCCAAGAGTGTGCAAAGCAGTCATCAAAGCAAAAGGTGGCTACTTTGAAGAACCTAGAATATAAGACATATTTTCAGTTGTTTCACACTTTTTTGTTAAGTATATAATTCCACATGTGTTAATTCATAGTTTTGATGCCTTCAGTGTGAATGTACAATTTTCATATTCATGAAAATACAGAAAAATCTTTAAATGAGAAGGTGTGTCCAAACTTTTGGTCAGTACTGTATGTGATGTGTTCATTCCCCTATTAACTACTTATATTCTATATTCATTCCCCATCTATAAAGCACAGGGAATATAATATACACCTGTTTATATGTGATGTGTTCATTCCCCTATTATCTACTTATATTCTATATTCAACCCCATCTATAAAGCACAGGGAATATAATATACACCTGTTTATATGTGATGTGTTCATTCCCCTATTATCTACTTATATTCTATATTCATTCCCCATCTATAAAGCACAGGGAATATAATATACAGCTGTTTATATGTGATGTGTTCATTCCCCTATTATCTACTTATATTCTATATTCATTCCCCATCTATAAAGCACAGGGAATATAATATACACCTGTTTATATGTGATGTGTTCATTCCCCTATAATCTACTTATATTCTATATTCAACCCCATCTATAAAGCACAGGGAATATAATATACACCTGTTTATATGTGATGTGTTCACTCCCCTATTATCTACTTATATTCTATATTCATTCCCCATCTATAAAGCACAGGGAATATAATATACACCTGTTTATATGTGATGTGTTCATTCCCCTATTATCTACTTACATTCTATATTCATTCCCCATCTATAAAGCACAGGGAATATAATATACACCTGTTTATATGTGATGTGTTCATTCCCCTATTATCTACTTATATTCTATATTCAACCCCATCTATAAAGCACAGGGAATATTATATACACCTGTTTATATGTGATGTGTTCATTCCCCTATTATCTACTTATATTCTATATTCATTCTGACGCGCCCCTGGGCCTGTGTCGCGCTGCGTTGCGCACGCGGGAGCTTACCCGGAGCCGGATCTCTTGAGGGTTGTAGTCTCGTGGCGGTGACCCGGTCCGTGCCCAGGGAGTCAAACTGAGCGGCGATGTAACAGCGGTAGATGCAGGACGACTACGCCACCCGTTGAATGCAGCTATGGAGCTGCCGCTGCAGGACAGTCCGCTGAGGCCGGTGGATGGATGGTGCAGCGTAGATGGTATAACCCCCAACGGGAGGGGTATGGCCTCAGGGCAGCAGATGTGGATGATGGGGGTAGCAGGAACCACTCAGAGACGGTGCGGTGTAATTCAGGGTCTTTACTGGTAACAACGATAGACCCTCCCGGAGTACTTGCTAGTGAACAGGGCCTGGTCAGTCCTTGAGCAGATGGGATCTCCCCTGGCCAGGCGGAGTTGTAGGCCTCCCAAACTGACTGTACTCTTCTGGCTACCTTGCTAGAAGCGGATATAAGTAGCCCACGTCCCTGAGTGTACCGTGTGGTGCTCACCCGTATGGCCGGTGACTCGGGGCCTTCTAATGGCTTCCGCTCCACGATGGCGGTGCTGGTCCCACGCGTGTGACCGTGCCTTCGGGTTTCTGGGCCTGAGGACCTGAAATCCCCTGCCGATCGGCTTCTGCTGCTGGGTAAGAGTTAGTCCCCACAGCCTCGGACGCCGGGTCCGGTAAGAAAGCTTCTCAGTCAGGGCGAGCTCTGCAGCTGCCAGCCCCTGACTCGTAGTAGTATTGCTTCTGCTGTTTCTTGTCTCTACTCTCCTTGACTGCTCACCCTGCTTCAGCCCCGGGTTTATATAGGGGAAGTTCTTCCCCTCCCAAGACTGGGCAGGAGGTGTGGCATGCACAGGATCCCTGACCAAAGGACCTCCCACCTGCTCTCAGACATAACATTACACTACTGTGGAAACCAGACCCCTGGGGTGCCACATTCCCCCCTAGTAAAATTTAGTACTCCGGGACTAAACACATTTTAGAAAAACATAACAAGATATAACAATAACAATACAATAAGAAACACATAAAGGTGGTCACGGCATGTCCGTAACCGGGTGCAGTCTTTGAAGAAAGCAAGCTGTCCATTTCACCAAAACAGGGAGACGTAACCAGGTAGGGGTCTGTCCTACCCCGAGTCCTTAACAGTCTCTAGTCCATCCTGGGTTACGCTCCAACTAATTGTACAAGGATTCCCGGTAGATCCACCAAGGATTCCTAAAAATAACTGGAAACACAAAATTATACACAAGCAACAATACACAGATAAACATAAATAAAACAATTTATACACTTCAAATCCTCCAGCGTGCGGGTAACTGGCCTCTAGTGGCCCTAGTGGACCTACGGAGCTGACTGTCTGGCCCTGAACTACAGGGTGTAGGAGCTGTCAAGGGTAAACTGGGCAGCTGTCTACCGGCTCTTTGTCTCACTAGGGGTACGGCAGGCTCACTATAAGCAGAGGGTTGATCCTCCTGTTCTGCTTGTGTGGAGTCTTCTGCCTCCTGGACCGGCTGTTCTTCCAGCTCTACCTGTTGCTCCGTAGGTGCTTGGGATGCTGGTTGGAGGAAGGTGAGTACGGGTACCACAACTGCACCATTGACTTGAGTCCAAGACCGAGGGAAGTCCCCGAGCACAGTACTAACCATATCTTCCCTTTCCTCTACGGGTCGATGGTCTTCTTGTTCCTCTTCAGGGTTCCTCAGTTGTTCGGGACACTTCTTCAGGTGGTCCCGGGATACGATGGCTGTGGTTTCCCCTCCGTCTTTACTGATGGTACAAACCTTCGGGTTCTCGTGGCTTGAGGGCAATACGGTGTACGGGTCCTTCTCCCACTGGTCGTCCAACTTGTGGAACCGTCTCTTCCTCTTCAAGACCTGCTCTCCGGGTACCAGGGGAACAGCGGGAGCATACTGGTTGTAAGTTTTCTCTTGTCTTTCCCTAGCCTGACAGAGACTTCGCTCCACGCTCTCCTGTACTCTCCGGTACTGCTGCTGCCTCTCTGTGTCCCAGTCTGTCTCTGGTGAAGTGTCCTCGGGTGTCAGGACTCCCATTTCCAGGTCAACAGGTAACTTACCAGGTCTTGCCCTCATTAGGTAAGCCGGGGTACAGTTGGTGGAACCTACCGGGATGTGGTTGTATAGGTCCACCAGATCGGGCAACTTCTCAGGCCACAGACTGCGTTCTTCCAGGGGCAACGTTTTTAGAAGATCCATTACCACCTGGTTCATTTTCTCACAAAGTCCATTAGTTTGCGGATGGTAGGGTGTCGTCCTTATCTTCCGGCAGCCATACAGATTGCAGAATTCCTGGAAGACCTCCGCTTCAAAGGCAGGTCCCTGGTCCGTCAGCACTTGGTCCGGGTACCCGTGTGGACGGCAAAAGTGCTGCTGGCAGGCTCTAGCTGCTGTTTGAGCCGTTAAGTCCTTGACGGGGACGACAACCAGAAACCGGGAGTAATGATCCACGATGGTTAACGCGTAGACGTAGCCACTTCTGCTTGGGGTCAGTTTTACATGATCCAAGGCTACCAGTTCCAACGGTTGCCGGGTGACGATGGACTGCAGGGGAGTCTTTTGGCTGGCACGGTCCTTCCTTCTCAGGTTGCACGGGCCACAGTCTCTGCACCACTTCTCGATGGTTCCCCTCATGCCTACCCAGTGGAACCGCTCGCGCAGCAGGAACTCCAGCTTCTTCCACCCGAAGTGTCCAGCTCCGTCGTGGTATGCCTCCATCACCATGGCTGCGTCTCTTCGTGGCACCACTACTTGCCAGAGTAATTCATGCGTCCGGGAGTTAACCATTCTGCGGCACAACTTCCCTTTGTAAAGGAACAGTCGACTCTTCTCTGCCCATAGTTGTTTGGCTTCCTCCGGAGCGTCTGGTTCAAGGCGAGCCTCCGGCCGAGTCAGCATCTCCTTCACCAGTCGGACGGCAGGGTCGCTGTCTTGCGTTTCCGCCCAGTTGTAGTGGGGTAAGGGGTTCAACGTAGCAGCCTGCTTACTCCTTACCCGGTGGGAATACTGGATAGTCCCATGACGGTGGAACGCAGGGAGTTCAACTTCTTCCAGTCCCTCCGGATCTTCTCCTCCGTCCGGCAGGTTGGGCATCCTGGACAGGGCGTCCGCGTTGTTATTGGAGCGTCCTGCCCGGTATTTGATTGTGAACTCGTAGTTGGACAGACGGGCCATCCACCTCTGCTCCAGGGCACCGAGTCTTGCCGTGTCCAGGTGTGTCAACGGGTTGTTATCCGTGTACACGGTGAACCGGGAAGAAGCGAGGTAATGCTTAAAGCGCTCGGTGACTGCCCATACTACGGCCAGGAACTCTAGCTTAAATGAGCTGTAATTCTCGGGGTTCCTTTCCGTGGGTCGCAGTTTTCGGCTGGCGTAGGCGATTACTCGTTCCTTCCCCTGCTGGATCTGGGACAGTACGGCTCCTAGCCCGATGTTACTGGCGTCGGTGTAGAGGATAAAGGGCTGGCTATAATCCGGGTACGCCAGGATTTCGTCCCCCGTGAGGGCGATCTTCAGCTGGCGGAAGGACTCTTCTTCCAGCTCCTCCCATTTGAAGGGCGGCTTCTGGTTCTTGGCCTTCCGGGACTGGCCTATCAGGAGGTCCTGCATAGGTGCTGCCTTTTTGGTGAAACCGGGAATAAACCTTCGGTAGTAGCCTACCAACCCGAGGAACTGCCGCACTTCTTTTACGCTGGAGGGGCTTGGCCATTCCTTAATTGCGGTGATCTTATCAGGGTCGGGAGCCACTCCGTCAGCGCTCACCACGTGTCCCAGGTACTGCACCTTTGGTTTCAGGAGGTGACACTTGGAGGGTTTCACCTTTAGGCCGTAACTTGCCAGAGCTTCGAACACTTCCGCCAGGTGTTTCAGGTGGTCCTCATACGTCTTGGAATATACGATGACATTGTCCAGGTACAACAGGACCGTCTCGAAGTTTCTGTGGCCCAGACAACACTCCATTAGTCGTTGGAAGGTTCCCGGTGCGTTGCAGAGTCCGAACGGCATGCAGGTGAACTCGCTAAGTCCCATCGGGGTGGTGAATGCGGTCTTCTCCCGGTCCGCCTCTGCTACAGGAACCTGCCAGTACCCGCTAGTGAAATCCAAGGTAGAGAAGAAGTTAGCAGATCTTAAAGCAGCCAATGACTCCTCTATCCTTGGTAAGGGGTACGCATCCTTGTGTGTGATACGATTGATTTTCCGGTAATCTACACACATCCTCATGGTGTTGTCTTTCTTTCGGACTAAGACTAGTGGAGCTGCCCAGGGGCTACAGCTATCCCTGATCACCCCAGCCTCCTTCATGTCTCTAAGCATCCCCTTGGCGTGTTGGTAGTGGGCAGGGGGTACGGGTCGATACCTCTCTTTTATAGGAGGATGGTCTCCCGTGGGGATGTGGTGTTCTACCCCCTTGACTCGCCCGAAGTCTAACGGGTGTTTACTGAACACTCTCTCGTACTCCTGAACCACCCGATAGACTCCTTGTTTCTGGTGTGCGGGAGTGGAGTCAGTACCCAGATGTAGTTGCTGATACCAGTCCTCCATGTTTTTCTTAGAGCCGTTACCTTCCTCCGGGTGAGATGGAGGCAAGGGTTCCACAGATTGTATAGAATTTTGGTTAATGGTATATAATTTGGCTAGCGTGGCATACCGGGGCAGGTACACTTCCCTCTCCCCGATATTTATTATGCGAACGGGCACCCTCCCATGGCGTACATCAACCACCCCCCGTGCTGTCAAAATGGTGGGCCTACTGTCCGAGTAAACTGGTTCTACCATTGCCTGGTAATCTCTACCTCTCAGACCAATAGCTGCCCGGCACCAAATCATCATTTCACTTTTTGGGGGCATGGCAATAGGAAAAGGGTCACACATTCTTACGCTACCAATCTCACCGCCGGAGAGTTCCACCTGTTGCCGTCGCATCAGTGCCCGGATCTCTTTCTGGAGCACCCGCTGCTCGCCGGAGCTGGCGTTCTTGGCAACCTGCTGTAAAAGGAAAATCACCTCTGCAAGACAATTTTCAATTACATTAGTTCCTAGAGTTATTTTTGGGTGACTCTCATGTTTGTCAATATCTACAATGATCAGTCCCTGTGCTGCCAGTTCGACTCTACCGATTTTGATGGTCACCTCTTTAAATCCGATCTGTGGCACGGGCTGGCCATTGCTAGCGATGATACTCAAGTCGTCGTCAGGGTAGCGGGTAATATCCGAGTCATTCCAGTACTGCTTAAAGAGCACGTACGGGATGGTGGTGACCTGTGACCCGGTGTCCAGTAGGGCACTCATGGGAATGCCATCCAGTACCACAGGCAAGACTGGACGTCCTCCCACATATCTGTCGCGCCAGTTCGATGGGCCTGGTGATCTTTTTCCTGGGGGTTGGCCCTCTACCCCAGGTTGTGCCCGTTTAAAGAACAGTACCTTGCCATATGTCCAGGTTGATTGCAGCGGCGGCAGATGGGTCGTCCGTCCTCGCTGTATCGGTCACTGGGTCTTCCTCTGGCCGGTGGGGTCCTCCTTGGTCGACGCCACGGGATGTCCTCCGGTCCGGATGCCAGCTGGATCTTCCCTGGGGTGGAAGCCTGTAAAGACTGCACAGTTCGGGTTAGCGCAGCAACGCTCTTAGCTAGCTCTTGGACCTGATGGTGTAGGTCTGGAGCCGGGTCATTGTCCAAAGCCTGCGCATCAGCTCCCACAGGCCCTGCCGACAAGGTGGTAAGTGATAGCAGGGCGCTTGTGGGTCACAACGCCACCCGGTGCCGGTTCTCGGAGCACCCGGATGGCTCTGTCCTTGAACTGTGCAAAGCCCAGATGGGGATCCTGTAAGGCCATTGCCCGCAACTGGGTTCGGTGGGTATTACAATACAGTCCCTCTATAAACTGTTCGGTCAACAGCCTGTCTTCGTTTCCCACTCCATCAGGGTCGGTCTGCTTAATGGCCCTCAGGGCCTCTTGTAGGTTTAGTGCATAGTCCCTTATACTCTCATGCGCTCGCTGCTTGCACCCGTAGAATCTAAGCTTAATCTCGGCTGAGGTGCGGGTATCAAAGGTGTCCTTCAGCCGGGTTAGTATCCCTGCGACAGTCTTCCTCCCAGGTGGCCAGGATTTTACTTCCCTTTTGGCTGCCCCGGTTAGTTGGGCCACCAGGATGCTCACTTTTTGCTCTTCTGTGAGGGGGTACACCTGGAAGAAGCTATCCAGCTTTTCTCTAAAGTCATGCAGGGTATGTGACTCCCCTGAGTACTGGGGTAGCCAAGCTGCTCCCGGGATATAGGGCATGGTGAAGGGCATAACTGCAGCAGCGGTAGCGCTGGCGGGGGTTGAGGCAGTGAAGCTCTCCTCCATATCCGACATCTTCCTCCCCCCTAGTGGACCGTGGCCTACCTTGCGATGATCCTCTTCCGTAGGCCGCGGCTCCGCAGTGGATCGTCAGGGTTGAGGACCTTCCGTCGCGCTCCTGTGACGTCGGCGTCTGCTGGGCTCCTTCCAGGACCTTACGCAACGTCCGGACGTGAGGCGGGGCTTCAGTTCTCGCGCGCTTTCGGAGTCCACGCCCCTCTTCTTCCCGCGCGGCGTCCTCAAGATGGCGTCCAATGGCGGGAAAACTCCACGGATGGCGGGAAGAAGGCAGAAGATGGCGCCGGATGGCGGGAAACTTCACCGATGGCGGGAAGAAGGCTGAAGATGGCGCCGGATGGCGGGAATCTTCACCACAGGTAAGTTTGAAAAGTCTCTTTTTCAGGCACGCAATACCCGGTGGTTGCGGGCACGAAATCCTGCCGACTACGCCAAAGTTGACGCGCCCCTGGGCCTGTGTCGCGCTGCGTTGCGCACGCGGGAGCTTACCCGGAGCCGGATCTCTTGAGGGTTGTAGTCTCGTGGCGGTGACCCGGTCCGTGCCCAGGGAGTCAAACTGAGCGGCGATGTAACAGCGGTAGATGCAGGACGACTACGCCACCCGTTGAATGCAGCTATGGAGCTGCCGCTGCAGGACAGTCCGCTGAGGCCGGTGGATGGATGGTGCAGCGTAGATGGTATAACCCCCAACGGGAGGGGTATGGCCTCAGGGCAGCAGATGTGGATGATGGGGGTAGCAGGAACCACTCAGAGACGGTGCGGTGTAATTCAGGGTCTTTACTGGTAACAACGATAGACCCTCCCGGAGTACTTGCTAGTGAACAGGGCCTGGTCAGTCCTTGAGCAGATGGGATCTCCCCTGGCCAGGCGGAGTTGTAGGCCTCCCAAACTGACTGTACTCTTCTGGCTACCTTGCTAGAAGCGGATATAAGTAGCCCACGTCCCTGAGTGTACCGTGTGGTGCTCACCCGTATGGCCGGTGACTCGGGGCCTTCTAATGGCTTCCGCTCCACGATGGCGGTGCTGGTCCCACGCGTGTGACCGTGCCTTCGGGTTTCTGGGCCTGAGGACCTGAAATCCCCTGCCGGTCGGCTTCTGCTGCTGGGTAAGAGTTAGTCCCCACAGCCTCGGACGCCGGGTCCGGTAAGAAAGCTTCTCAGTCAGGGCGAGCTCTGCAGCTGCCAGCTCCTGACTCGTAGTAGTATTGCTTCTGCTGTTTCTTGTTTCTACTCTCCTTGACTGCTCACCCTGCTTCAGCCCCGGGTTTATATAGGGGAAGTTCTTCCCCTCCCAAGACTGGGCAGGAGGTGTGGAATGCACAGGATCCCTGACCAAAGGACCTTCCACCTGCTCTCAGACATAACATTACACTACTGTGGAAACCAGACCCCTGGGGTGCCACAATTCCCCATCTATAAAGCACAGGGAATATAATATACACCTGTTTATATGTGATGTGTTCATTCCCCTATTATCTACTTATATTCTATATTCATTCCCCATCTATAAAGCACAGGGAATATAATACACACCTGTTTATATGTGATGTGTTCATTCCCCTATTATCTACTTATATTCTATATTCATTTCCTATCTATAAAGCACAGGGAATATAATATACACCTGTTTATATGTGGTGTATTCATTCCCCTATTATCTACATATATTCTATATTCATTCCCCATCTATAAAGCACAGGGAATATAATATAAACCTGTTTATATGTGATGTGTTCATTCCCCTATTATCTACTTATATTCTATATTCATTCCCCATCTATAAAGCACAGGGAATATAATATACAGCTGTTTATATGTGGTGTTCATTCCCTTATTATCTGCTTATATTCTATATTCATTCCCCATCTATAAAGCACAGGGAATATAATATACACCTGTTTATATGTGATGTGTTCATTCCCCTATTATCTACTTATATTCTATATTCATTCCCCACCTATAAAGCACAGGGAATATTATATACAGCTGTTTATATGTGATGTGTTCATTCCCCTATTATCTACTTATATTCTATATTCATTCCCCATCTATAAAGCACAGGGAATATAATATACAGCTGTTTATATGTGATGTGTTCTTTCCCCTATTATCTACTTATATTCTATATTCATTCCCCATCTATAAAGCACAGAGAATATAATATACACCTGTTTATATGAGATGTGTTCATTCCCCTATTATCTACTTATATTCTATATTCACTCCCCACCTATAAAGCACAGGGAATATAATATACACCTGTTTATATGTGATGTGTTCATTCCCCTATTATCTACTTATATTCTATATTCACTCGCCACTTATAAAGCACAGGGAATATAATATACACCTGTTTATATGTGATGTGTTCATTCCCCTATTATCTACTTATATTCTATATTCATTCCCCATCTATAAAGCACAGAGAATATAATATACACCTGTTTATATGAGATGTGTTCATTCCCCTATTATCTACTTATATTCTATATTCATTCTCCATCTATAAAGCACAGGGAATATAATATACACCTGTTTATATGTGATGTGTTCATTCCCCTATTATCTACTTATATTCTATATTCACTCGCCACCTATAAAGCACAGGGAATATAATATACACCTGTTATATGTGATGTGTTCATTCCCCTATTATCTACTTATATTCTATATTCATTCCCCATCTATAAAGCACAGGGAATATAATGTACAGCTGTTTATATGTGATGTGTTCATTCCCCTATTATCTACTTATATTCTATATTCATTCCCCACCTATAAAGCACAGGGAATATAATATACACCTGTTTATATGTGATGTGTTCATTCCCCTATTATCTACTTATATTCTATATTCATTCCCCATCTATAAAGCACAGGGAATATAATATACAGTTGTTTATATGTGATGTGTTCATTCCCCTATTATCTACTTATATTCTATATTCATTCCCCATCTATAAAGCACAGGGAATATAATATACACCTGTTTATATGTGATGTGTTCATTCCCCTATTATCTACTTATATTCTATATTCATTCCCCATCTATAAAGCACAGGGAATATAATATACACCTGTTATATGTGATGTGTTCATTCCCCTATTATCTACTTATATTCTATATTCATTCCCCATCTATAAAGCACAGGGAATATAATGTACAGCTGTTTATATGTGATGTGTTCATTCCCCTATTATCTACTTATATTCTATATTCATTCCCCACCTATAAAGCACAGGGAATATAATATACACCTGTTTATATGTGATGTGTTCATTCCCCTATTATCTACTTATATTCTATATTCATTCCCCATCTATAAAGCACAGGGAATATAATATACAGTTGTTTATATGTGATGTGTTCATTCCCCTATTATCTACTTATATTCTATATTCATTCCCCATCTATAAAGCACAGGGAATATAATATACAGCTGTTTATATGTGATGTGTTCATTCCCCTATTATCTACTTATATTCTATATTCATTCCCCATCTATAAAGCACAGGGAATCTAATATACACCTGTTTATATGTGATGTGTTCATTCCCCTATTATCTACTTATATTCTATATTCATTCCCCATCTATAAAGCATAGGGAATATAATATACAGCTGTTTATATGTGATGTGTTCATTCCCCTATTATCTACTTATATTCTATATTCATTCCCCATCTATAAAGCACAGGGAATCTAATATACACCTGTTTATATGTGATGTGTTCTTTCCCCTATTATCTACTTCTATTCTATATTCACTCCCCACCTATAAAGCACAGGGAATATAATATACACCTGTTTATATGTGATGTATTCATTCCCCTATTATCTACTTATATTCTATATTCACTCCCCACCTATAA
This sequence comes from Phyllobates terribilis, assembly GCF_046119375.1. Taxonomy (NCBI): domain Eukaryota; kingdom Metazoa; phylum Chordata; class Amphibia; order Anura; family Dendrobatidae; genus Phyllobates; species Phyllobates terribilis. Next base: position 757,876,189 of record NW_027362761.1, read on the forward strand.
AGCACAGGGAATATAATATACACCTGTTTATATGTGATGTGTTCATTCCCCTATTATCTACTTATATTCTATATTCATTCTCCATCTATAAAGCACAGGGAATATAATATACAGCTGTTTATATGTGATGTGTTCATTCCCCTATTATCTACTTATATTCTATATTCATTCCCCACCTATAAAGCACAGGGAATATAATATACACCTGTTTATATGTGATGTGTTCATTCCCCTATTATCTACTTATATTCTATATTCATTCCCCATCTATAAAGCACAGGGAATATAATATACAGCTGTTTATATGTGATGTGTTCATTCCCCTATTATCTACTTATATTCTATATTCATTCCTCATCTATAAAGCACAGGGAATATAATATACACCTGTTTATATGTGATGTGTTCATTCCCCTATTATCTACTTATATTCTATATTCACTCCCCACCTATAAAGCACAGGGAATATAATATACACCTGTTTATATGTGATGTGTTCATTCCCCTATTATCTACTTATATTCTATATTCATTCCTCATCTATAAAGCACAGGGAATATAATGTACAGCTGTTTATATGTGATGTGTTTATTCCCCTATTATCTACTTATATTCTATATTCATTCCTCATCTATAAAGCACAGGGAATATAATATACACCTGTTTATATGTGATGTGTTCATTCCCCTATTATCTACTTATGTTCTATATTCATTCTCCATCTATAAAGCACAGGGAATATAATATACACCTGTTTATATGTGAAGTGTTCATTCCCCTATTATCTACTTATATTCTATATTCATTCCCCATCTATAAAGCACAGGGTATATAATATACACCTGTTTATATGTGATGTGTTCATTCCCCTATTATCTACTTATATTCTATATTCATTCCCCACCTATAAAGCACAGGGAATATAATATACACCTGTTTATATGTGATGTGTTCATTCCCCTATTATCTACTTATATTCTATATTCATTCCCCATCTATAAAGCACAGGGAATATAATATACACCTGTTTATATGTGATGTGTTCATTCCCCTATTATCTACTTATATTCTATATTCATTCCCCATCTATAAAGCACAGGGAAAATAATATACACCTGTTTATATGTGATGTGTTCATTCCCCTATTATCTGCTTATATTCTATATTCATTCCCCATCTATAAAGCACAGGGAATATAATATACACCTGTTTATATGTGATGTGTTCATTCCCCTATTATCTACTTATATTCTATATTCATTCCCCATCTATAAAGCACAGGGAATATAATATACACCTGTTTATATGTGATGTGTTCATTCCCCTATTATCTACTTATATTCTATATTCATTCCCCATCTATAAAGCACAGGGAATATAATATACACCTGTTTATATGTGATGTGTTCATTCCCCTATTATCTACTTATATTCTATATTCATTCCCTATCTATAAAGCACAGGGAATATAATATACACCTGTTTATATGTGATGTGTTCATTCCCCTATTATCTACTTATATTCTATATTCATTCCCCATCTATAAAGCACAGGGAATATAATATACACCTGTTTATATGTGATGTGTTCATTCCCCTATTATATACTTATATTCTATATTCATTCCCCAACTATAAAGCAAAGGGAATATAATAAACAGCTGTTTATATGTGATGTGTTCATTCCCCTATTATCTACTTATATTCTATAGTCATTCCCCATCTATAAAGCACAGGGAATATAATATACAGCTGTTTATATGTGATGTGTTCATTCCCCTATTATCTACTTATATTCTATATTAATTCCCCATCTATAAAGCACAGGGAATATAATATACAGCTGTTTATATATGATGTGTTCATTCCCCTATTATCTACTTATATTCTATATTCAATCCCCATCAATAAAGCACAGGCAATATAATATACACCTGTTTATATGTGATGTGTTCATTCCCTCATCTACTTATATTCTATATTCATTCCCCATCTATAAAGCACAGGGAATATAATATACACCTGTTTATATGTGATGTGTTCACTCCCCTATTATCTACTTATATTCTATATTCATTCCCCATCTATAAAGCACAGGGAATATAATATACACCTGTTTATATGTGATATGTTCATTCCCCTATTATCTACTTATATTCTATATTCATTCCCCATCTATAAAGCACAGGGAATATAATATACACCTGTTTATATGTGATGTGTTCATTCCCCTATTATCTACTTATATTCTATATTCATTCCCCATCTATAACGCACAGGGAATATAATATACACCTGTTTATATGTGATGTGTTCATTCCCTTATTATCTACTTATATTCTATATTCATTCCCCATCTATAAAGCACAGGGAATATAATATACACCTGTTTATATGTGATGTGTTCACTCCCCTATTATCTACTTATATTCTATATTCATTCCCCATCTATAAAGCACAGGGAATATAATATACACCTGTTTATATGTGATGTGTTCATTCCCCTATTATCTACTTATATTCTATATTCATTCCCCATCTATAAAGCACAGGGAATATAATATACACCTGTTTATATGTGATGTGTTCTTTCCCCTATTATCTACTTATATTCTATATTCATTCCCCATCTATAAAGCACAGGGAATATAATATACACCTGTTTATATGTGATGTGTTCATTCCCCTATTATCTGCTTATATTCTATATTCATTTCCCATCTATAAAGCACAGGGAATATAATATACACCTGTTTATATGTGATGTGTTCATTCCCCTATTATCTACTTATGTTCTATATTCATTCCCCATCTATAAAGCACAGGGAATATAATATACACCTGTTTATATGTGATGTGTTTATTCTCCTATTATCTACTTATATTCTATATTTATTCCCCATCTATAAAGCACAGGGAATATAATATACACCTGTTTATATGTGATGTGTTCATTCCCCTATTATCTGCTTATATTCTATATTCATTTCCCATCTATAAAGCACAGGGAATATAATATACACCTGTTTATATGTGATGTGTTCATTCCCCTATTATCTACTTATATTCTATATTCATTCTCCATCTATAAAGCACAGGGAATATAATATACACCTGTTTATATGTGATGTGTTCACTCCCCTATTATCTACTTATATTCTATATTCATTCCCCATCTATAAAGCACAGGGAATATAATATACACCTGTTTATATGTGATGTGTTCATTCCCCTATTATCTACTTATATTCTATATTCATTCCCCATCTATAAAGCACAGGGAATATAATATACACCTGTTTATATGTGATGTGTTCATTCTCCTATTATCTACTTATATTCTATATTCATTCCCCATCTATAAAGCACAGGGAATATAATATACACCTGTTTATATGTGATGTGTTCATTCCCCTATTATCTACTTATATTCTATATTCAACCCCATCTGTAAAGCACAGGGAATATAATATACAGCTGTTTATATGTGATGTGTTCATTCCCCTATTATCTACTTATATTCTATAGTCATTCCCCACCTATAAAGCACAGGGAATATAATATACAGCTGTTTATATGTGATGTGTTCATTCCCCTATTATCTACTTATATTCTATATTCATTCCCCACCTATAAAGCACAGGGAATATAATATACACCTGTCTATATGTGATGTGTTCATTCCCCTATTATCTACTTATATTCTATATTCATTCCCCACCTATAAAGCACAGGGAATATAATATACAGCTGTTTATATGTGATGTGTTCATTCCCCTATTATCTACTTATATTCTATATTCATTCCCCATCTATAAAGCACAGGGAATATAATATACATCTGTTTATATGTGATGTGTTCATTCCCTCATCTACTTATATTCTATATTCATTCCCCATCTATAAAGCACAGGGAATATAATATACACCTGTTTATATGTGATGTGTTCACTCCCCTATTATCTACTTATATTCTATATTCATTCCCCATCTATAAAGCACAGGGAATATAATATACACCTGTTTATATGTGATATGTTCATTCCCCTATTATCTACTTATATTCTATATTCATTCCCCATCTATAAAGCACAGGGAATATAATATACACCTGTTTATATGTGATGTGTTCATTCCCTTATTATCTACTTATATTCTATATTCATTCCCCATCTATAAAGCACAGGGAATATAATATACACCTGTTTATATGTGATGTGTTCACTCCCCTATTATCTACTTATATTCTATATTCATTCCCCATCTATAAAGCACAGGGAATATAATATACACCTGTTTATATGTGATGTGTTCATTCCCCTATTATCTACTTATATTCTATATTCATTCCCCATCTATAAAGCACAGGGAATATAATATACACCTGTTTATATGTGATGTGTTCATTCCCCTATTATATACTTATATTCTATATTCATTCCCCAACTATAAAGCACAGGGAATATAATATACAGCTGTTTATATGTGATGTGTTCATTCCCCTATTATCTACTTATATTCTATATTCATTCCCCATCTATAAAGCACAGGGAATATAATATACAGCTGTTTATATGTGGTGTTCATTCCCTTATTATCTGCTTATATTCTATATTCATTCCCCATCTATAAAGCACAGGGTATATAATATACACCTGTTTATATGTGATGTGTTCACTCCCCTATTATCTACTTATATTCTATATTCATTCCCCATCTATAAAGCACAGGGAATATAATATACACCTGTTTATATGTGATGTGTTCATTCCCCTATTATCTACTTATATTCTATATTCATTCCCCATCTATAAAGCACAGGGAATATAATATACACCTGTTTATATGTGATGTGTTCATTCTCCTATTATCTACTTATATTCTATATTCATTCCCCATCTATAAAGCACAGGGAATATAATATACACCTGTTTATATGTGATGTGTTCATTCCCCTATTATCTACTTATATTCTATATTCAACCCCATCTATAAAGCACAGGGAATATAATATACACCTGTCTATATGTGATGTGTTCATTCCCCTATTATCTACTTATATTCTATATTCATTCCCCACCTATAAAGCACAGGGAATATAATATACAGCTGTTTATATGTGATGTGTTCATTCCCCTATTATCTACTTATATTCTATAGTCATTCCCCACCTATAAAGCACAGGGAATATAATATACAGCTGTTTATATGTGATGTGTTCATTCCCCTATTATCTACTTATATTCTATATTCATTCCCCACCTATAAAGCACAGGGAATATAATATACACCTGTCTATATGTGATGTGTTCATTCCCCTATTATCTACTTATATTCTATATTCATTCCCCACCTATAAAGCACAGGGAATATAATATACAGCTGTTTATATGTGATGTGTTCATTCCCCTATTATCTACTTATATTCTATATTCATTCCCCATCTATAAAGCACAGGGAATATAATATACATCTGTTTATATGTGATGTGTTCATTCCCTCATCTACTTATATTCTATATTCATTCCCCATCTATAAAGCACAGGGAATATAATATACACCTGTTTATATGTGATGTGTTCACTCCCCTATTATCTACTTATATTCTATATTCATTCCCCATCTATAAAGCACAGGGAATATAATATACACCTGTTTATATGTGATATGTTCATTCCCCTATTATCTACTTATATTCTATATTCATTCCCCATCTATAAAGCACAGGGAATATAATATACACCTGTTTATATGTGATGTGTTCATTCCCTTATTATCTACTTATATTCTATATTCATTCCCCATCTATAAAGCACAGGGAATATAATATACACCTGTTTATATGTGATGTGTTCACTCCCCTATTATCTACTTATATTCTATATTCATTCCCCATCTATAAAGCACAGGGAATATAATATACACCTGTTTATATGTGATGTGTTCATTCCCCTATTATCTACTTATATTCTATATTCATTCCCCATCTATAAAGCACAGGGAATATAATATACACCTGTTTATATGTGATGTGTTCATTCCCCTATTATATACTTATATTCTATATTCATTCCCCATCTATAAAGCACAGGGAATATAATATACACCTGTTTATATGTGATGTGTTCATTCCCCTATTATCTACTTATATTCTATATTCATTCCCCACCTATAAAGCACAGGGAATATTATATACAGCTGTTTATATGTGATGTGTTCATTCCCCTATTATCTACTTTTATTCTATATTCATTCCCCATCTATAAAGCACAGGGAATATAATATACACCTGTTTATATGTGATGTGTTCATTCCCCTATTATCTACTTATATTCTATATTCATTCCCCACCTATAAAGCACAGGGAATATTATATACAGCTGTTTATATGTGATGTGTTCATTCCCCTATTATCTACTTTTATTCTATATTCATTCCCCATCTATAAAGCACAGGGAATATAATATACACCTGTTTATATGTGATGTGTTCATTCCCCTATTATCTACTTATATTCTATATTCATTCCCCATCTATAAAGCACAGGGAATATAATATACAGCTGTTTATATGTGATGTGTTCATTCCCCTATTATCTACTTATATTCTATATTCATTCCCCATCTATAAAGCACAGAGAATATAATATACACCTGTTTATATGTGATGTGTTCATTCCCCTATTATCTACTTATATTCTATATCATTCCCCACCTATAAAGCACAGGGAATATAATATACACCTGTTTATATGTGATGTGTTCATTCCCCCATTATCTACTTATATTCTATATTCACTCCCCACCTATAAAGCACAGGGAATATAATATACACCTGTTTATATGTGATGTGTTCATTCCCCTATTATCTACTTATATTCTATATCATTCCCCACCTATAAAGCACAGGGAATATAATATACACCTGTTTATATGAGATGTGTTCATTCCCCTATTATCTACTTATATTCTATATTCACTCCCCACCTATAAAGCACAGGGAATATAATATACACCTGTTTATATGTAATGTGTTCATTCCCCTATTATCTACTTATATTCTATATTCATTCCTCATCTATAAAGCACAGGGAATATAATATACACCTGTTTATATGTGATGTGTTCATTCCCCCATTATCTACTTATATTCTATATTCACTCCCCACCTATAAAGCACAGGGAATATAATATACACCTGTTTATATGTGATGTGTTCATTCCCCTATTATCTACTTATATTCTATATTCATTCCCCATCTATAAAGCACAGGGAATATAATATACACCTGTTTATATGTGATGTGTTCATTCCCCTATTATCTACTTATATTCTATATTCATTCCCCATCTATAAAGCACAGGGAATATAATGTACAGCTGTTTATATGTGATGTGTTCATTCCCCTATTATCTACTTATATTCTATATTCATTCCCCATCTATAAAGCACAGGGAATATAATATACACCTGTTTATATGTGATGTGTTCATTCCCCTATTATCTACTTATATTCTATATTCATTCCCCACCTATAAAGCACAGGGAATATAATATACACCTGTTTATATGTGATGTGTTCATTCCCCTATTATCTACTTATATTCTATATTCATTCCCCACCTATAAAGCACAGGGAATATAATATACACCTGTTTATATGTGATGTGTTCATTCCCCTATTATCTACTTATATTCTATATTCATTCTCCATCTATAAAGCACAGGGTATATAATATACACCTGTTTATATGTGATGTGTTCATTCCCCTATTATCTACTTATATTCTATATTCATTCCCCATCTATAAAGCACAGGGAATATAATATACAGCTGTTTATATGTGATGTGTTCATTCCCCTATTATCTACTTTTATTCTATATTCATTCCCCATCTATAAAGCACAGGGAATATAATATACACCTGTTTATATGTGATGTGTTCATTCCCCTATTATCTACTTATATTCTATATTCATTCCCCATCTATAAAGCACAGGGAATATAATATACAGCTGTTTATATGTGATGTGTTCTTTCCCCTATTATCTACTTATATTCTATATTCATTCCCCATCTATAAAGCACAGAGAATATAATATACACCTGTTTATATGAGATGTGTTCATTCCCCTATTATCTACTTATATTCTATATTCACTCCCCACCTATAAAGCACAGGGAATATAATATACACCTGTTTATATGTGATGTGTTCATTCCCCCATTATCTACTTATATTCTATATTCACTCCCCACCTATAAAGCACAGGGAATATAATATACAGCTGTTTATATGTGATGTGTTCATTCCCCTATTATCTACTTATATTCTATATTCATTCCCCACCTATAAAGCACAGGGAATATAATATACACCTGTTTATATGTGATGTGTTCATTCCCCTATTATCTACTTATATTCTATATTCATTCCCCATCTATAAAGCACAGGGAATATAATATACACCTGTTTATATGTGATGTGTTCATTCCCCTATTATCTACTTATATTCTATATTCATTCCCCATCTATAAAGCACAGGGAAGATAATATACACCTGTTTATATGTGATGTGTTCATTCCCCTATTATCTACGTATATTCTATATTCATTCCCCATCTATAAAGCACAGGGAATATAATATACAGCTGTTTATATGTGATGTGTTCATTCCCCTATTATCTACTTATATTCTATATTCATTCCCCACCTATAAAGCACAGGGAATATAATATACACCTGTTTATATGTGATGTGTTCATTCCCCTATTATCTACATATATTCTATATTCATTCTCCACCTATAAAGCACAGGGAATATAATATACAGCTGTTTATATGTGATGTGTTCATTCCCCTATTATCTACTTATATTCTATATTCATTCCCCATCTATAAAGCACAGGGAATATAATATACACCTGTTTATATGTGATGTGTTCATTCCCCTATTATCTACTTATATTCTATATTCATTCCCCATCTATAAAGCACAGGGAATATAATATACACCTGTTTATATGTGATGTGTTCATTCCCCTATTATCTACTTATATTCTATATTCATTCCCCATCTATAAAGCACAGGGAATATAATATACAGCTGTTTATATGTGATGTGTTCATTCCCCTATTATCTACTTATATTCTATATTCATTCCCCACCTATAAAGCACAGAGAATATAATATACACCTGTTTATATGTGATGTGTTCATTCCCCTATTATCTACTTATATTCTATATTCATTCCCCATCTATAAAGCACAGGGAATATAATATACACCTGTTTATATGTGATGTGTTCATTCCCCTATTATCTACTTATATTCTATATTCATTCCCCATCTATAAAGCACAGGGAATATAATATACAGCTGTTTATATGTGATGTGTTCATTCCCCTATTATCTACTTATATTCTATATTCATTCCCCATCTATAAAGCACAGGGAATATAATATACACCTGTTTATATGTGATGTGTTCATTCCCCTATTATCTACTTATATTCTATATTCATTCCCCATCTATAAAGCACAGGGAATATAATATACACCTGTTTATATGTGATGTGTTCATTCCCCTATTATCTACTTATATTCTATATTCATTCCCTATCTATAAAGCACAGGGAATATAATATACACCTGTTTATATGTAATGTGTTCATTCCCCTATTATCTACTTATATTCTATATTCATTCCTCATCTATAAAGCACAGGGAATATAATATACACCTGTTTATATGTGATGTGTTCATTCCCCTATTATCTACTTATATTCTATATTCATTCCCTATCTATAAAGCACAGGGAATATAATATACACCTGTTTACATGTGATGTGTTCATTCCCCTATTATCTACTTATATTCTATATTCATTCCCCATCTATAAAGCACAGGGAATATAATATACAGCTGTTTATATGTGATGTGTTCATTCCCCTATTATCTACTTATATTCTATATTCATTCCCCACCTATAAAGCACAGGGAATATAATATACAGCTGTTTATATGTGATGTGTTCATTCCCCTATTATCTACTTATATTCTATATTCATTCCCCACCTATAAAGCACAGGGAATATAATATACAGCTGTGTATATGTGATGTGTTCACTCCCCTATTATCTACTTATATTCTATATTCATTCCCCATCTATAAAGCACAGGGAATATAATATACACCTGTTTACATGTGATGTTTTCATTCCCCTATTATTTACTTATATTCTATATTCATTCCCCACCTATAAAGCACAGGGAATATAATATACAGCTGTTTATATGTGATGTGTTCATTCCCCTATTATCTACTTATATTCTATATTCATTCCCCATCTATAAAGCACAGGGAATATAATATACACCTGTTTATATGTGATGTGTTCATTCCCCTATTATCTACATATATTCTATATTCATTCTCCATCTATAAAGCACAGGGAATATAATATACACCTGTTTATATGTGATGTGTTCATTCCCCTATTATCTACTTATATTCTATATTCATTCCCCATCTATAAAGCACAGGGAATATAATATACACCTGTTTATATGTGATGTGTTCATTCCCCTATTATCTACTTATATTCTATATTCATTCCCTATCTATAAAGCACAGGGAATATAATATACACCTGTTTACATGTGATGTGTTCATTCCCCTATTATCTACTTATATTCTATATTCATTCCCCATCTATAAAGCACAGGGAATATAATATACAGCTGTTTATATGTGATGTGTTCATTCCCCTATTATCTACATATATTCTATATTCATTCTCCACCTATAAAGCACAGGGAATATAATATACACCTGTTTATATGTGATGTGTTCATTCCCCTATTATCTACTTATATTCTATATTCATTCCCCACCTATAAAGCACAGGGAATATAATATACAGCTGTTTATATGTGATGTGTTCATTCCCCTATTATCTACTTATATTCTATATTCATTCCCCATCTATAAAGCACAGGGAATATAATATACACCTGTTTATATGTGATGTGTTCATTCCCCTATTATCTACTTATATTCTATATTCATTCCCCATCTATAAAGCACAGGGAATATAATATACACCTGTTTATATGTGATGTGTTCATTCCCCTATTATCTACTTATATTCTATATTCATTCTCCACCTATAAAGCACAGGGAATATAATATACAGCTGTTTATATGTGATGTGTTCATTCCCCTATTATCTACTTATATTCAATATTCATTCCCCATCTATAAAGCACAGGGAATATAATATACATCTGTTTATATGTGATGTGTTCATTCCCCTATTATCTACTTATATTCTATATTCATTCCCCACCTATAAAGCACAGGGAATATAATATACACCTGTTTATATGTGATGTGTTCATTCCCCTATTATCTACTGATATTCTATATTCATTCCCCATCTATAAAGCACAGGGAATATAATATACACCTGTTTATATGTGATGTGTTCATTCCCCTATTATCTACTTATATTCTATATTCATTCCCCATCTATAAAGCACAGGGAATATAATATACACCTGTTTACATGTGATGTGTTCATTCCCCTATTATCTACTTATATTCTATATTCATTCCCCATCTATAAAGCACAGGGAATATAATATACAGCTGTTTATATGTGATGTGTTCATTCCCCTATTATCTACATATATTCTATATTCATTCTCCACCTATAAAGCACAGGGAATATAATATACACCTGTTTATATGTGATGTGTTCATTCCCCTATTATCTACTTATATTCTATATTCATTCCCCACCTATAAAGCACAGGGAATATAATATACACCTGTTTATATGTGATGTGTTCATTCCCCTATTATCTACTTATATTCTATATTCATTCTCCACCTATAAAGCACAGGGAATATAATATACACCTGTTTATATGTGATGTGTTCATTCCCCTATTATCTACTTATATTCTATATTCATTCCCCACCTATAAAGCACAGGGAATATAATATACACCTGTTTATATGTGATGTGTTCATTCCCCTATTATCTACATATATTCTATATTCATTCTCCACCTATAAAGCACAGGGAATATAATATACACCTGTTTATATGTGATGTGTTCATTCCCCTATTATCTACTTATATTCTATATTCATTCCCCATCTATAAAGCACAGGGAATATAATATACACCTGTTGTTTATATGTGATGTGTTCATTCCCCTATTATCTACTTATATTCTATATTCATTCCCCATCTATAAAGCACAGGGAATATAATATACACCTGTTTATATGTGATGTGTTCATTCCCCTATTATCTACTTATATTCTATATTCATTCCCCATCTATAAAGCACAGGGAATATAATATACAGCTGTGTATATGGGATATATGCTCATTCCCTATTATCTACTTCTACTTCATGTTCATTCCATGTCCTTGATGCACAACCTCGGTCCAAGTGAAATTGTGAACACTATGCGCGCGCAGGGCTTCATGGCCGTCAGGCCTTTAGGGGGCGGGGCTAGTTGTGTTGATGGGCGTGGTTATACTGCTGGGCGTGGTTGATTTTGATGAGGAGAATCAGTTACTTTCAGTTGACGCCGCGCGGGAGGTTGATCTGTGAAGGTGCCGGTGAGTACCCAGCACTGATCTGCCTGTATCCACACTGCGTGCACAGGGTATGTGCTCTCTATTATTCTACTGTCTTGCAGAGCATCTCACCTATAACTTTATACTATTCTACAGTCCTGCAGAGCATCTCACCTACATCTGTATACTGTACTGCAGAGCATCTCACCTATAACTATACTAGCCTACAGTCCTGCAGAGCAACTCACCTATAACAATACTATTCTGCAGTCCTACAGAGCATCTCACCTACAATTGTATACTGTCCTGCAGAGCATCTTACCTATAACTATACTAGGCTACAGTACTGCAGAGCATCTCACCTATAACTATACTAGCCTACAGTCCTGCAGAGCATCTCACCTATAACTTTATACTATTCTACTGTCCTGCTGAGCATCTCACCTATAACTTTATACTATTCTACAGTCCTGCAGAGCATCTCACCTATAACTTTATTATTTTACAGTCCTGCAGAGCATCTCAGCCATTACTCTATACTATTTTACAATCCTACAGCGCATCTCTCACCCATAACTGTACTATTTTACAGTCTAGCAGAGCATCTCAGCTATATCTATACTACTCTACTGTTATGCAGAGTATCTCACCTATAACTTTATACTGTTCTACAATCCTGCAGAGTATCTCTCACCCATAACTATTTTACAGTGCTGCAGAGCATCTCACCTATATATATATCTATTCTACTGTCCTGCAGAGTACCTCACATATAAAAGTATTTGCTTGTCCTGCTGAACATCTCACACAACTCTATCATTTCCCTGTCCTGAAGAACCTCTCACCCATAACTCTATACTATTCTAATATCTTGCAGAGCATCTCACCTAGAAATTTGTATTATTCGACTGTCCTGCAGAGCATCTCACATATAACGCTATAATATTCTATTGTGTTGCAGAACATCTCAGTATACTAATATTGTGCTTTGAATAGCCTGTCGTAATATGGGGATTGTATGCATTTAGAATTGCTGCAGAGCATCTCACAGATCAATGTACTCTGCAGCACTGTGCACATGAAGGATCTGCTGCAGAGCATCGCTCAGTATATCAAGTGGCAGCTGCAAGTGAGAGGGTTGCCTCTGGCCGTAGTCGGTGGCCTCCAGTGGCCGTGGTGTCCCAGGCTGTGAGAGGGTTTCATGCCCTTGTAGTCGTAGAGAGTAGGGGTCAGCCAGGACCACCTGATTCCAGGCAGTACAAAGCATGGCAGCTCCAGCCGCTCAGTATGACGACACCTGTAACCCGACAGTATCTGCTGTACTGCCACAACGCGGAGCGGGGTCCGTTCTCACCCCCTCCGGATGTAAGATCTACCCGAGCTCCATCATCACTGCTCCCAGATGTACGACGCCGCTGTCTGCACCCACCGCCACTGTGCTCTGCTGCTGTGGCGCCTCATTCCAGACCTCCTGACCATTACCCAGCACAGGAGCGGCCGGACACACCGGCACCTTCAGGACCTCCTGACCATTACCCAGCACAGGATGGGCCGGACACACCGGCACCTTCAGGACCTCCTGGCCATTACCCAGCACAGGAGCGGCCGGACACACCGGCACCTTCAGGACCTCCTGGCCATTACCCAGCACAGGAGCGGCCGGACACACCGGCACCTTCAGGACCTCCTGGCCATTACCCAGCACAGGAGCGGCCGGACACACCGGCACCTTCAGGACCTCCTGGCCATTACCCAGCACAGGACCGGCCAGACACACCCGCACCTTCAGGACCCCCTGGCCATTACCCAGCACAGGACCGGCCGGACACACCGTCACCTTCAGGACCTCCTGGCCATTACCCAGCACAGGACCGGCCAGACACACCCGCACCTTCAGGACCCCCTGGCCATTACCCAGCACAGGACCGGCCGGACACACCGGCACCTTCAGGACCTCCTGGCCATTACCCAGCACAGGAGCGGCCGGACACACCGGCACCTTCAGGACCTCCTGGCCATTACCCAGCACAGGACCGGCCGGACACACCGGCACCTTCAGGACCTCCTGACCATTACCCAGCACAGGACCGGCCGGACACACCGTCACCTTCAGGACCTCCTGGCCATTACCCAGCACAGGACCGGCCGGACACACTGGCACCTTCAGGACCTCCTGGCCATTACCCAGCACAGGACCGGCCGGACACACCGGCACCTTCAGGACCTCCTGGCCATTACCCAGCACAGGAGCGGCCGGACACACCGGCACCTTCAGGACCTCCTGGCCATTACACAGCACAGGACCGGCCGGACACACCGGCACCTTCAGGACCTCCTGGCCATTACACAGCACAGGACCGGACGGACACACCGGCACCTTCAGGACCTCCTGACCATTACCCAGCACAGGACCGGCCGGACACACCGGGACCTTCAGGACCTCCTGACCATTACTCAGCACAGGACCGGCCGGACACACCGGGACCTTCAGGACCTCCTGACCATTACCCAGCACAGGACCGGCCGGACACACCGGCACCTTCAGGACCTCCCGGCCATTACCCAGCACAGGAGCGGCCGGACACACCGGCACCTTCAGGACCTCCTGGCCATTACCCAGCACAGGACCGGCCGGACACACCGGCACCTTCAGGACCTCCTGACCATTACCCAGCACAGGACCGGCCGGACACACCGGTACCTTCAGGACCTCCTGACCATTACCCAGCACAGGAGCGGCCGGACACACCGGCACCTTCAGGACCTCCTGGCCATTACACAGCACAGGACCGGACGGACACACCGGCACCTTCAGGACCTCCTGGCCATTACCCAGCACAGGACCAGCCGGACACACCGGCACCTTCAGGACCGCCTTTACTCTTGAGACTAAACCTTCAGCAAGTTGTCCTGTGCAGTGCTGCCAGTGACAGCTGAGTCTCTGTGTTCTCTTGCAGGTTCTGGATGTTGTGGTGCCATCATGGCGTGCTTCCGATCAGCAGATGTGCGGCAGTTACTACACAACAAGTTTGTCATTGTCCTCGGAGACTCCAGTAAGTGACCTCTTCCTGTAGGTACTGTGTGTATATATATCAGTCTGTATCCCCCACATGTGACAAACAGTCCCCCCCCCACCAGTAGTCAGATCAGAACTGTCTCCTCCTTCTTAGATTGATGATGGCTGGCTCTGGTCCCCCCAATAGTCAGCTCAGAGCCAGCTACTCATGGTTATAATGGCTCCGGCTCATGTCTGACCAGTTCTCTCCCCAGTAGTTGGGTCAGAGCCAGCTGATACTTCTCATGATGATGGTTCTGGGTTTGTGTCAGGTCAGAGCCACCTTCACATAGTGAAGCGTCAGGCTCATGTCTGAACAGTTCTACCCACCATCTTCCTCAATAGTCAGATCAGAGCCGACTTCTATTTGTCATGGTTATGATGGGTCCAGACTAATGTCTGAGCAGTCTCCCTCAGTAGTCGGAACAGAGCCAACAACTCCTTCTCATGGTGATAATGGTTCCAGGTTCTTGTCTGAGCAGGTTTCCACCCAGTAATTAGGTGGAAGCGATCTGCTTCTTATGGTGTTGATGGCTCTAGGTTCACGACGTCTGAGCTGTTCTTTTCTAGTAGTCCGATCAGACAGAGCCAACTGCTCCTACTATAGGTGATGCAAAAAAAAGGAGCATGGACCACACCTCCAAAAATCATACATTTCATATATAATATATAACTGAACATGAGGTTCTTACAGTCTGATCAGAATGTTAAACGAAGAACCTCATGTTCAGTTATATATATTTTTGCCGAGAGGCATTAGATGAAATGTATGATTTTTGGAGGTCCGGTCCATGCTCCTTTTTTTTGTATTGCATGTTCTTTCCCCTTTCTTGGACCAGCGCTCCTCCCATTTGGCACATGCGATTTTAATTAGCAGGAGACTGCAAAGAGGGTCTAGCCTATTTTTGCTCTCACTTGAGAGCTTCAGGAAGGTGACAATGCTCCTTTCATGTGGGTTGGTGCAGTGTGTCGGCCATTGTTGCTGTGGTTTTGTGCTTGTGGGGCGCCGCGGCCTGGAGTCATGGGTGCTGTGAGGCACCAGGCCGCCCGCCCTGCTGGTGCATTGTCGCTACGGCGGTGGTTGGCGTACGGCGCTGCTCCCTATCAGGCAGGAAATGTTAGGACCCACTAAGAGGTTTGCCGTGACGTGGCAGTGGGCTTCATACAGTCTGATCAGAATGTTAAACCAAGAACCTCATGTTCAGTTATATTCACACTGCTCAAAAAAATAAAGGGAACACTCAAATAACACATCCTAGATCTGAATGAATGAAATATTCTCATTGAATACTTTGTTCTGTGCAAAGTTGAATGTGCTGACAACAAAACCACACAAAAATCATCAATGGAAATCAAATTTATTAACCAATGGAGGCCTGGATTTGGAGTCACTCCCAAAATTAAAGTGGAAAAACACACTACAGGCTGATCCAACTTTGATGTAATGTCCTTAAAACAAGTCAAAATGAGGCTCAGTATTGTGTGTGGCCTCCACGTGCCTGTATGACCTCCCTACAACGCCTGGACATGCTCCTGATGAGGTTGCAGATGGTCTCCTGTGGGACCAGACCTGGACTAAAGCATCCGCCAACTCCTGGACAGTCTGTGGTGCAACGCGACGTTGGTGGATAGAGCGAGACATGATGTCCCAGATGTGCTCAATCGGATTCAGGTCTGGGGAACGGGCGGGACAGTCCATAGCTTCAATGCCTTCATCTTGCAGGAACTGCTGACACACTCCAGCCACATGAGGTCTGGCATTGTCCTGCATTAGGAGGAACCCAGGGCCAACCGCACCAGCATATGGTCTCACAAGGGGTCTGAGGATCTCATCTCGGTACCTAATGGCAGTCAGGCTACCTCTGGCAAGCACATGGAGGGCTGTGCGACCTTCCAAAGAAATGCCACCCCACACCATTACTGACCCACTGCCAAACCAGTCATGCTGAAGGATGTTGCAGGCAGCAGATCGCTCTCCACGGCGTCCTCAAACTCTGTCACATGTGCTCAGTTTGAACCTGCTTTCATCTGTGAAGAGCACAGGGCGCCAATGGCGACTTTGCCAGTCCTGGTGTTCTATGGCAAATGCCAAGCGTCCTGCACTGTGTTGGGCTGTGAGCACAACCCCCGTCGGTGGACGTCGGGCCCTCATACCACCCTCATGGAGTCGGTTTCTAAGGCTGAGTTCACACGATGCTTATTTAATGCTTTTCCGCGGCGTTTTTGCAGTTGCGGAAACGCATTAAAAACGCATGGTAGAAGGGCAGCAATGTTCCCCAATGGAAATCCGCATGTGCTGTGCCCATGATGCGGATTTTTCCGCGGCGTAAACGCTGCGGTCAAAAATCCGCAGCATGTCAATTAATTTTGCGGAAACGCTGCTTTTTTGCCGCCATTGACTTGCATTAGACCGCATGGAATCCGCATCACTACATGTTGATGCGCTTTTCATGCGGTCTAATGTGCGGATGGTACCTGGGTGTGGAGGAGAGGACTCTCATCCAGACCCAGGTAACATTAAAAAAAAAAGAATAAAATAAAAAATATATATACTCACCTTCTGACGGCCGGCGCAGCGCTCCTGCTTGGTTCCCGGCACTTCGGGGTTGAATGAAGAAGGACCTTCGCTGACGTCAGAGTCATGTGACGGGTCACGTGACGCTGACGTCGGCAGGTCCTAAAGTCTTCACTGCCGGCAGCCGGGACCGAGCGAAGCAGGACACCGGGGGCCTTCAGAGGGTAAAGTATATATTTATTTTTTGACATTCACACACTATATAAATCCATGCCGGTTGCATGGATTTATATAGTGTGAAGTTGACAGGCACTTTCCAAGTGATGCTAAAATCGCTTGGGAAGCGCTTGTCAACCCGCATGCGGAAATGAAAGTGAAGACCGCTTCATTTCTGCATGTCCCTGGCAGGAAACCGCATGTACAATCCGCATGCGTTTTTTCCTGCCAGGGAGATGCAGAACTGCTCAGGAAAAAATCCTGAGCATTTCTGCATCGTGTGCACATACCCTAACAGTTTGTGCAGACACATGCACATTTGTGGCCTGCTGGAGGTCATTTTGCAGGGCTCTGGCAGTTCTCCTCCTGTTCCTCCTTGCACAATGGCGGAGGTAGCGGTCTTGCTGCTGGGTTGTTACCTTCCTACGGCCCCCTCCATGTCTCCTGGTGTACTGGCCTGTCTCCTGGTAGCGCCTCCAGCCTCTGGACACTACGCTGACACAGCAAACCTTCTTGCCACAGCTCGCATTCATGTGCCATCCTGGATGAGCTGCACTACCTGAGCAACCTCTGTGGGTTGTAGAGTCCATCTCATGCTACCATGTGTGTGAAAGCACAAACAACATTCAAAAGTGACCAAAGCATCAGCCAGAAAGCATTGGTACGGAGATGTGGTCTGTGGTCCCCACCTGCAGAACCACTCCTTTATTGAGTGTCTTGATAATTGACAATAATTTCCATCTATTGTCTATTCCATTTGCACAACAGCATGTGAAATTGATTGTCAATCAGTGTTGCTTTCTAAGTGGACAGTTTGATTTCACAGAAGTTTTATTTACCTCGAGTTATATTCTGTTGTTTGTGTTCCCTTTATTTATTTGAGCAGTGTACGTTTGCCGAGAGGCATTAGATCAAATGTATGATTTTTTGGAGGTGCAGTCCATGCTCCTTTCTTTTGCCCTACTATAGGTTATGATGGCTCCATTCCTGCTTCTGTGCATTTCTCCCTCCAGTAGTCAGGTCAGAGCCGGCTGCCACTTTACATGGTTATGATGGCTTTGGGCTTGTGACGCGCCCCCTGGGCCGTGTTGAGGGGAAACCCGGAGCCGGATCTGGATAGGGGTAGTAGTCCTTGTGGCGGTGACCCGGTCCGTGCCCAGGGTGTCAAACTCAGTGTGTGGCAGTCTTGATAGGTGTTATTTGAGTGTCGACTACGCCACCCGTTGATTTGCAGCTATGGAGCTGCCGCTGCAGGGCAGACCGCTGAGGCCGGTGTAGAATTGTGCAGCGTGATAGTATAACCCCCAACGGGAGGGGTATGGCCTCAGGGCAGCCGACGTGGAAGATGGGGGTAGCAGGAACCACTCAGAGACGGTGCGGTGTAATTCAGGGTCTTTACTGGTAACAACGATAGACCCTCCCGGAGTACTTGCTAGCGAACGGGGCCTGGTCAGTCCTTGAGCAGATGGGATCTCCCCTGGCCAGGCGGAGTTGTAGGCCTCCCAAACTGACTGTACTCTTCTGGCTACCTTGCTAGAAGCGGATATAAGTAGCCCACGTCCCTGAGTGTGCCGTGTGGTGCTCACCCGTATGGCCGGTGACTCGGGGCCTTCTAATGGCTTCCGCTCCACGATGGCGGTGCTGGTCCCACGCGTGTGACCTTGCCTTCGGGTTTCTGGGCCTGAGGACCTGAAATCCCCTGCCGGTCGGCTTCTGCTGCTGGGTAAGAGTTAGTCCCCACAGCCTCGGACGCCGGGTCCGGTAAGAAAGCTTCTCAGTCAGGGCGAGCTCTGCAGCTGCCAGCCCCTGACTCGTAGTAGTATTGCTCCCACTGAGCTTCTGCTGTTTCTTCCTATGACTGTTTCTCGTCTCTACTCTCCTTGACTCCTAACCCTGCCTCAGCCCCGGGTTTATATAGGGGAAGTTCTTCCCCTCCCAAGACTGGGCAGGAGGTGTGGCATGCACAGGATCCCTGACCAAAGGACCTCCCACCTGCTCTCAGACATAACATTACATTACTGTGGAAACCAGACCCCTGGGGTGCCACACTTGTGTCTGTGCATTTCTCCCCCCAGTAGTCAGATCAGAGCCAGCAGCTCCTTCTCATGGTGATGATGACTTTGGGCTCATGTCTGTGCAATTCTCCCCTCATTAATCAGGTCAGATCCAGCTGTTCTTTCTTGCTATGTTAATGGCTGCAGAACACAACCTAGTAGCCAGGTCAGGGCCCATTTCTCATGGTCATGATGTCTGGGCTTGTGTCTGAGCAGTTTTCCCCCAATTGTCATGTCAGAGTTGGCTGTTTCTTCTCATGGTAATGATGGGTCACGGCTCATGTTTGAGCATTTTTTCCCTTAGTAGTCAGGTCAGAGCCGGCAGCTCCTTCTCCTGGTAGTGGCGGTGCCAATCTATTGCCTCAGCAGTTGTTCCCCAGTAGACAGCTCAGTTCTAGCTGCTCTTCCTCATGGTGACATTGGCTCCCTTTTGAGCAGTTCTTCCTCAGCAGTCAGATCTGAGCCCTCTAATTCTTCTGGTAGTGTTAATTGCTTCTCATGGTGAAGGCATCAGGCTCATGTTTGAGTAGTTCCACCCTCCCCACAGTAGTCAGGTTAGAGCTGGATGCTATTTCTCAAGGTTGTGATGGCTCTTGGCTTGGGTTTGAGCAGTTCTCCTCTCAGTAGTCAGGTCAGTGCTAGCAGCTTCTTCTCGTCATGATGGCTCTGAGTTTGTGTCTGAGCAATTCTTCCTGAGTAGTCCGGTCAAACCCAACTTCTGTTTCTCATGGTTATGTTGGTACCCTGCTTGTATCTGAGCAGTTCTCCCCCCAATAGTCAGGATTGAGCCGGATGCTCTTTTTCATTATGAAGTCTCTGGCTCTGAACATTTCTTCCCCCATTAGTCATGTCAGAATCGGCTACTTCTTTCCATAATGATAATGGCCCTGAAGGGAATGTCTGACGAGTGATGTGTACCTCCATGGGCAACACTAGAACTTTTACTCCCGTCAGAGACTGAAGTGAAATTCCTGGCGTACGGAACGCCTCAGCCATTCATGAATTAGACGAGCTGTGGCATCAGGCCATCACTGCCCCATCCCGTCCAGCTCTGCCAGTTTCTGCAGTGACAATGCCAAAAATTGCAACAAAAGTTTGCTTTTTTTTATTATCCCCCCCACCAAGCTTTTACACCAATTTTTGGCGTAAAAGCTTTGATGCATTGTAGTCAATAGATCTAGGCTCACGTCTGAGCAGTCAGGTCAGAGCCAGCCACTCCTCTCAGCGATGGTGACTCCAAGCATGTGTCTGAGCTTTTTTCCCTCTAGTAGTCAAGTCAGAGCTGGCTGCTATTTCTTAAAGTTATGGTGGCTCCGGTCTGGTGTCTAAGCAGTTTTTCCTAGTAGTTGGGTCAGAGTCGGCAGCTCCTTCTCATGGTGGTGATGGCTTAGGGTTTGCATTTGAGCCATGTGACTCTTTTGTCTTTCAGTCCAGAGATCCGTGTATAAAGACCTGGTGAAGCTGCTGCAGGATGACAAGTTGTTGTCTAAAGCTCAGATGAAACGGGAGGTAAGATCTTCAGCATGGACGCGTGCTGCACTTTCTTAGCATGCTCTGTGCTTCTAGGCTACCTGTCCTGCCCATGGTTCAACCGTTGTATTCTTCTCCACAGGGGGAGATGACTTTTGAGAAAGACTCGCTGGTAGAGGGCGGCATCCTTAGTGGAATGCAAAATGGTACCGCATACCGAGAAGTGCGCCAGTACCGGAGTGGCCACCATCTAGTTCGCTTCTACTTCATATCTCTTGTCTATTCTGCTTACCTGGAGAGCATACTGTCAGATTTCGAGAGTGGCCCCCAACCTGATGTGCTGATAGTAAACTCCTGTGTCTGGGATCTCACGAGGTGTCCATTGTGGTTCACAGTAGCCGCCATCATATTGAAGACAGATCCTCATCTTACTCATCTCTTTCAGGTATGATAACAAACATCTGGAGGCTTGCAAGACCAACCTGGACCAGCTGTTTCTGCGCCTCAAGGAGGTACTTAGCCCCGAGTGCCTCATCATATGGACCATGACCATGCCAGTTGGATGCAAGGATTACTTCCCAGAGGTAACTGCTCCATGTCTGAGCCATGGATTTGGGGAAAACCTTGTGCATGTGGATATGTCGTGCTGCGTCTGGGGCGCGTGAATATTTTTCCAGTATAACATGTTTACTACTGTGAATCTCTGTTTCCAGAATACTGCACACAACCTGCGCATCAACATCGTGGAGGGGAACTTCTTCAGCGGCACTTTAGCAGATTTCCATAAGCTGGACATGCACTATCACTTCTGTGGTGACCTGCACCTCAGGTGCCACGATGCCACCCACTGGATCCAGTTGGCACATCGGAAGTACTCCCAGATCCTCCTGTACCACATTGCAATGGCTTGGGGGGTGGAGCTGCCAAAGAGCAAGATCCCGGAATGTGCGTGATACTGCTTATCCCACATCATGTATTACCCGTACTTCACATATATTGGTTCCTGTGGTCTAGGTGCTCACAATCTAATGTTTCTATCCTGGACACGTTCTCTGTCCTTGGTAGTATATCACTGTCTACTAGACAGTCCTAAAATCTGCGCTTCTGCCATATTGAGCTCTACATATGCCAGTCCTGTAATAATTTGCTCTCTTTCCCACCCCTGTTTCAGGCTCTACTGTTCATGCAGCACCTACACACTTGGTTACATTAGGAAAAAATCCCAAGCTGCACCCCAGAACCAATAAGCGAACGCCCTGCAGTCGGGGTAAGATTTTATTACTGTTCGCTTCAAGTGAGGTAGTCATAAAACTACAATACTCTAGGCAGAGGCTTTTGTGTGGGAGCAGCTGCATCGACTTAGACCAATCATCTGTTTCTGTAGAGCCAGCTTACATGCCGGGGTACTCGACCTTTAACAAGAGGGACACTGACTCTACGTCTGGTGAGTATCACTGTCTTACACATTTTTCTTAGATGTATCAGTAACGTTATTTGTAACCTGTGCCCTGAGTACTACATTAAAGAGAAGCTCATCAACTCAGATGTTAAAGACCGAGCGCACCCCTTCTCCTGTCCATCCTTCCTGCACCACGGCTGACTCTTCTCCGTCCTGCACCATGGAGTTGTGTGCTCCTGCTCCTCTTTCTTTTCTTCTTGTAATGCAGTGTTGTCTACCTCCTCTTCTCCCTCCTGCACCACAGCATCATCTCATGCTCCTCCTCCTCCTCCTCTTCTCCTTCCTGCACCGCAGTGTTATCTCCTCCTCTTCTCCGTCCACAGATGGTGTTTTCTGTGTTTCAGCTGTATTAATCTTTGTGACCAATAGCCCGCTCCCCAGTGCAAATATAAACCTTTGCTACTTCACTTTTCCAGTTAATGACCCAGTCAGGGACCCTTGGAGAGATTTATAATCTTAGGAGGGCATCAGCCTCAGCTTCGTGATCCGCTGAGATTATGTGTGGGGAACAGTAGCTGCATCACTACTACTCCCAAAATTGCTATCAAAAGCATCACTAATCCCAGAACTAAAACCATTAGCATCATTGCATTTAGCAGCATCACCACCAGTACTGTTACTTTTACACTTTGTACCAGCATTCTCACTACCACCACCCTAAAATTACTATGGAATTTGTATAAGACCCCCTGGCCTCTCTTTCGGCCCTTTTGCCGGACCCTGCTCAGCCCTCCCCTTTAGACCCACTCGGTCGGTCCTTCCTCAGACCTTACTTCTTCTCTTCCTCCACATCCCTCGGTTGGTTCTCCTACCCTTCCTCCAAT
The DNA here is from genome assembly GCF_046119375.1 of Phyllobates terribilis. Taxonomy (NCBI): domain Eukaryota; kingdom Metazoa; phylum Chordata; class Amphibia; order Anura; family Dendrobatidae; genus Phyllobates; species Phyllobates terribilis. Next base: position 757,900,387 of record NW_027362761.1, read on the forward strand.
TTCTTCCATCTTCCCTCCCCGAACGCCTTGGTCAGTCATCCCTCCCTTCCTCTAGGATGCCTCGGTCGGTCAGCCATCACTCCCTCCCTCGTTTCGGACCCCTTGGTCAATATTTACTCCCTCCCCACAGACCCCTTCCCCCTCGGTCCTTCCTCTCTTCCCTCATCTCACCTCGGTCAGTCTTGCTTCCCTCCTCACGGACCTCTCTTTCTCAGTAGGTCCTCCCTCTTGACCCCTTGGTTGGTTGATCCTTCCGATAATACTTCTTGTCCTCCTCCAGGTCCTGCCTTCACCCACCTTCCTTGTGCTGAAAGTAAGTTCCTCCTCCCCACCAAGGCACCACCCATGAACTTCAGCAACTTTCCCTCCCGTGCGCCATAGCCACAAGAAGACTGGAATATGAAAATCACGACAAGGAGGAGACTGAAGCCAAGGAGGTGTGGACCCACCCGTATGCGCATCCTCCAGAGTATCAGCCCAGGATCTACTAATCTCAGCTGACTCATTTTTGGGCCCTGCATTGTGAGAGTCTGACTCCAGTTATTTGCACTATACTGCTGATTTTTGTTTTTTGGACTTGTTTATTGTACTGAAGTTCTGAGAAGAATTCCTATAAACTGTTGTTTAAATATTTACGCCTTGGAGGGTGTGCGTCCTGGGGCAGGAATTGCACTAGGCCATGCTTGAATAGGCCATGTGTTTTGTTTTTTTCGCACTATTCTGTCATGATGTTGTTGGTGAAATTGAATAACACCCCACCACCCTGGAGGTTGTCACCTCTGTCCTGTGTTGTGAAGTATCTGCACTATGAAAATAGTATTAACCCACTCCCACCCAGGCTGCTGTAGAATAGCTGTTTACTCTATTTTGCACTTTTGCATCAGATGTTTTGTTACATTTTAATTTTCTGTGTTTGGTCAGTAATATGTGTAGTCAGTGGAGAAAATGGCAGACCCTACCCCAGTTCTGTGTGAAATATATACTGAGGTACAAGTCTTTGTGTATGAAGGGACTGAGCCAAGGGTGTAATCTAAAGTTGTTTTTTCTGTTTGTTTTTTTAGTACTTTTCCTGTTATTGTTAACATTGGATATTTTTCCTTTTTTGGAATAAAGTTTCTCCAGACGAGTCAGAAAAGTCAGTGTTCTTATCTTAATTTATAATTCTTTCCTGGGATCGAACCACAGATTCCAGCCACTGAAAGTAATCATCAGGTTTCTCTGATCTCATGTATTCCTACAATCTCATGTTCTGCCATGCTTCATCCTGTGCACCATGGTTCGCCATGCAAGGAACCCAGTATAGACGAACACAACAGATCCACAAAAGGAGGAGTTTTTGGTAAGTTGTGCATTCATTTTTTTCCCCTCAACCATGACCATACCAGAAGAGAAGACTGGGCATGAAACCTATAGGTAGAAAAAAAGGAAGGTCCTCCCCAAACAAGTTAGTGGTTTCCTGCCGTAGGTGGGAGACCTGTAGGTCCCAGGTTGTCCTCTGTGAGGAATGAAAGGTAATTTCTTCCTTTTCTTTTTCTCTGGAGTGGGAACCCTTTTTTTGTTTTTGCTTTTCCTTCAAAGCTGGAGTCCTGGAAATAATTACGTAAGGGTGGTCTTCAGGCATTATCCATCCTCTACTGAGTCCCTCCTGCCAGACATCACTTCCACCAGCCTCACTCACTTTGGCTGGTGCAATTGGAATTTTGGATGATTGCCCATCGGAGTCCGGTCAAAGGGTCTTTTTCTGAGGTCAAGCGCTGCTCTTCAGTGCGAGATTAAGGCCATTCATGCATCATTTACAGCATTAAAGATGACGTGTAGCATGGTGCTGGAAAGGAGGAGAGACTGAACTTCTAGGTACTCCCCTCTGGCAACATGGGGGAGCAGGGTTCTGGAAGTACAATAGATGATGAGCAGGGGATCCTCAGCTCCATGTGTCCTCGAAATATTTATTATGAAGTAGACTATGGGAGAGGTGGGTTACACCTCAAACTGCTCGTTTGCCTGATTTAAGATAGATAGTCCTTTCGAAGCATCGAGATCTTATGCCACTGACCCTCCATCTTAATCAGTATGCAATACAGGTCCTTGTGAGCGTTCATGGCTTTCGTTTTATTGATTTTCTAATCTGTCTCCACCTGTTCTTTTTGCATTGATTATTATAGAAGAAAAGACCCAGAAAAACGAATAAACTAATAGGTAGTGCCCCTTATGTAAATCTGTCTCCATCCTGCTCCAAATAATTGTGTATTGAAATAACAGTTTTAGAGGAATCCTCAGCTTTTCCAAGGGTTGTTAAGAAATTACTAAGACAAGAAGTCTGTAATTCCCTCAAAGGGAAAGCAATTTATAGGAGTCATTGTTAGGCGTCGGTCTGGTGCTGGATTCAAATTGGGTCGAGGACCTTCTATGGTCTCCCATTTCAGTCCAGCAAGGGCTGATGCTGCTCAGCATCGCCGTCAGCCCCAACTCCTAGCTGGTCCGCAAGCACGGTTTGTCTCCCAGGTAGTTGTGCCTAGCAATGTTAAGCCTGGGTTACAGAGGGAGACAGGGCTTGCGAAATCTAAGTCCAGGATTTGCCGCACTGAGCATGTCCGTGACCTGGCGGATCATGATTGGTGGGTTGGCACCCACCTGACCCGGTGACCTGGCACCGCCTGATTGGTCACGGGTGTCGTCACCAATGGTGCGACAGTGGGGCAGGGCTTAATCTTTAAAAGGCCCGCCCACAAACATGGCGGCGCGCTCAGATCATTTGAGCTAGCTGTTTGTGGTGTGCACGCTTACTCCGGGCTCAAAGAGCCATAGCTTTAGCTAGGCAGGCCGGGCTCAAAGAGCCATAGCTTTAGCTAGGCAGGCCGGGCTCAAAGAGCCATAGCTTTAGTAGGCAGGTAGCTTCGCCTCGCTGACTGGCTCTAACCAGGGGGTTCGCCTTACACCCCGAGCCGCCTGTGAGCTAAATAGAGCGGGTTTGCTCAGTCCGGTAGCACGCCGGCTGAGTGCTCGAATACCCGGCGGGAATCACCCGCACGCTAGCGCCGTCTCCTATAGCGTAGCGCCTGTACCGAAGACAGGGCTACTGCTCATAGTCCGGTCACACGTCTCCCTGCGGTTCTTGGAGATTGTGTGAACCGCTTTAGCGCCAATCCCCATAGCGTAGCGCCTGTATCAAAGACAGGGCTACTGCTGTTCCCACGGACGCACTTCTCCCTGCGGTTCTTGGAGATTGTGCGTACCGTCTTACCCTTCCGTGTGCGTTAACACGAAGGGCTAAGATATTTGTTAGGTGCATCGCCGGTCGCTCTCTCCTCCGTGCAGTAAACAGAGATAGAGCGTACCGCTATACCCTGTCCGGTGTGTAGTTAACACGGAAGGGTTTATCTTTTAGTTGTCGTTTGCCTTTCCACCCGGGAAGTGTTCGGCAGCAGTCCTTTAGGCTGCATCGCGGACCCCGGGGTCGGTTGCGTTCCATTAAATAAAGTTGTCTGCAACCGCTCCCCCTAACAGTCATCTTGGCTCTTTCAATGTTGGGAAGTGTATATGTAGTGATGCGCATATTATTGAGCTGTGAAGCTGCTCATGTGAAAAGACTTTCTGGATGTTTCCAGAAATCTAAAGTATTTTCTCTTACAGCAGAGAATAAAAACACTCCTGCCCTTCCCATACATCCTGACCTGCTGACCAACATAGCAGCAGAATCTCAGCCTCATTTGCTTCATTGATCATGCTGGTTGTCCCCCTTTTCTTGTTCTTTTTCCTTATTATGTACTTTGACAAAGTCACTGGCAAAGTACTGGAGGGGAGATATGTAGCACTGAGATTGTTAGCTCCAGTAACTAAACATAGGAAAAAGGTTCCACCACATGAAGGAATAAGGGGTTAATCAGCCATCTTTAGTGCTAGGGTGATTAAACACCTGTAGAGAGGGAGGAGGTCAGAGGATAAAATCCCAACCTTTTAGAGTATTTGTGTGTAGGGAGGGCATGGAGGTGAAAGCTCTGAGCTGTTTTGTCATGTGAAGGAAAGGCAAATCTTGGTTTGTTTGTTCCTAAAGTGGGTGGTTACGCATAGCAACAAGGACTGTACCATACGTTATGTTTTGCTTTTCCTGTTAGGCCGGATAGGGCGTGTTTGTTTTAACTAACATTGCTGTAGTTTATGCAGCACTCTTAATAAACTCAGCATAAGATTTAAAGAGACAGTGTTCCTGTGTACCTCTCTGTGCAACCAAGTGAGCTGATCTACCACAATTGGTGTTAGAAGTGCGGGCAAGATCCCCAGGAAGCAAGCGTGACGGCTGTGGACAGACTGTATGTCCTGGGTGAAGGCGGCTGTGAGCATGGAACAGCGGTCAGACAAAATGGAGGAGTTGAACAAGCACCTGGTCCAAAGCCAACAGCAGCAGCAGCTGTAACAGTACTAGCAACAGAGTCGACAACAGCAGCAGCAGCAGATTGATTTACTCACAGCAACGGTTCGTAGCACGGCAGTGGCTCAGACTTCAATGTCAGCTGATGATTTCTCTGTTCTGAAGGCGGTGAGGAGAGCCTTGCAGAAGATGACCCCGGGTGATGAGATAGAGGCCTTTTTAACAGTTTTTGAAAGGGTCGCCGATAGAAACTACCGCCAGAGCAGTGGCCGGAATTCCTGACGCCACACTTAACTGGGGAGCCACAAAATGCCTACTATGATTTTACAGGATGCCAAAGAATCTGAAAAATTGAAAACAGAAATTTTGCCGCTCTTGGGGGTGATAATGTCTGTCAGGGCATAACAGGTCCACCTCTGGGTATATCACCGTGACAAACCCCCATGCTCTCAAATGTTTGATCTGCTGCACCTCATCCAAAAGTGGTTACAGCCGGAGTCCTCTACCCCAGAGCAGATGGTGGAGTGAGTTGTAATGGACCAGTTGGTGCACTCCCTTCCTAGTCCGATGCAGACTTGGGTTGCCAGGGAGATTGCCGGAACACCGATGACTTGATCGGACTGGTTGAAAGGTATCAGGTGGTCGACAGGTCTCTGGGGAGGCAACCCATTCCATACTGGGGGACGGAGGTTAAAAAGGGGGTTGGGCATCCAAAGTCCAAGGGGGTGGCAGAGGTCATGCCAAGGCCCTCATCTGGGGATGTAGTTTGATGGAGATGTCATGGCCCAAGTCCTATAGCAGCCCATTGTCCCCTGACCACTGAGAAAATGGACTGTAGCAATGGACCCTTGTGAGGGACACACTCCCTCTCCAAGTGATTCCTGGGAAGAAGGTGGGCGTCCGCTGCATTGACGGGGATGCTAAAGACTATCCTTTGGCCAGAGTGGTCATTGACACGGCCCGAGGTACTGAGTCCCATGAGGTCGGCGTGGTCCAGGATTTGTTACATCCAATTATCATAGGTCAGGACTTAGTGTTGTTTAGGGACTTGTAGGGGAGGGTCCCGGTGTTATGTGGTGGGAGCGGTCCCGCGCCGCTCCCGGCACATTAACCCCCGCAATGCTGCTATCGAAGTCGATCGCAGCTTGCAGTGGCAAGGGGAGGTGATCGGGATACTCACCTCTCCTGCCGGCATCCAACGCTGTCTGCCGCGGCTTCCCGGATGTTGCCATGACGACCCGATGTCGTCATGACAACATCCGGGTCACCAGACAGCAGGAAGATAGTTTGGTCATGCTCAGTGCATGACCAAAGTATCTTCTGCATCTGCAGTGCTGACATCCTGTATAGCACAGGGATGGTGCTCCATCCCTATGCTATACAGGCGATCAGAATAAAAAAAGTGAAAGTCCCATAGTGGGACAAAGAATAAAAGTATTAAAAAAATTTAAAAAAAAATGTAAAAATATTAAAAAAAAAATAAAAATATACACTGTGTGCAGAATTATTAGGCAAGTTGTATTTTAGAGGATTATTTTTATTATTGCTCAACAACTATGTTTTCAATCAACCCAAAAGACTCATAAATATCCAAGCTTAATATTTTTGGAAGTTGGAGTGGTTTTTTTTAGATTTGGCTATCTTAGAAGGATATCTGTTTGTGCAGGTAACTATTACTGTGCAGAATTATTAGGCATCTTAATAAAAGCCAAATATAATCCCATCTCACTTGTTTATTTTCACCAGGTAAACCAATATCAGTGCACAAAATTTAGAAATAAACATTTCTGACATGCAAAAACAAAAACCCAAAAAAATAGTGATCAATATAGCCACCTTTCTTTATGATGAAACTCAACAGCCTTCCATCCATAGATTCTGTCAGTTGCTTGATCTGTTTTCGATCAACATTGCGTGCAGCAGCCACCACAGCCTCCCAGACACTGTTCCGAGAGGTGTACTGTTTTCCCTCCCTGTAGATCTCACATTTTATGATGGACCACAGGTCCTCTATGGGGTTCAGATCAGGTGAAAAAGGGGGCCATGTCATTAGTTTTTCTTCTTCTAGACCTTTACTGGCCTGCCACGCTGTGGAGTGGTAGGATGCATGTGATGGAGCATTGTCCTGCATGAAAATCATGTTTTTCTTGAACGATACCGACTTCTTCCTGTACCACTGCTTGAAAAAGTTGTCTTCCAGAAACTGGCAGTAGGTCTGGGAGTTGAGCTTCACTCCATCCTCAACCTGAAAAGGTCCCACAAGTTCATCTTTGATTATACAAGCCCATACCAGTACCCCACCTCCACCTTGCTGGCGTCTGAGTCGGAGTGGAGCTCTCTGCCCTTTACTGATCCAGCCTTTGGCCCATCCATCTGGCCCATCAAGAGTCACTCTCATTTCATCAGTCCATAAAACCTTTGAAAAATCAGTCTTAAGTTATTTCTTGGCGCATTCTTGACGTTTCATCTTATCTTTCTTGTTCAAAGGTGGTAGTTTTTCGGCCTTCCTTACCTTGGCCATGTCCCTGAGTGTCGCACACCTTGTGCTTTTTGATACTCCAGTAACGTTGCAGCTCTGAAATATGGCAAAACTGGTGGCGAATGGCATCTTGGCAGCTTCACGCTTGATTTTCCTCAATTCATGGGCAGTTATTTTGCGCCTTTTTTTGCCAATGCGCTTCTTGCGACCCTGTTGGCTATTTGCCATGAAACGCTTGATTTTCGTTGATCACGCTTCAAAAGTTTGGAAATTTGAAGACTGCTGCAAATCTCTCTTCTGACCCATTTTGCCAAAGGAAAGGAAGTTGCCTAATAATTAAGCACACCTTATATAGGGTGTTGATGTCATTACTCAACACCCCTCCTCATTCCAGAGATGCACATCACCAGATTTACTTAATTGGTAGTTGGCTCTCAAGCCTATGCAGCTTGGAGTAGGACAACATGTATAAAAAGTATCATGTGATCAAAATACTCATTTGCCTAATAATTCTGCACACAGTGTAATGTACCCATCAATAAATTTTATTATGAAAAAAACCAACAAAACAATAAAAGTAATATATTTGGTATCGCCGCGTCCGGAACGACCTGACCTATAAAACTGTCTCACTAGTTAACCCCTTTAGTGAACACGGTAAAAAAATAAATAAAAAACTAAGCAAAAAACAATGCTTTATCATCATACCTCCAAACAAAAAATTGAATAACAAAAAGACGAATATAAATAAAAATGGTTCTGCTGAAATCGTCATCTTGTCCTGCAAAAAACAAGCCGCCATACAGCTCCATTAGCCGAAAAATAAAAAAGTTATAGCTCTCAGGATAAAGCAATGCAAAAAAATATTTTTTCCTGTAAAATAGCTTTTATTGTGTAAAAGCGCCAAAACATAGAAAAACAATATAAATGTGGTACCGCTGTAAACGTACTGACCCGAAAAATAAAGCTACCTTATCAATTTTACCACACACGGAACAGCATAAACATTTTTTAAAAAAACAATTCCTGAATTGTTGGTTTTTGTTTATTCTGCCTCCCAAAAATCGGAATAGAAATCGATCAAAAAATGTCACGTGCCGGAAAATGGCACCAATAAAAACGTCAACTCATCCCGCAAAAAACAAGCCTTCACATGACTCTGTCGGCCAAAATATGGAAAAATTATAGCTCTCAAAATATGGCGATGCAAAAACTAGATTTTACAAAAAAAATGCGTCTTTTAGTGTGTGACAGCTGTCAATCATAAAATCCCAATATGATACTGGTATCGCTGTAATCGCACTGACCCGAAGAATAAAGTCGTCTAATCACTTATATCACACGAGGAACGGCGTAAAAAATAAACTTTAAGGTTAGGGTTGGGGCTAGGGTTAGGGTTGGGGCTAGGGTTAGGGTTGGGCTAGGGTTAGGGTTGGGCTAGAGTTAGGGTTGGGATTAGGGTTAAGGTTGGGCTAGGGTTAGGGTTGGGCTAGGGTTAGGGTTGGGATTTTTTTCAAAAGTAAAAAATAAAGATGACGATATGGCGACTAGTGTTGAGCGCAAGTGCTTGCTACTTGAGTTTGCATCGGGTGCTCGGGTATGCACTGAGTATCGCGGGTGCTCAAATCACATGCTCGAGTCTCCGCCCCATATGCTTCATGGCCAAAATAAACCTTGCGGGGATTGCCTGCCATGCATGAGCGATCCCAATATGGTTTTTTTTGGGTGTCTAATAACTGTGAAACATGTGGGCGGGGACTCGAGCATGTCATTCGAGCACCCGTGATACATGGTGCATACCTGCGTACTCAATGCAAACTCAAGTAGCGAGCACTTGCGCTCAAGACTATTGACAACTTATTCAATATGATGACCTACTGTTATCAAATTCTGTGTCGTACCTCTGGGTTCAAAATGTTCACTATAGCCCTTGATAAAATCCTTGATGGGTGTAGTTTCCAAACTGGGGTCAATTGTGGGGGGTTTCCACTATTTAGGCACATCAGGGGCTCTCCAAACGCGACATGCTGTCCTCTCTCGATTCCAATCAATTTTGCGCTCAAAAAGTCACACAGTGCTCCATCCCTTCTGAACTCTGCCGTGCGCCCAAACACTGTATTTTCCCCACATATGGGGTATTGGCATACTCAGGAGAAATTGCACAAAAATTTTTGGGGTCCATTTTATCCTCTTACCCTTGTTTAAATAAAAAAATTGGGGCTAAGACATAATTTTTGTGGAAAAAGTTTGATTTTTTTATTTTCACGGCTCCGTGTTATAAACATCTGTAAAGCACTTGGGGGTTCAGGGTGCTCACCACACATCTAGATAAGTTCCCTGAGGGGTCTAGTTTCCAAAATGGTGTCACTTGGGGGTTTCCACTATTTAGGCACATCAGGGGCTCTCCAAACACAACATGGCGTCCGCTAATTATTCAAGCAAATTTTACAATCAAAAAGTCAAATGGCGCTCCTTCCCTTCCGAACCATGCCGTGCGCCCAAACAGTGGTTTTCCCCCACATATGGGGTATCTGCTTACTCAGGAGAAATTGCACAACAAACTGCATGGTGCAATTTCTCCTGTTACCCTTATGAAAATGCTAAATTGGGGGCTGAAAAACATTTGTGTGGGAAAAATGTGAAAATGTTATTTTTACGGCTCACTGTTATAAACTTCTGTGAAGCACCTGGGGTTTCAAGGTGTTCACCACACATCTAGAGAAGTTCCCTGAGGGGTCTAGTTTCCAAGATGGTGTCACTTGTGGGAGGTTTCCACTGGGCACATCAGGGGATCCCAAAAAGCAACATGGCATCCCCTACTTATTCAAGAAAATTTTACATTCAAAAAGTCAAATGACGCTCCTCACTTTCCGAACCCTGCCGTGCGCCCAAACAGTGTTTTTTCCCCACATATGGGGTATCTGCGTGCTCAGGGGAAATTGCACAAATTTTGGGGTCCATTTTCACCTGTTACCCCTGCGAAAATAAAAAAAATTGGGTCTAAAGTAACATTTTAGTGAAAAATTTAAATGTTAATTTTTTTTTCCCACATTCCAAAAATTCCTGTAAAGCACCTGAAGGGTTTATAAAGTTCTTGAATGTGGGTTTGAGCACCTTGAGGGGTGCAGTTTTTAGGCTGGTGTCACTTTTGGGTATTTTCTGTCATAAAGACCCCTCGAAGAGACTTCAAATGTGATGTGGTCCCTAAAAAAATGGTTTTGTAAATTTTGTTGGAAAAATGAGAAATCGCTAATTAACTTTTAAACCTTATAGCTCCCTAATAAAAAAAAAATTTGGTTCCAAAACTGTGCTGATGTAAAGTAGACATGTGGGAAATGTTAACTATTTTGTGTGACATATCTCTCTGATTTAAGGGCATAAAAATTCCAATTTTTAAAATTGCAAAATTGTCAAAATTTAAGCCAAATTTCCGTTTTTTCACAAATAAACGCAAGTGATATCGAAGAAATTTTACCACAATCATGAAGTACAATATGTCACGAAAAAACAATCTCAGAATCAGGGGGATCCGTTGAAGCGTTCCAGAGTAATTACTTCATAAAGTGATAGTGGTCAGAATTGTAAAAATTGGCCTGGTCATTAACGTGCAAACCACCTTGGGTTGTAAAGGGGTTAGGGGCACAAAGAATTCAATGGCCAAATGACCTCTTGAAGCAGAGATGGCATTCTAAGAGTTGAAACTCAGGACTACAGAACTTCAACTTTATTGTGGAACACAGGCCTGAGAAGCTACACGGCAACGCAGATGCCCAGTTTAGACTTCCCTGTTTGATGACTGAAGGTGCCAAAACCTACGGCTTTGGGCAGAGGGTGGGAATATGTGACAAAGTCACTGGCAAAGTGCGAAAGGGGAGATATGTAGCACTGAGATTGTTAGCTCCAGTAATTAAAGGTGTTTTCCCACAAATTAAAGTTCATTTTAATCAATAGATCTTTGAATAATAATAATCTCCACAATTGGATGTATTTAAATAAAATGTTCCTGTGCTGAGATAATCTTGTAAATGTTTCCCTGTGTAATGGCTGTGTCTGACTATGTATGGAACATGGTCTGATCATACCACATCTCCTGGGCAATGCAATCCCATGCTGTAATGTCTGCATACTCTTTTGCTTCCTCCCCTGCTCAGGAGCTGTGGTATGATCAGACCGTGTTCCGTACACGGTCAGATACAGCCATTACACAGGTGAACATTTATAACATTATCTCAGCACAGGAACATTTTATTTAAATACATCCAATTGTGTAAATTATTATTATTCAAAGATCTATTGATTAAAATGAACTTTCTTTTGTGGGAAAACCCCTTTAAACATAGGAAAAAGGATCCATCACACGAAGGAATAAGGGGTTAATCAGCCATCTTTAGTGCTAGGGTGATTAACCACATGTAGAAGGAGGAGGTCAGAGAATAAAATCCCAACCTTTTAGAGCATTTGTGCATGGGTTGGGTCTGGAGGTGAAAGCTCTGAGCTGTTTTGTCTTGTGAAGGAAAGATAAACCTTGGGTTGTTTGTTCCTGAAGCGGGCGGTTATCCATAGTAACAAGGACTGTGCCATATGTTATGTTTTGTTTTTCCTGTTAGGCCGGGAAGGCCATGTTTGCTTTTGCTAACATTGCTGTGGTTTATGCAGTGCTCTTAATAAACCCAGCAGAAGATTTAAAGAGACAGTGTTCCTGTGTACCTCTCTGTGCAACCAAGTGAGCTGATCTACCACAGTACATTATTTACACCTGATTAATCATGATGTTGGCATCGTCAATTCGAGGTAGGTTAGCATCTGCCCCCCATCTTAACTCTAAACCCCAAAAACGACAGACATCATGACTTGGATGTAATTGGCCACAGTGGCCTTTTATTAGCGCAATAATAAAACCGTGTTTGAAACCGCCACACCTGGGACTCGACATTCCTTTTGCCGTAAGTCCCACAAATCACCAGACCCAAATACCGCACATAAACGAGGAATCCATGTCCTGTGGACACTCCCATACCAATTTATAACCAACTTCAATGGCCCTAAGCACGCATGCACTCGCAAGGGGGCCGCCCAGGCAAACCTTCGACTCACTAGGAGTCATCTTGCAGCGCTCAGGAGAGGAAAAAAAACCTGTGGAGGAAACCTCTAGAGAACCATGGCTGTCAGACTGTCCTTCCCTTGGACTTAGAAGGATACTCATCTTAACGATTTCAGGCGTAGCACAGTTTAACATGACACAGTGTACACAATGATTAATTACGAAACACAGAGTAAAGCTTCCCTCCAACTCTGGTTATGGCTGCCTATCATACTCAAATTGCCACTATGACCCGTGAAGTTTACCAAAACAGGGAGGGCGGGTGGGACTTGTGTTGTGTCCTGAAAGGGGGGAAAGAGACCAGGCCACTCCCTTGGTGGCCTTATAAGTGAACCCCACCTTTCCCCACCCTCCCTATACCTGTCCCCACCTATGCCGCACCCCCCTCATGCTGACTTCTGCCACCACTGCCTTAGACCAGTCCTCCAGCCATTTCTTGATATTGGTATCATCAATTCGAGGTGCGTTAGCCCCTGCCCCCCATATTAACTCTAAACCCCAAATGGCTTGGATGTAATTGGCCAAAGTGGCCTTTTATTATCGCAATAATAAAACCGTGTTATATATATAGATAACATGGTTATAGGTCGCGTTAAGGTCCTTGAAGCTAAGAAGGGTCTGGTGATCCCAATGACGTAACTCCACTTACTCCCAGCCACTCACATCAAGCTCGGGAGCACCAAGAACCCCTCGAAACGGAGGGTTCAAAAACGGTTTGAAAACACCGCACCCGGAACTCGACATTCCTTTTGCTGTGAGTCCCAAAAATCACCAGACCCAAATACCACACATAACCGAGGGATCCATGTCCTGTGGGCACTCCAATACCAACCAATTTCAAGGACGCTAAGCATGCCACCACGAGAGTACTTGACAACCTTAAGTACTCGAGACCCCCCTTCCTCTCATAAAAATCACCTGCTCGATGCTCCTCCACAAGGCTGATGACCATACGTCAATTCCGTCACTGTTCAAATGAACTCCATCACTCAACAAAAAATTCTCCAAGCCAAAATGCCTGATTGACACTCCCCCTTTTTCGGAAACAAATTTTGAAACCGCCCTGTTCACTTTCCTCTGTGCTCTATTCAGACTCTATCGACCTAGCGTTTCGCCAACTCTTGCGGGGAACAATCTCTGACCAGACTGTTATCATCCCCGGAAAAGATGCCCAAAGCCATAAAAAATCTTGCCTGACGTCTCTAATTAGTTCCCTACATGGCCGAACTCCTAAGTCATTACCCCCCACGTGTAACAGCAGTATGTCCGGGGGGCGATCCAAACGAACAAATTTATTTACCTCCCGCAATACCTTGTTCCACCCCATGCCCCTAAAGCCCGGCCAGCGTATAGCAGCTCTGTCTCTTGAGATGCCGAGTTACTTTCCATCTCGTCACACGTCTGCCGCAACGCACCCCAGTGGACATAGGAGTGGCCCATTATCCAAACCAGTAGAGAGGGACCTAAGCAGAAAACAAGATATGATTAGAACACACCCATACACATTTATCACAAGTTAACTACCGCCTCCAATCTCACGTATGATAAAAAACGCTTTGATTCCCACCTCCCTATGCATTTAACGGTATCCGCGTTCACCTATCCTATTGCACCTATCCAGAAGGAGTGAGGGGCAAATCTGAGCGGATCCAATCCCACCCTCTTCAGACATTTCCTAAAAATGCTGGTGAATTGGTATTGTGATAAGAATGTTCTGTATTCGTGACACAACAGTGGCCCACTCGCATTGCCCCCAAACCCCCTGAAACGTTCGAAGGTATTTAAAGGACACATCTCTGACCCCCGCACTGCTCCCAACCATACCTTCTTCCCTCTCCCCACTTGGTCTGTTTACGAATGCCTTAACCAAAATTCAACCCCTTCTTTTGTTGCCCACACATCCCTTGTTAGCACCCACCCCCACCTTTTTTCTTGGATGGGGCTACCAGCTCGCTAAACCTTAGTGTCCCGAAAAACGCTCAGGAAAAGGCTAACTGGAAGAGCGTTATCTCATAGTCAGAGCTGCAGATCCTTACCAGTTCCTTCCCCAAACGTACCAGTATCTTAAACGACACAGGGGCCGACCATTCCTCTGTGCCCGCCCCCGACGAAACCCTTTGACTGCCTGCTTTACTAGGGGATTCTTTGTCAGATCTCTAATCCCCCTAGTCCTAAAGCCGAATCCCAGGAACGTGATTAACCGATTTACCTTGGATTCAGACCAATCCTCCCGAGCCCCTTCGCATTACCTATACCCCTCAGCAGACCCTCCCACAACCTCCAAGCTGTTTGATAGGCTTTCCGTGTGCTAAGGGATAGGGACGATTTAATTAATGGTTGGGCTGCACAAATGTCAAGTTCCATAAGTGTTGCGGGCACTCGAGCCCCCTCTCCTCCGCCTCCGGGGCCAGCGACCGAAAGCGATCCAACTGAAAACGAGAAAGGGCGTCAGCAATTGAATTCCATTCGCCTGGTATGTGCAAAGCTGTTATCCAGGCATTTATCAAAAAAACTCCAATACCAGTCGCCTTAACACCCTGTTTACTCGTGGGGAAGATGCCGACATATTGTTAACAGCCAAGACTACCCCCTTGTTGTCGCAGCGGAAACAAATCCGCTTGTTGCGAAATTGCTGACCCCACAGTGTAACCGCTACTGTTATCGGGAAAATTTCAAGCAGTGCTATGTTTTTTACCAGTCCTACCTCCTTCCAATCCTCGGGCCATTCCCCCATGCACCATTGGCCCTTGAAATAAGTGCTGAACCCTGTGCTACCTGCCCCGTCCGTGAACAGCTCTAGGTCGACATTGTCCATCACCTCTTCCATTATCAATGAACGCCCGTTATACCCCTCGAGGAAGGTGGCCCAAACCGACAAGCTCTTTTGACAATCTGATGTAATGGTGAGGGGCCTTTATGCCCGCTGTCGCCCCTGCCAACCTTCTGGAGAAGATGCGCCACATGGGCATCACCCTACATGCAAAATTCAGCTTCCCTAGGAGCAATTGTGTCTCCCTCAACGTCATCTTTTTTAGCCGCCTAGCCCTTGCCACTTTGGCCCTTAATGCCACCACCTTCTCATCTGAGATACTGATCAGATACTGGTAGGCCAATTTCAAGTTTCTATTGGTAATGGGGACCTCAACCGAGACGGAAGGGATCTTGAAACCCACCTCAAAGCCTGTCGCCAGCAGCTCCGCTATTTCCCTATCTAGGAATCTATTTAGAAAGGGAAGCATTTTTGCTAGTTTCACCGGCGTCACTCCTTTGGGAATTGCCAGGAGTGCCCCCCCCTTTTCCTTTCTTGAAACATCTATGCGCCCCATGTGAGGACCCATTACAGAATGAGCAGGCATGCTTGTATTTACAGTCGGCACCAAATTTGCACTGGCTCTCATTGAACTGCCAGCATAATCCTGACCTCTGCCCGCTCCGTTGTCCCGCCTGTCCCTTGTCTCTTCCCCTGCTTCCATGACCGGATGACCCGGCCCCCCGTGGAAAGGGCTGCCCAAACCTAGCCGGGGCCATTACCCTCAACCACAGCCCTATATCCTTCTGGTCCCCGCTGATTGATGGTCTTACTGCCTTTCTTTATCGAAATTGTTTGTCGTATCTAAGCCAGGTTTGCCCTCCGTAAACTCTATATGCCTCACCTATAGCATCTAGGTAGCAAAACAGGGCCGAACAGTTTTCCGATGCCTTCTCCCCTATGACACTTGCTAGGATAGTGAAAGCCTGCAACCAATTGGTGAAGGTTTGTGGGATTAATCTCCACCTCCGTTTTTTCTCGTCCTATTTTTTTTTTTATCATCATCACTCTTATTCTTGTCAAAATTAAACATCTCTAACGGCAGGAGCGAAAATATTTTGACATACTCGTCCTTCCAAATTTGCTTCTTTAAATGGGCACCCGGGGACCCTCGTAGCAGATGAATACCATGCCCCGTGTCCTATCATCCAGATGAACCTTATCCCCTTTCTCCTTTGTGGTCTGCTCCGACACGGGTGCAGGACTTGCCGCTGGTGCCTTCGGATCCTTTTCCCCCTGCCCTACCCCCTCGCTCCTCACGACCCCGCCCCCCAATGGGACCCAGGCTGACACTGGAGCCGCTGGTAGATTGTGCGCCTCCAGCGTGGCTACGGAATTTTTCAGAACAGTAAGCATGTTCTAGATACCCACCCCTTCCTGTGAGGGTACGATTTCTGAGGTGGCCCTGCTGGATTCCCTCCCCTTACTACTTGTTCTAACTCGGCCGCCCTCTGGCTGTGCACTACACTCTGTGACATTAATATGGGAGGAAACAGACATGACATAGTGTAATACTCACCGGGCTGCCTTACCAGCAGTCTAGTGCAACCGGCAGCCTAGTCCGACGGGGGCGCCGCACTTGCAGGGGCTGCGATCCTGTTCCGTAGCTGGCCATCTGGGCCACTTGTTCCTCGAACCAGCCAGATGGGTGCTCCATGGCCGCCGTCCTCAAGGCCTCCAGCAGCTCTTTCCACCAACATGATCAAGGTAAGGTACTTGTGTTGTGTCCTGAACGTGGGGAAAGAGACCAGGCCACTCCCCTGGTGGCCTTATAAGTGTCCCCCACCTGTCCCCACCATCCCTATACCTGTCTCCACCTATGCCGAACCCCTGTCATGCCGCCTTCCACCCCACTGCCTTAGGTGAGTGCTCCAGCCTTTTCTTTGCCTTGGTGCCTGTTTTTTGAACAGTTGT
The DNA here is from genome assembly GCF_046119375.1 of Phyllobates terribilis. Lineage (NCBI taxonomy): Eukaryota > Metazoa > Chordata > Amphibia > Anura > Dendrobatidae > Phyllobates > Phyllobates terribilis. Next base: position 757,917,056 of record NW_027362761.1, read on the forward strand.
ATGTGTTTTGCGCCTTTTTTGTTTATTTTATATGTGCTCGCCTGTTTGCTTTTGTTTTCTGCTTTGTGGGCAGAGGTAAGCAATTTCAGCTGTTTTCGCCTGATTCATGCAGCTCAACTCCAGTCCCCTCTGTGTATTTTTGAGTAAGTCATTTTGGCCCAATTTTTGCGCCACTTTGTGAAGCGTGCAACACTCGGTGCCACGCAGTTGCAAAAAAACGTACAAGACAGAAAAATGACCATTTTTAACTTTCTGACAAATTTAAGAATTTGATGCCAAGAACAGCAACTAATAGTACAGTACAAAACAAAAAAGGAAAAAGACTTAAAACCAAAATGTAAATGATGAAGCGTGGCCTTAAAATTTGCTACATTTTTATTTTGCACACTTGTTTAATAGTTATTACATTCTTTCATCCACACCGACACTACAAATGTGCTTCGTTGCATGAGCTTTTTTGGCTATCACATGTATTCTACCTAGCATTTCTGGTTGATTCAAAAGTGTTTCCAGAATGGGATAAGTGCGTTAAAAAATGATGAAGTTTCCTCTGACAGCAACACTGTGAAATATGAGTCTGTTCTCTACAGTCAACTTTCATTTCTGTCATTGACACCTTTAGCCATTCAGCCCCTTAGTCACCTAACTCACAGTACCCTGTGGGCTAAGGAAGAGATTTCACAAGATCACCTTCAAATTGTCACTTGGATGACATGGGGCTTGAGGAGGTGGAATAGATGATTCAAACTCCTAGCTGTGTTGCTGGTACTGCCATCCATGGTGGCATTTGTAGTGGTATTCTGAGTCAGAGAAAATCTAAAGGTGGGAATTAGGCATGGGGCGGGAGCTCAGAACATTTTTGATATTGAGACAACTTTTAGTTGAGACATGGGTAACACTGATGATTAGGAACTAAATTGGGGTGCCAGTGAGGGGATATCATCAGAAAGGGAGGGTGGTGGAGTCGGCGTTGGGCCACGTTGACACGATTAGTATTTGGTCAGTATTTTACATCAGTATTTCTCAGCCAAAAGCAGGAGTGGGTGAAAAATGCAGAATGGTAACGTGTTTCAATTATACTTTTCCTCTGATTGTTTCACTCCTGGTTTTGGCGTACAAATACTGGTGTAAAATACTGACCAAATACTGAACATGTGACCAGGGCCTTAAAGAGCATAGCCGTTGTGAAGCCAAAAGATCTTCTGATGGAAGATCAGCTTCTTCTGCAGTAAACTCAGGAGTAGGTGATGTCGCAACTGATGTTGGTGTAGGAGGCTCAGCAGTGCCTGAAAGCTATGTTTGTGGTGGTAGTGTTGGAGAATCCTATGAGTGGGCATCTCGGGTGTGGAAATTCTTTTCCACGTTGCCAGAGGACAGATCTATTGCAGTGTGCAGGCTCTGCTGTTGGAAAATAAGCCAAACATCCTGACACTAGTGTTGAGCGATCACTAAAATGCTCGGGTGTTCGAAGCTCGGGCCGAGCTCACCGTGATACTCGGGTGCTCGACCCGAGCAACGAGCCCAATGTTAGTCTATGGGAGACCCGAGCATTTTTGTGGTGGCACCTCCGTCTGTAGAAAGCCTAAAAAGTGCCCAAAACAATAGTGACAGTGCTCGCTTTTAATGCCCCTCAGAAGAGATGTGGAGGTCAGAGTGGTGTAACAAGACGCTTTTAATGCCCTTCAGAAGAGACGTGGAGGTCAGAGTGGTATAACAAGATGCTTTTAATGCCCCTCAGAAGAGACGTGGAAGTCAGAGTGGTATAACAAGACGCTTTTAATGCCCCTCAGAAGAGACGTGGAGGTCAGAGTGGTATAACAAGACGCTTTTAATGCCCCTTACAAGAGACGTGGAGGTCAGAGTGGTATAACAAGACGCTTTTAATGCCACTTACAAAAGACGTGGAGGTCAGAGTGGTATAACAAGATGCTTTTAATGCCCCTTGGAAGAGACGTGGAGGTCAGAGTGGTATAACAAGACGGTTTTAATGCCCCTTGGAAGAGCCATACAGTACAGCATCTTAAAAATATTATTCCCATTATTGGGGAGTGGGTCTCTCACAGTCTTTGCTTATGCCTTCCAAGCAAAAGCTGACAAAAATCAGGATGGAGGAACGTTCAATAAGGGCAACATGGACCACGGTCACCCTGGTGGTATAGTGGTGGTGGAGGCTGAGGATAAGGAGAAAACATAAAACAGCCAAAATGAGGAAGCGTATACCCATGTGTGGGTGTGAAGCAGTGCATGTGAATACACCTCCCGAAATAACAGTGGATTTGACTTTGTTACTCTGCTGTCATTTGGTGGTGATGAGAAGTCTGGCCCAATCCAGCCCTTGTTCATTTTGATAAGGGTCAGCTTGTCAGCATTGTCAGTTGACATGTGAGTGCTCTTATCAGTTATAATTCCCCCAGCGGCACTAAAAACACGTTCCGATAACACACTAGCGGCAGGGCAGGCCAGGTCCTCCAAGGCGTACAGAGCGAGTTCATTCCAAGTGTCCAGCTTGGATATCCAATAATTAAAAGGCACAGAGGAATCACGGAGGACGCTGGTACGGTCGGCAAAGTACTCCCTCACCATCTTTTGAAACATTCCACTCCTTGTGAGAGTACCCCGCGCCTCAGGGTCTGTCCGAAGGGAGGGTCTGAAAAAACTGTCCCAGAACGTTGACAGTGTTCCCCTGCCTCTGCTGGATTGAAGTTGCGTCTCTCTCGCATGTACGCCTTGTTTGGGCAACGAACTGTGACCTCTGCCGCTAGCGTGTTCAGATGGGAATTTTTTTAAGAGTTCTGCAGCAAGGGCTTAATGGTACTGCCCCATTTTTGTAGACCTCTCCACCTCAGGAATAAGAGAGTGAAAGTTCTCCTTGTAGCGGGGGTCTAAAAGTGTCACCAACCAGTAATGACTGTCACCCAACATTTTGACAACGCGAGGGTCACGGTTAATGCAGCGTAACATAAAGTCAGCCATGCGTGCCAGACTGGTAATGGGCAAGACTTCCTTGTCCTCACCAAGATGATGACTGACCATGCTCTCCTCCTCCTCCTCCTCCCTGTCCTCTGGCCACCCTCGCTGAACCGACGGTATGACAATTGTACAGGTACTACCGTCTACAGCGCATGATACAAGCTCCTGTTCTTCCTCCTCCTCCTCCTCTCTCTCATTGTCCCCCAATGCACGTTGGGATAAGATGAGGCTGGGCTGTGTGTAATCGACCGCTACTGCTTCTTGATCCATCTCATCATACTCTGGCTGCAATGCCTCCTCTTTAATTCTCTGCAGAGGGCGTTGCAAAAGACTGACAAGTGGAATGCTGATGCTAATGATGGCGTGATCGCCACTCACCATCTTGGTGGGCTCCTCAAAGTTTGTCAAGATGGTACATATGTCAGACATCCAGGTCCACTCCTGAGGTCTTATGTGTGGAGTCTGACCTGAATATCGATGGCCTTGTTGCAGCTGGTACTCCACAACTGCTCTCTTCTGCTCACAAATCCTTTGCAACATGTGGAGGGTAGAGTTCCAACGTGTGGGGACATCACACACCAGTCGGTGTGACGGAAGCTGCAAACGCTGCTGCCACACAGTAAGGGCGGCGGAAGCTGTAGCTGACTTGTGAAAATGAGCTGACAGGCAGCGTACTTTGACGAGCAGATCTGGCAACTCGGGGTACGATTTAAGAAACCGCTGAACCACGAGGTTAAGCACATGAGCCAGGCATGGTACGTGTGTGATCTTGCCTCGCCTCAGAGCCGCCACCAGGTTACGGCCTTTGTCACACACGACCATGCCTGGATGTAGGTTCAGCGGTGTCAGCCACAGATCTGCCTGCTCTTTCACAGCTGTCCACAACTCACAAGCAGTGTGAGGTTTCTCACCTAAGCTTATGAGTTTCAGCACAGCCTGTTGCTGCTTGGCGGAGGCAGTACTGCAGTGCTTCCAGCTTGTAACTGATGTGGTGATATCTGAGATGGAGGCTGAACATGAGGAGGAGGAGGAGGATGATGCGCAGGAGCTGTACACTGTGGGGGCAACTCTGACTGACATAGGGCCCGCAATCCTCGGTGTGGGGAGGATGTGTTCCGTCCCAAGGTCCGACTGGGTCCCGGCTTCCACTATGTTTACCCAGTGTGCCGTCAGAGAGATGTACCGTCCCTGGCCACAAGCACTTGTCCACGTGTCCGTTGTCAGGTGGACTCTCCCAGTAACTGCGTTGTTGAGGGCACGACAGATGTTTTGGGACACGTGCTTGTGTAGTGCGGGGATGGCACACCGGGCAAAATAGTGTCGGCTGGGGACTGAGTACCGAGGGACGGCCACCGCCATAAGGTTGTGGAAGGATTCTGTCTCCACCAGCCTAAAAGGCAGCATTTCCAACGCAAGCAGTCGTGAAATGTGCAAATTTAGGACTGTGGCATGTGGGGCGTTAGCTACGAATTTCCGCTTTCGTTCGAAGGTCTGGGATATGGTCAATTGAACGCTGCAGTGGGACGTGGACGTTGATGCTGTTTCTTGAGAAACTGTCATAACAAGTGAAGACTGAGAGGAGGGGGCATCTTTGCATGCAGTATGGACAGGGGATTGCCTTGCACACACAACAGGGGGTTCTAATGCACGCACAACAGTGGAAGAAACAGTGGTGACACCCACTGACACTGGTCGTCGACCCTGGGGTTCGCCCCACAAAGTCAGGTGCTTTGCTGCCATGTGCCTGATCATGCTGGTGGTGGTCAGTAGTGTTGAGCCACCCCCGTAGTGTTCGAGTTCGGTTCGGTTCGTCGAACACCCGTGTGTTCGCCGAACTGTTCGTCGAACTGTTCGTCGAACACCTTCGAACACCGTTAAAACCAATGGCAGGCAAACAAAAACACATAGAAACACATAGAAAACACCTTCAAAGGTGTCCAAAAGCTGACAAACTGCTCAGAAGACACAACTAACACATGGAAAAGTGACAAGCACATATAGTCATGAGAAAAGAAAAGAGGTGGAGGAGTAAAAGGAGGGGGAGACACAGATATAGGCATGTCATGCCCTTCTAAAATCCAAAAAGTGAGAAGCCGACACGTTCAGTCCGCTCCTGCCCGTGCCACCTCCGTGTCGCCGGGTTTGTGCCAGAGCCGCGGTGAACCCTGACGGCCAGCCCCCCTCTCCCAATACTGGTGCCTGTCCGCTGGTGGGTCGAGCGAGCCCCCCTGTGGTGGAGGCAGCTCTAAGCTTTTTAATTTAAATTGTCTCTCTAATTTGAATGAATACACTTTAAATCCATTTACAAGGATCTATTGGAGGGCAAGTCTCATGCCAGCAGCCGCGTAATTCCAGCTCCAGTAGCGTCCACTAAAGCTGCTGCAGTTAAAAAGCTTTTATAAGGATCGAGCTCGGCTGTCCACCGCAAGGCATCCTACTGCCAGTCCCAGCCCCTATGCCTTGGGGTGCCTCCTGATGCTCTTCACTGAGTATCCCGTGGTCCCGAAGCATTTCCTTTGAAAAAATTAAGTGTCCAAACTACAGGTGGTGTAGCTTGCTTAACAGCCGGGATAATCCGCTGACTAGCAGACACTTCTACTAGGCACAAAGTATTTCCTGGGCTAGATGCAGTTAAAAATTTGTAATTAGATACTCTCGTTGGATGCTGAGAAAGCATTCCATAGAGTCTCCTGGCACGCCATATATGATTCTCTTAAAAAGCTTGGGGTAGGGGTCTAGGGGACCCTTTTATAGCCAAAATCACGGCCCTGTATCGCAATACGTCACCTAGGCTGAAGATAAATGGAACTGTAGCACCCTGAGGGCTCGGTTGCTACAGAGGTATTGCACCTCACCCAGAGGTGTGATATCTCACTCTCAGGTAAGGATGGAGTGTGGATCAGGACCCGACACCTGCATGCATTACACCACATTGCCGTGGGGCAGGGCGACCAATATGCCCCTGAGATGGGCAGGACAGTCCCTGTCCCTGGCTGGAGTGGGGGGAGGGAACACTGAGGAAGGGGAACCCTGTAGTGCAGGAGCAGGGAGGAAGCAGTTCCTGGGTGCATTGAGAAGGGAGTATAAAAGGTGGGCACCATCTTAGTTCAGTGCAGAGAAGTCTGAGCAGAAGTGGCAGGGAGCAGGGGCTCTGCATGAGCTCTGCTCCGGAGGCGGGCCTAGTAACAGAGGCCCAGGCCTGGAAGAGGGAGAAGGAAGGAAGAGGAGCGGAGAAGGCTCCAGGAACGAGGAACGAAGGGATCCCAGGGGTGCGGACGGGCGAGTCGCCACCGCACGCCCGAATCCACCTGCATGGAGGGGTCAGGCCAAAGGGGGAGACCGGTCCCCGAAACTAGTGGAGGCAGGAAACGACCCTCAGCTAGAAACCGGAGGCTGTGACATTTTATGTGGCGCAGCCCCTCGCTACACCCGCTAGGAGGGCAGCACATAGGGTCAGGTAAACTGGCGCCAAGTTTACCAAGAGGAGGCCCGAGGCAGCCGGACAGAAGGGTTGGTAAGAAAGGCCAGACAAAGGACACACAAAGGGGGTCCTGTGAAGCGCTCCAAAGTTATCTGGGAGTTGTCTGAGCCCCTCACCTGGTGAGCACAGTACGATGTGGGCAGCAGTTACCTGCAGACGTGGTCTGGATAATAAGAACTGTGAGTAAAGGCCCTGGACTGCATCACTGACTCCGTGTCGTTACTGCTGCTGCCCTGCACCATCATCCCCATCCTCCGCATACACTGCCCTGAGGCTATACTGCTCCCGTGGGGAGTTATGCTACGCTCTGCTGCACCCACAACACCAGCCTCAGCGGTCTGCCCTGCAGCGGCGGTTCACTCTGACCGCAATCCACGGGTGGCGTAGTCGGACATTTAAACATCAAAACCACATAAATAGTTCCGCCACTGGTTTGACCACCCTGAGCCACGGAACCGGGTCGCCGCCACGAAGACTACAACCACCAGCATCCACCAAAAAGGGTCCGGCTCCGGGTGTCCCAAGGCCCAGGGGGTGCATCAGAACATTTTCATCACCTTTCACAATCACCAATGGGACAAGGCAGGGATGTCCTCTGTCCCCTCTCTTATACATCCTATTGACGGAGCACCTGCTCTCATCAATTCGCCATAACCCCAATATTAGGTGGATTGAGGTGGGAGGCACCGAGTACAAGTGCTCTCTATTTGCTGATGATGTACTAGTATATATCACTCAATCACATATATCCATCCATGCTGTTATGGCTGAAATAGATCACTTTGTTACATGGTCAAATTTTAAAATCAATGCAGCGAAGTCTGAGGCCCTCGATGTCTCCCTCCCCAAATCCATATAGGATTCCATCCAGTCCAACTTTCCCTTTGCCTGGCCCTCACAGGGTATCAAATACTTAGGAATTCCTATTCATAGAGACCTCTCCCATCTATGTTATCTTAATTTTGGGCCCTTTATTAAACAACTCCATACAGACCACGGTTGGTAAGTTAGAACTGTAAGATTCACTACGTGAACCACTGGTGTTTTGTGGAAAAGCACATGTACACTGTGTTCCAAATTATTATGCAAAAAGTGTTTAGGAGTGATAAGGGAAGAATTTGTTTGTTTGTCAGTTAAACTCATTGATGGTGATGTGTGTCAGGGCTCTTTATATCACTGTAAGCAATTGAAGACACCTGTGCTAATTAGTTTGGCAGGTGTGTCCAATGAAAGGCAAGACTACTTAAGAAGGCTGTCTCACATTATTAAGCAGCCTACATTTTCTGCCAAAATGGGAAAGAAAAAGGATGTGTCGGCTGCTGAGAAGCAACAAATTGTGGAGTGTTTAGGTCAAGGCATGACTACAATCAACATTGTGCGATGATCAGGATGAAGTGTCTTAGCAATCAAGAAGTATGTAGCTGATTCACAGTACACACGTGTGCGTGCTGATAAGGGCAAATTGAGGACTCTTTCCTACAGGCAATTACGTCAGGTTAAAAGAGCAGCGGCAAAAAAGCCTTGTCATAGCAGCAGACAAGTTTTTGAAGCTGCTGGTGCCTCCAACGTCCCCCGAACAACAAGATGCAGGGTCCTTCAGAGGTTTGCAGCTGTGCATATGCCATCCTGTCGACCTCCTCTATCCACTTCACACAAGCAGAAACGGCTCCAGTGGGCCAAACATTACATGAAGACTGATTTCAAAACTGTTTTGTTCACGGATGAGTGCCGTGCAGCGCTCGATGGTCCAGATGGATGGAGTGGAGGATGGCTGGTTGATGGACACCCCACGCAAACACTGCTACAGCGCCAACAAGGAGGAGGTGGAGTAATGTTTTGGGCTGGAATCATGGGGAGAGAGATTGTCGGCCCCTTTAGGATCCCTGAAGGCGCTAAAGATGAACTCCATAATGTATGTGGATTTTCTCAAACAGCACTTCCTGCCATGGTTCAAGAAGAAGAACCATGTATTTCACAGCAAGATCATTTTTTTGCATGATAATGCACCATCTCATGCTGCACATAAAACATCTGCATCTCTGGCTGATATGGGCATAAAAGGGGACAAACTTATGGTGTGACCCCCATGCTCCCCTGACCTCTACCCCATTCAGAACCTCTGGAGCATCATCAAAAGGAGTGTCTATGATGGCGGGAGGCAGTTCACATCTAAGCAACAGCTCTGGGAGGGTATTCTGTCCTCATGCAAAACAATTGAAGCAGAAACCATCCAAAACCTGACAAATTCAATGGACGAGAGAGTTCAGAAGCTCGTTTCGAACAAGGGGTCCTATGTGAAAATGTAACATCACCTAGAATAAAGTTTTGAGTTGAAAACTGTTTGATTTCAGTTTCTAATAACTTGCTAATGCTTATAATTTCAAAAATGACCATTTTTTTGGTCTTTATTAAAATGAAAAGGTTGATCGAAAAGTTTGGGGGATCTAAGAGTGTGGCAACCCAGTAGTCATGATTACTTCGAATTCTGACAATATGAGGGTCATGTTGCAGGTAGTGCAGCAAGAAGGCACTTATGTGTCTTGCGCATCTCGGAGCCCCAAAATTATTTTCCGGGCTAGATGCAGCTAAAAATTATTATTAATTTTAAATCTGGTGGAGCTTAGTATAGATGGGCTAATAGGATCAGTGCTGCACACTGCTACAAAGCCCAAATTATTTTCCAGTCAAGATACAGATAAACATGATTAGTAATTTGAAAGCTTAAAACGGTTGGTAGGGTGATTTTAACCAATCATCAAGCTTTTACTCTCCCCAGGATGACACAGGGGTAGAAAAGTCGTTTCGGATCCATGATTTGTTCATCTTTATGAACGTGAGTCTGTCTACATTATCAGTGGAGAGCCGCGTGCGCTTATCTGTCAGCACACCACCAGCAGCGCTGAACACACGTTCAGACAGAACGCTGGCTGCGGGGCATGACGAGATCTCCAAGGCGTAAGTGGCTAGCTCCGGCCATTTATCCAGATTGGAAGCCCAAAAAGAGCAAGGGTCCAGTGACACAGTCATGGCTTCAATGTTTACTTGGAGATACTCCTGTACCATCGTCTCTAGGCGTTGACTATGTGTCAGACTTCTTGTCTCCTGTGGCCTTGCAAAGGATGGGCTAAAAAAGTGGTGAAATGATTCCGCAAAATTGATGTTACCAGCAGATACTGTGGTTCTGTTACGGTTTGAGTGCTGAACACTTGACGGTCCCATGGTTGGCAAGTTGGAACTGTGAGATTCACTATGTGCACCACTGGTGTTTTGTGGAAAAGCACATGTAAGATTCTGCAACAGTCTCTGCTAATACTCCTGCATGCGTGCATCCCTTTCTATGGCAGGAATAATTTCTGCAAATTTACTTTTGTACCGGGGATCTAACAGTGTGGCAACCCAGTAGTCAGGATTATTTCTAATTCTCACAATTCGAGGGTCATGTTGCAGGTAGTGCAGCAAGAAGGCACTCATGTGTGTTGCGCATCCAGGAGCACCAAGTCCCTGTTGTGTTGGTGGCGAGGTAACAATCATGCTTCCTTCCTCTGTCCTCTCCCCCCAACCTCGCACAACAGAAATGTGATCATGGTCTCCCTCATCTGATGAGTCTTCCATCAGTTCGTCCTCCACTTCTTCCTGGGCTCCTGCACCTTCCTCACTAGTTTGGCTGCTACCATGCGCCCTGGTAAAACCATCTCCCCCACCCTCACATGCCTGCCGTCTTGGTGCTGCCGACCGTCTGGACCTTGCAGATGTTAGCCCTTCCGCATACAACTCCTCCTCCTCTACTTCCTCCACCTCCTCTTGTGCCACCACCTGACTCCGAATTCTGTTTAACATGTGCTCCAGCATGTAAATCACTGGAATAGTCATGCTGATAATGGCATCGTCAGCACTAAACATCTTCGTCGCCATTTCAAAACTGTGCAGAAGGGTGCATAGGTCCCTGATCTGAGACCACTCCTCCAGCGTGATTTGCCCCACCTCCGGATCTCGTTGGCCCAGGCTATACGTCAGAACGTATTGCACCAGGGCTTGTCGGTGCTGCCACAGTCGCTGCAACATGTGCAGAGTTGAATTCCACCGGGTAGGCACATCGCATTTTAGCCGGTGAAGTGGCAGGCCCAACGACTTCTGTAGAGATGTAAGTCGCTGAGCTGCGGGATGCGAACGGCGGAAGTGAGCACACAGCGACCGTGACCTCTGCAGAAGGCCATCTAGTCTGGGATAGTGGGCTAAAAATTGCTGGACAACCAGGTTCAACACGTGAGCCATACAAGGCACGTGTGTGACATTGCCCCGGCGAAGGGCCTCACCCAGGTTTACAGCATTGTCGCACACGGCCTTCCCTGGTTTCAGGTCCAATGGAGACAACCATTCATGAAATTGGTTCTCCAGAGCTGACCACAACTCCTCAGCTGTGTGACTCACATTTCCCAGACATTTCAAAGTAAAAACCGCCTGATGACGTTGAGCCCTACTGCCAGCATAGTAAGGAGGTGTGCAGGATCCCTTCTGCGCAGTTAGAAAGCTTGTGGCATGACCAGACAGGCTTTGGGTGCAGGTGGAAGACCGAGAGGAGGTTGAGGAGGCAGAAGCAGTGGAGGAACTTTGACATAAAGAGGATTGACGCACAACTCGTGGGGACGGCAAGACTTGGACAGCAGCCCCTTGTCCTGCTGTCACCATAGTTACCCAGTGCCCAGTCAGCGACATGTAACGCCCCTGTCCATGCCTACTCGTCCAAGTGTCTGTGGTGAAATGCACCCTGTCACACACAGAGTTTCTCAAAGAAGCGGTGATGTTGTGTGCGACATGCTGGTGGAGCGCAGGCACACCTTTCTTTGAGAAGTAGTGCCGACTGGGCATCTGGTACTGGGGCACTGCGACGGACATAAGGTCTCGAAAATCCTCTGTGTCCACCAGGCGGAAAGGCAGCATTTCTGTAGCCAAGAGCTTGCAGATGGTGAAATTCAACCTCTTAGCTTTCTCATGGCTAGGAGGAAATGGTCTTTTACTTGTACACATCTGAGGGACCGAGGGCTGGCTATTGTGCTTAGACGGGGTTGATAAGGGTGTCCCCGGCAAACTGCCGGTCTGTGAGGAAGATGCAGGCGGACATGTTAGGTTGCCTTGATCCAAAGGTGGTGCTATCGATGTCGGACAGCGCTCAACACCAGCTGGTGTTACCACCTCCAAAGAAAATGATGACCTGCCAATCACGCTGACTGTTGCGGGTAAAGAGGTGGCAGGTCTGCGCCCCAAAACAGGTGTGACTGCTGTCCCCCCAGTCACAGAGGATGAAGAGGCCGCGGATGCACAAGATATGGCAGACGGTGGTTGGCCCGGCCGGCTAGGCTGCATTGTAGCGCACTGAGCTTCCCACTGCAACTTATGCTTCATGTCCATGTGCCGGTTCATGCATGAAGTACTCAAACTATGTATTTTTTGGCCTCTACTTAGCTTTTGCTGACAAATGTTACAGATAACACGAGTTGGGTCATCTTTATCGATCTGAAAAAATGCCCAGGCTATGCAAGGCTTAGCACCCATGCAACCTGAAGAGCCACCACGACTTGTGGTGAGAGGCAGAGTTGTGTTTGAGGATGCAGTTGTTGATGTGCTTCCAGTACTACGTCTCTGTCCAGGAAGGCGCAACCTGACCTCGTCGTCACTAGTATCTTCCTCCACCTCCTCTGCTGACCTCATCTCTTGGCTGACTGTGGGTTGACAGTAAGTGGGATCTCCAACCTCATCATCATCATCACCCTGTGCGTTATCACACCCGTCGTCCTCAGAGCCAACCTGTTCCTGCCCTGACAAAAAACTAAAGTTGTCGCTCCAATCAGATATTTGAGTCTCATCATCGTCTTCCTCATTGTCTCCACCAACAGGAGTTACAGTTTGGGAATGAGGGTCTACATTATGGTCAGAACCTTCTGCGTCTGGTCCTGGATCCGATTCATAAAGATTCTGGGCATCAGTGCAGATCATTTCCTCGTCTGGATTCACAGAAGCGCTGGAGTCGACCTCTGATTCCCAGGCTATAGTATGAGTAAACAGCTCTGCAGACTCAACCATCTGTTCTACCTCATACTCAGACGGGCAGCTGGAGATTTGGGAGCTGTGAGGAAGCAAGTGCGATTGGGGTGACACCTTTGAGGACTGGAGTATTTGTGATGTTGAAGTTGATGTAGAGGAGAGCCCACTTAAAGGAGCACTTGATATCCGTTGAAGCACCTGCTGTTTTTGTGCCTCATCTGGAATTTGTAGCGATTGGCGTGGCCGTAAGAAAGGGATCTTATCACATTGTCCGCTAAAAGAAGTAGACATTTTAGTTTGGCTGGAAGATGGTCTTTCTTCTGCAGATGTTACTGTTGCTTTAACACCTACCCCACGGACACAACCTTTTTTCCCCTTCCCAACACGCCTATTCCCCTTTCCACCAGCAGCAGGCCTTTTTCCACTCATTTTGGTGGTTAACTAATTCACAACTCTGGAGTTGTTTGCACAAAAAAACAATGGATGGGAACCGAGCAGAGCTGAGTGGCCAAACTGTGGTATTAGGCCAAAACTATTGACTGGGTTAGATGCAGAAAAAATTATATTCAATTTGCAACCTGATGGAGGTCAGTATAGATGGACTAATAGAGAAAGTCCCACACACAGCTAGAAGCCCAAATATTTTTTCAGAGGTAGATGCAGAAAAAAATATATTCAGTTTGCAACCTGATGGAGGTCAGTATAGATGGACTAATAGAGAAAGTCCCACACACTGCTAGAAGGCCAAATATTTTTTCAGAGCTAGATGCAGACAAAAAATTATTTTTAATTTGCAACCTGATGGAGGTCAGTATAGATGGACTAATAGAGAAAGTCCCACACACTGCTAGAAGGCCAAATATTTTTTCAGAGCTGGATGCAGATAAAAATTATTTTTAATTTGCAACCTGATGGATGTCAGTATAGATGGACCAATAGAGAAAGTCCCACCCACTGCTAGAAGGCCAAATATTTTTTCAGAGCTAGATGCAGAAAAAAATTATATTCAGTTTGCAACCTGATGGAGGTCAGTATAGATGGACTAATAGAACAAGTCCCACACACAGCTAGAAGCCCAAATATTTTTTCAGAGGTAGATGCAGAAAAAAATTATATTCAGTTTGCAACCTGATGGAGGTCTGTATAGATGGATTAATAGAACAAGTCCCACACACAGCTAGAAGCCCAATATTTTTTCAGAGGTAGATGCAGAAAAAAAATATATTCAGTTTGCAACCTGATGGAGGTCAGTATAGATGGACTAATAGAGAAAGTCCCACACACTGCTAGAAGGCCAAATATTTTTTCAGAGCTGGATGCAGATAAAAATTATTTTTAATTTGCAACCTGATGGAGGTCAGTATAGATGGACTAATAGAGAAAATCCCACACACTGCTAGAAGGCCAAATATTTTTTCAGAGCTAGATGCAGAAAAAAAATTATTTTCAGTTTGCAACCTGATGGAGGTCAGTATAGATGGACTAATAGAACAAGTCCCACACACAGCTAAAAGCCCAAATATTTTTTCAGAGGTAGATGCAGAAAAAAAATATATTCAGTTTGCAACCTGATGGAGGTAAGTATAGATGGACTAATAGAGAAAGTCCCACACACTGCTAGAAGGCCAAATATTTTTTCAGAGCTAGATGCAGACAAAAAATTATTTTTAATTTGCAACCTGATGGAGGTCAGTATAGATGGACTAATAGAGAAAGTCCCACACACTGCTAGAAGGCCAAATATTTTTTCAGAGCTGGATGCAGATAAAAATTATTTTTAATTTGCAACGTGATGGAGGTCAGTATAGATGGACTAATAGAGAAAGTCCCACCCACTGCTAGAAGGCCAAATATTTTTTCAGAGCTAGATGCAGAAAAAAATTATATTCAGTTCGCAACCTGATGGAGGTCAGTATAGATAGACTATTAGAACAAGTCCCACACACAGCTAGAAGCCCAAATATTTTTTCAGAGGTAGATGCAGATAAAAATTATTTTTAATTTGCAACCTGATGGAGGTCAGTATAGATGGACTAATAGAGAAAGTCCCACACACTGCTAGAAGGCCAAATATTTTTTCAGAGCTAGATGCAGACAAAAAATTATTTTCAGTTTGCAACCTGATGGAGGTCAGTATAGATGGACTAATAGAGAAAATCCCACACACTGCTAGAAGGCCAAATATTTTTTCAGAGCTAGATGCAGACAAAAAATTATTTTCAGTTTGCAACCTGATGGAGGTCAGTATAGATGGACTAATAGAACAAGTCCCACACACAGCTAGAAGCCCAAATATTTTTTCAGAGGTAGATGCAGAAAAAAAATATATTCAGTTTGCAACCTGATGGAGGTCAGTATAGATGGACTAATAGAGAAAGTCCCACACACTGCTAGAAGGCCAAATATTTTTTCAGAGCATAATGCAGACAAAAAATTATTTTTAATTTGCAACCTGATGGAGGTCAGTATAGATGGACTAATAGAGAAAGTCCCACACACTGCTAGAAGGCCAAATATTTTTTCAGAGCTGGATGCAGATAAAAATTATTTTTAATTTGCAACCTGATGGAGGTCAGTATAGATGGACTAATAGAGAAAGTCCCACCCACTGCTAGAAGGCCAAATATTTTTTCAGAGCTAGATGCAGAAAAAAATTATATTCAGTTCGCAACCTGATGGAGGTCAGTATAGATGGACTATTAGAACAAGTCCCACACACAGCTAGAAGCCCAAATATTTTTTCAGAGGTAGATGCAGATAAAAATTATTTTTAATTTGCAACCTGATGGAGGTCAGTATAGATGGACTAATAGAGAAAGTCCCACACACTGCTAGAAGGCCAAATATTTTTTCAGAGCTAGATGCAGACAAAAAATTATTTTCAGTTTGCAACCTGATGGAGGTCAGTATAGATGGACTAATAGAACAAGTCCCACACACAGCTAGAAGCCCAAATATTTTTTCAGAGGTAGAGGCAGAAAAAAATTATATTCAGTTTGCAACCTGATGGAGGTCTGTATAGATGGATTAATAGAACAAGTCCCACACACAGCTAGAAGCCCAATATTTTTTCAGAGGGAGATGCAGAAAAAAAATATATTCAGTTTGCAACCTGATGGAGGTCAGTATAGATGGACTAATAGAGAAAGTCCCACACTCTGCTAGAAGGCCAAATATTTTTTCAGAGCTAGATGCAGACAAAAATTTTTTTTTAATTTGCAACCTGATGGAGGTCAGTATAGATGGACTAATAGAGAAAGTCCCACACACTGCTAGAAGGCCAAATATTTTTTCAGAGCTGGATGCAGATAAAAATTATTTTTAATTTGCAACCTGATGGAGGTCAGTATAGATGGACTAATAGAGAAAATCCCACACACTGCTAGAAGGCCAAATATTTTTTCAGAGCTAGATGCAGACAAAAAATTATTTGCAGTTTGCAGCCTGATGGAGGTCAGTATAGATGGACTAATAGAACAAGTCCCACACACAGCTAGAAGCCCAAATATTTTTTCAGAGGTAGATGCAGAAAAAAAATATATTCAGTTTGCAACCTGATGGAGGTCTGTATAGATGGATTAATAGAACAAGTCCCACACACAGCTAGAAGCCCAATATTTTTTCAGAGGTAGATGCAGAAAAAAAATATATTCAGTTTGCAACCTGATGGAGGTCAGTATAGATGGACTAATAGAGAAAGTCCCACACACTGCTAGAAGGCCAAATATTTTTTCAGAGCTAGATGCAGACAAAAAATTATTTTTAATTTGCAACCTGATGGAGGTCAGTATAGATGGACTAATAGAGAAAGTCCCACACACTGCTAGAAGGCCAAATATTTTTTCAGAGCTGGATGCAGATAAAAATTATTTTTAATTTGCAACCTGATGGAGGTCAGTATAGATGGACTAATAGAGAAAGTCCCACACACTGCTAGAAGGCCAAATATTTTTTCAGAGCTGGATGCAGATAAAAATTATTTTTAATTTGCAACCTGATGGAGGTCAATATAGATGGACTAATCGAGAAAGTCCCACACACTGCTAGAAGCCCAAATATTTTTTCAGAGGTAGATGCAGAAAAAAATTATATTCAGTTTGCAACCTGATGGAGGTCTGTATAGATGGATTAATAGAACAAGTCCCACACACAGCTAGAAGCCCAATATTTTTTCAGAGGTAAATGCAGAAAAAAAATATATTCAGTTTGCAACCTGATGGAGGTCAGTATAGATGGACTAATAGAACAAGTCCCACACACTGCTAGAAGCCCAAATATTTTTTCAGAGGTAGATGCAGAAAAAAATTATATTCAGTTTGCAACCTGATGGAGGTCTGTATAGATGGATTAATAGAACAAGTCCCACACACAGCTAGAAGCCCAATATTTTTTCAGAGGTAGATGCAGAAAAAAAATATATTCAGTTTGCAACCTGATGGAGGTCAGTATAGATGGACTAATAGAACAAGTCCCACACACTGCTAGAAGCCCAAATATTTTTTCAGAGCTAGATGCAGAAAAAAATTATATTCAATTTGCAACCTGATGGAGGTCAGTATAGATGGACTAATAGAATGATGCTATGCCCAAAAGATTTTACTTCACTAGGTGTAGTAAAAAAATTGGTATTCTATACACAGGTGGTATATCTTGCAACACAGATAGGCTACTCCACTGACTAACACACTCTGCAATAGGCCAAAAAGGATTAGCTTTGCTAGATTCAGCCAAATGCTGTGAAAAAAACTTGCACAGCACTGGCACAGACCTGCCTGGCAAAAACTGATAGGAACTGATGTAACCTAGTCCTGAAAAGGACTCCAATTACAATTAGTCTTTACTCCCACAATCTATCTATTTAAGAGCACAGACCTGCCTGATAAAAGTCGTAGGAAATGCTGTAACCTAGTCCTTAAAAGGACTGCATTCACAACTATTCCCTACTCCCAAGCTATCTGTAGATTTGTGCGAAAATTGGCTTGAAATTAACAAGGTATAGTGCACACAGCAACAGCGGTGCCGTCTAACACGCAGCTGCAGCAGTGAGAAAATGGTGGCGACGGGGAAAATGGCTTGGTCTTATAGGGCAAGGACATGTGACATACACTGCCAATGACACATGCCCTTGCTTGTGTGAAAAAAGCACTTTGCTCCGTGTGTGCGCTGCTGATAGGCTCACAGATTGCACCTCCCCACTGTAAATGCGGGAAAGAGAAAAAAAAATGGAGATCTTCATTATTCCTGCAGAGATCCATCCCCTGCCCCTCCCCTCACCCCGCTGTACACTCAAACTGCGTATTAACATTAATTTTCATCATTACTGAGAAAAAATCCAGTTATGATTTTGGTGCACGAACAGTTATCGAACATAACCTCGAACAGCCGAATTTTTCTCAAATCGTTCGTGTTTGCCGAACGGCTCGAACACCGCCCAAAACAGCTCGAATTTGAGATTGGCGAACAGTTCGAGTAGAACAACGCTCATCTCTAGTGGTCAGGCTGGTAGTTTTGTCACCCCTGCTGATGCTGGCATGGCAGGTGGTACAAATGGCCTTTTTGGGGTTACCAGCAGAGTCTTTAAAAAAATTCCAGACTCTGGAAGACCTACAGGTTGTACTGGCAACGTCCCTCATGTTGGTGTTACGGGGAACTGTTGCCCGCCTTCTGTGTGCGGCCACCACATTGCTTCTTCCTGCCTGTTGGGGTACTCTGCCTCCCTCACCCTGTGTGCTGCTGACCTCGCTCTGCATGTCCTCCTGCCATGTTGGGTCAGTTACTGGATCATCCACCACCTCCTCCTCTTCCACTTGCGCACCACGATCCTCCTCCTCACTTCCTGGCAATTGTGTCTCGTCATCGTCCACCTCTTGTGACAAATTGCCAGCGTCGACTTCCTGTGGCCGTGGCTGTTCAAATATTTGGGCATCGCTACATGGGATCTCCTCTTCCACACTTCAAGCGGAGCAGGCAAGGGGCACAAATCTGGAAATGGACCAGTGAACAGCTCTTCAGAGTGTCCAAGTGTGGGATCAGTTGCTGTCTGACGACACTCGGCATGGTGGGATGAAGGAGCATCAGGGTGAGGAGGAGTATGCGGTCGAGACTCACGGCTACTAAGATTTGACCATGTGGATGACAGACCGGAGGTGGTGGTGCCCAGGTAACTGGAAGTATTGTCTGCTATCCAATTAATAACCTGTTCACACTGATCAGTTCTCAATAGTGGTGTTGTTCTGTGCTTCCCTAGTAATTCCGTCAAGAATTGGGAGCGAGAAGATGTGGCTGTTGGTTGTGGCACATTTTCACCTTGGCCACGGCCCCATCCTCTGCACGAACCATCACCAGAACGTCCACTTCCACGTCCCTTGCCACGCGCCTTGCCCATTGTAAATGAAGTAAAATAGCTTACACTCGCACTATCAATGGAAAAAGGGTAATAAAAAGTAGATTAGAACCGTGGAAGAGGAAAACCACAGTTCTATTTCTCTGGCCTACACCCGACTCTTTTAAAATCAGGGAGAAACTATTACTGTTTTTCTTTACGGAAAAAATCCCAAAAGCTGAATAATAGAGATTTTTTACCGTGGAATGGCAAAACCACAGTTATTGTATACTGGGGTATACCAGACAATTTTAAATAGATATATTTGCGGCTGAAGAGTGAGCGACACACTCAAACTGTTTTTTTTTAGGTAAAAATGGCACAAAAGTGGATAATACAGAGGTTTGAACCGTGGAATTGCAAAACCACACTTCTATTTCTCTAGCCTTCACCAGACTATTTTCAACAGATATATTTGTTTCTGAACAATCAGGAGACACTATTACTGTTTTTCTTTACGGCAAAAAATGCCAAAAGCAGGATAATACAGAGATTTGACCCGTGGAACTGCAAAACCACACTTCTATTTCTTGGGCCTACACCAGACTATTTTCAACAGATATATTTGTGTCTGAACAATCAGGAGACGCTATTACTGTTTTTCTTTACGGCAAAAAATGCCAAAAGCTGGATAATAGAGATTTTTTTACTGTGGGATGGCAAAACCACAGTTATAATTTACTGGTGTATGCCAGACTATTTTAAACAGATATATTGATGTCTGAACAATCAGGAGACACTATTACTGTTTTTCTTGACGAAAAAAATACCAAAAGCTGGATAATAGAGATTTTTTACTGTGGGACGGCAAAACCACAGTTATAATTTACTGGTGTATACCAGACTCTTATAAACAGATATATTGGTGTCTGAACAATCAGGGGACACTATTACTGTTTTTCTATATGGCAAAAAATGCCAAAAGCAGGATAATACAGAGATTTGACCCATGGAACTGCAAAACCACACTTCTATTTCTCGGGCCTACACCAGACCAATCTATTTTCAACAGATATATTTGTGTCTGAACAATCAGGAGACACTATTACTGTTTTTCTTTACGGCAAAAAATGGCAAAAGCAGGATAATACAGAGATTTGACCCGTGGAACTGCAAAACCACACTTCTGTTTCTCTGGCCTACACCAGACTATTTTAAACAGATATATTTGTGTCTGAACAATCAGGAGACACTATTACTGTTTTTTTTAGGTACAAATGGCCCAAAAGTGGATAATACAGAGGTTTGAACCGTGGAACTGCAAAACCACACTTCTGTTTCTCTGTCCTACACCAGACTATTTTAAACAGATATATTTGTGTCTGAACTGTCACATACACACTTTTTTTGGTGGGGGGGAGGACACCAAAAGGTTAATAAGACGGGTATTTGTACAGTGTGAAAGAGGAAAAAAAAAAGAGGATTTAGATGAAAAAAAAGGATTCTTCCTGGCCCCCCAGCCAAGGGGGCTCTCACTGGCCAGATTAGCCCGCAGCTTGGGCCTAGCCTGGCCTTCAGCCACACAGACGTCAGCTTGTCTGGAGCTGCAGCATGGTGTCACACTGTCTGCTTCCCACTGACTGACTTCCTGAACGCCACCCCCCAGTATTTATATACCTGACAGGGCTCCATCTAGTGGACTTGGGTGGAGGTGTCTGCATGTATTTAGGCCACTGGGGAGAATTCCATCCATGCACCCCTCTGGGATCTGTGGCACCAGTGCGCATCAGGGCGCCACAACAGCGCCTGCTGTGAACTCACTAATCTGGCCATGATGCCTTTGATGGGGACGAGTTGGTATAAAGATAACTTTTATCAGCATGCCTAGCTACTGGGGCTTATGGAATGGATCGTTAGGATCATAATTAAGAGGCACATAATGTGCTCACAGCTGTTTAAAGCTAATCTGTCAGCAGGTTTTCACTATTTAATCTGACAGCAGCATGGTATAGGGATAGAGATCCTGATTGCAGCGATGTATCTTTTAGTTTACTGGGTGCGGCAGTTTTGATACAGTTAGTTTTCTTTGCCGTAGATTTAGCAGACCTTAAAATGTAGAGGGCTGTGTAATACCGACCACACCACTGGCAGCTTTCTGTGTACAATGTATATTGGCAGAAAGCTGCTAATCAGTGCTGCTGTGTGGCTGGACTAGGCAGCTTGTTCTGTAGTGATAATCTCCTGCTGATGAAACACTGATTGTATTGAAACAGCAAAATTCAGCCCAGTAAGTGACACATCACTAGAATCAGAGGGTCTTCCTCTCTATCATGCTGCATGCAGATTATATAGCAAAACCCTGCTGACAGATTCCCTTTAATAACAGGGTAATAGGAATCCAGATTCCCATTCAAATGAGTCTATCACCAAATTTTTACTATCCAACCTCATGGCAGCATGATGTAGGGGTAGAGACCCTTATTCTTGAACGTTGCATAAAACATTAGAAATAACAAATATATACATATATACCACAAGCAACCTCAGAATTTAAGTCTCTTTTGGTGAGGTTGCCCAAAAGGATGTCCATCTTACAGGGCAGAGTACTTGGTAGCTGGAGGGACCTGTCCCAAACCCTCAACGTAGGCCCTGGGGTGGCTGCAGGGCATGAAGATCCCGAGCTGGACCTCCGTTGGAGCCACTCCAGACAGGTTTTTCTTCTGAGGTCACCTAGAGGGGCACTCCAGGGAGTGCAATTATTTACAAGAAATAGTTTTTGGGCTGCACATAGTCCTCAGCCACAGTTCTTTATGTAACAAGGGAAGTGTCCATTTCACTTGAATTGTCCATTAATGAAGGCAAAAATCTAAGTTAAATGCATATACAAGAAAATACATAATATAATTCAATATAATACAATACCCCAGGGGTAACTATCTACACTTGTCAGAAGTTTAACTATTTTAGTGCATCTGACAGGGGGTCGACCTCTCGTAGTACGTGTAGATCTGCGTAGTGCGGGGGTCTGGGTGGTATCAATGTCTGCATTTTCAGTTACCCTACCAGTACTACGTGTGACTAAGTTGTAAAACTGCCTTAACCTCTCTCTGGGACTGGCAAGTTCACCATTGGCTGGGCCTTCTTGCTCTTCACCTGCCGAAGATCCTTCGTCCGGGGATTCTTCTTGAGCTGGCTCTTCTGCAGCACTTACAGGGTCAACTTGCTGTGGAGGGTTCTCTGGCTGTTGATAGAAGTGGATCACAGGTATTATTACTGCTCCTCCTAGTTGAGGCCAATCTGCCGGGAAGTCTCCTAAGTCAGTATGGATTACTGCTTCTTTAGGTTCCTCCGGGATAATGAGAGGCACTTCTTCTTGGGGCTTTAGCAGGTCTGGACACAACTTCAGATGGTCTCTAGATATCGTAGCAGTTGTACTTCCTCCATCTCTACTAATTAGGCAGGTCTTCCTATTATCGAATCTTGACGGTAACACGGTGTAGGGTTCTCTCTCCCACTGGTTATCAAGTTTGTGGTTTCTTCTCTTCCTTTTTAACACTACTTCACCAGGTGTGAAGGGTTCTGCTGGGGCACCTCTGTTGTATTGAGCTTCCTGCTTGTCCCTCACCCAAGTGAGACTGTCTTCGACACAGGCTTGTACTCTTCTGTACTGCTCCTGTCTGGTCGTGTCCCAGTCCTCAGTGGTCACATCTGCTTCTGGTTCTACAACACCGAGCTCCAGGTCCATGGGCAACTTTCCTGGTGTTGCTCGCATGAGATATGCTGGAGTGCAATTGGTGGAACTTACAGGTATGTGATTGTACAGATCTACCAGGTCAGGTAGTAGGTCTGGCCACTGGTTTCTCTCCTCAAGTGGTAAGGTCTTCAGCAGGTCAATGACGATGTTGTTCATCTTTTCACAGAGACCGTTGGTTTGGGGGTGGTACGGTGTAGTTCTGATTTTTTTACACCCGTACAAATGGCAGAACTCCTTGAACAACTCAGCCTCAAAGGCCGGGCCTTGATCTGTCAACACCTGCTCAGGGTATCCATGGGGTCTGCAGAAATACGCTTGGAAAGTCTTTGCTGCTGTCTCTGCCGTCAGGTCTTTGACGGGGTCGACCACCAGGAAACGTGAGTAGTGATCCACCATGGTGAGGGCATAGGAGTACCCTGACCTGCTGGGTGACAGCTCGACATGGTCCAGGGCCACGATCTCCAGGGGTCGAGTCATCTTGATGGGTTGCAGGGGTGCCTTCTGGCTGCTGTAGTCTTTTCTTCTGAGGCTACAGGGTCCACAGTTTGGGCATCACCGCTCAATGGAGATGCACATTCCTATCCAGTAGAATCGACACTTCAGCAGGGTCTCTAGCTTCTTCCAGCCAAAGTGCCCCGCCTGATCGTGGTAGGCCTCCAACACCATTTGGATGTCTGTCTTGGGGACCACTATCTGCCATACCATCTCATGGGTTTTTGGATTGACGTACCTCCGGCACAGCTTCTCACAGTAGATAAACAGCCGGCTTCTCTCGTTCCACAGCTGCTTTGCTTGGAGAGACGCTTCCTTCTCCAGGGAGGAACCTTCTTGGGTTATCAGCTCCTTGATACGGCTGACAACAGGGTCACTGTCCTGGGTCTCCTTCCAGCTGTGGTGAGGCAGGGGGTTTAACGTCTTACCTCGTTGCCTCCTGGAGGCTCGCTGCTCGTGGATCATCCCAGTCCGGTGAAAGGCAGGTAGCTCAATCTCCTCCAGGTCATCCACTTCTTCTTCTGTGTTTGACTGGTGAGGCATCCTGGACAGGGCATCGGCGTTGGCGTTCTTGCGGCCCGCCCGGTATTTAATTGTGAATTGGTAGTTTGACAGCCGAGCCATCCATAGTTGCTCCAAGGCTCCTAGCTTGGCTGTCTCAAGATGGGTCAAGGGGTTATTGTCTGTGTAGGCAGTAAACTTACTGGAGGCAAGGTAGTGCTTGAACCTTTCAGTGATGGCCCAGACCAAGGACAGGAACTCTAACTCGAAGCTGCTTTAGTTCTCCCGGTTCCTCTCAGTCGGGCTGAGTTTCCTGCTTGCGTATGCAATCACTTTCTCTTGGCCTTTCTGCTTCTGACTTAGGACAGCTCCCAGTCCTTCGTTGCTGGCATCAGTATACAGCAGGAACGGTTGGCTGTAGTCAGGGTAGGCTAGGATCTCATCGCCTGTCAGGATCTCCTTTATCTCCTGAAATGACTCGGCTTGCTCCTTACCCTAGTGGAATGGGGGATTTCTGCCTTTAGGGGACTGTCCTACCAGGAGGTCTTGCAGAGGGGCTGCTTTCTTAGTGTAGTCTTTTACAAACCTCCGGTAGTATCCTTCTAGTCCCAGGAACTGACGCACCTCCTTGAGGTTCTTCGGCTCTGGCCACTTCTGGATGGCAGTGACCTTCTCCAGGTCTGGTGCTACTCCTTCTGGACTTACGATGTGCCCCAGGTTCTGTACCTTTCTCTTGAGCAGGTGGCACTTTGAGGGCTTCAGCTTCACCCCATACCGGGACAATGACTCAAATACCTCTGCCAGGTGCTTCAAGTGGTCCTCATACGTCCTGGAGTACACTATCATGTCATCCAGGTATAGTAATACAGTCTCGAAGTTGCGGTGTCCCAGGCAGCACTCCATCAATCTCTGGAACGTTCCGGGGGCATTGCAGAGTCCAAACGGCATACTGTTGAACTCGCAGAGTCCCATCGGAGTGGTAAAGGCCGTCTTCTCCTGATCCTCCTCAGCCACAGCTACTTGCCAGTACCCACTAGTGAGGTCAAGGGTGGAAAAGTAATTTGCAGACATTAAGGCAGCCAGAGATTCCTCAATACGTGGTAAAGGGTATGCATCTTTATGTGTAATGCAATTTACTTGTCTGTAATCTACACACATTTTCATGCTTCCGTCCTTTTTCCTGACTTGCACTAGGGGAGCTGCCCAGGGACTACAACTATCCCTTACTACCCCTGCCTTCTTCATGTCATGCAACATCTCCTTGGCTTTCTGGTAGTGTGCTGGTGGTATTGGCCTGTAACGTTCTTTGATGGGTGGATGATCACCTGTGGGGATTGTACATGCGGATTGTACATGCGTTTTCCTGCCAGGGACATGCGGAAGTGAAGCGTTCTTCACATGCATTTCCGCATGCGGGTTGTCAAGTTCTTTCCAAGCGATTTTAGCATCACTTGGAAAGTGCTTGAGAACTTGGTCACACTATTTAAATCCATGCAAACGGCATGGATTTATATAGTGTGACCTTAAAGAATGGCAAAAAATAAAAAAATAAATCTATACTTACCTTCTGATTAGAGATGAGCGTTGTTCGACTCGAACTGTTCGCCAATCTCAAATTCGAGCTCTTTTGGGCGGTGATCGAACCGTTCGGCGAACACGAACGATTTGAAAAAAATTCGGCTGTTCGAGGTTATGTTCGATAACTGTTCGTGCACCAAAATCATAACTGGATTTTTTCTCAGTAATGCTGAAAATTAATGTTAATACGCAGTTTGAGTGTACAGCGGGGCGGGGGGAGGGGCAGGGGATGGATCTCTGCAGGAATAATGAAGATCTCCATTTTTTTTTTCTCTTTCCCGCATTTACAGTGGGGAGGTGTAATCTATCAGCCTATTAGCAGAGCAGACACGGAGCGAACTGCTTTTTTTCACAAAAGCAAGGGCATGTGTCATTGGCAGTGTATGTCACATGTCCTTGCCCTATAAGACCCAGCCATTTTCCCCGTCGCCACCATTTTCTCACTGCTGCAGCTGCGTGTTAGACGGCACCGCTGTTGCTGTGTGCGCTATACCTTGTTAATTTCAAGCCAATTTTCGCACAAATCTACAGATAGCTTGGGAGTAGGGAATAGTTGTGATTGCAGTCCTTTTAAGGACTAGGTTACAGCATTTCCTACGACTTTTATCAGGCAGGTCTGTGCTCTTAAATAGATAGGTTGGGAGTAAAGACTAATTGTAATTGCAGTCCTTTTCAGGACTAAGTTACATCAGTTCCTATCAGTTTTTGCCAGGCAGGTCTGTGCCAGTGCTGTGCAAGTTTTTTTCACAGCATTTGGCTAAATCTAGCAAAGCTAATCCTTTTTGGCCTATTGCAGAGTGTGTTAGTCAGTGGAGTAGCCTATCTGTGTTGCAAGCTATACCACCTGTGTTTAGAATACGAATTTTTTTACTGCACCTAGTGAAGTAAAACCTTTTGGGCATAGCATCATTCTATTAGTCCATCTATACTGACCTCCATCAGTTTGCAAATTGAATATAATTTTTTTCTGCATCTAGCTCTGAAAAAATATTTGGGCTTCTAGCAGTGTGTGGGACTTGTTCTATTAGTCCATCTATACTGACCTCCATCAGGTTGCAAATTAAAAATAATTTTTATCTGCATCTAGCTCTCAAAAAATATTTGGCCTTCTAGCAGTGTGTGGGACTTGTTCTATTAGTCCATCTATACTGACCTCCATCAGGTTGCAAATTAAAAATAATTTTTTGTCTGCATCTAGCTCTGAAAAAATATTTGCCCTTCTAGCAGTGTGTGGGACTTGTTCTATTAGTCCATCTATACTGATCTCCATCAGGTTACAAAGTAAAAATAATTTTTATCTGCATCTAGCTCTGAAAAAATATTTGCCCTTCTAGCAGTGTGTGGGACTTGGTCTATTAGTCCATCTATACTGACCTCCATCAGGTTGCAAATTGAATATAATTTTTTTATGCATCTAGCTCTGAAAAAATATTTGGGCTTCTAGCAGTGTGTGGGACTTGTTCTATTAGTCCATCTATACTGACCTCCATCAGGTTGCAAATTGAATATAATTTTTTTCTGCATCTAGCTCTGAAAAAATATTTGGGCTTCTAGCAGTGTGTGGGACTTGGTCTATTAGTCCATCTATACTGACCTCCATCAGGTTGCAAATTGAATATAATTTTTTTCTGCATCTAGCTCTGAAAAAATATTTGGGCTTCTAGCAGTGTGTGGGACTTGGTCTATTAGTCCATCTATACTGACCTCCATCAGGTTGCAAATTGAATATCATTTTTTTCTGCATCTAGCTCTGAAAAAATATTTGGGCTTCTAGCCGTGTGTGGGTCTTGGTCTATTAGTCCATCTATACTGACCTCCATCAGGTTGAAAATTAAAAATAATTTTTTTCTGCATCTAGCTCTGAAAAAATATTTGGCCTTCTAGCAGTGTGTGGGACTTGTTCTATTAGTCCATCTATACTGACCTCCATCAGGTTGCAAATTAAAAATAATTTTTTGTCTGCATCTAGCTCTGAAAAAATATTTGCCCTTCTAGCAGTGTGTGGGACTTGTTCTATTAGTCCATCTATACTGATCTCCATCAGGTTGCAAAGTAAAAATAATTTTTATCTGCATCTAGCTCTGAAAAAATATTTGCCCTTCTAGCAGTGTGTGGGACTTGGTCTATTAGTCCATCTATACTGACCTCCATCAGGTTGCAAATTGAATATAATTTTTTTCTGCATCTAGCTCTGAAAAAATATTTGGGCTTCTAGCAGTGTGTGGGACTTGTTCTATTAGTCCATCTATACTGACCTCCATCAGGTTGCAAATTGAATATAATTTTTTTCTGCATCTAGCTCTGAAAAAATATTTGGGCTTCTAGCAGTGTGTGGGACTTGGTCTATTAGTCCATCTATACTGACCTCCATCTGGTTGCAAATTGAATATAATTTTTTTCTGCATCTAGCTCTGAAAAAATATTTGGGCTTCTAGCAGTGTGTGGGACTTGTTCTATTAGTCCATCTATACTGACCTCCATCAGATTGCAAATTGAATATAATTTTTTTCTGCATCTAGCTCTGAAAAAATATTTGAGCTTCTAGCAGTGTGTGGGACTTGGTCTATTAGTCCATCTATACTGACCTCCATCAGGTTGCAAATTGAATATCATTTTTTTCTGCATCTAGCTCTGAAAAAATATTTGGGCTTCTAGCAGTGTGTGGGACTTGGTCTATTAGTCCATCTATACTGACCTCCATCAGGTTGCAAATTGAATATAATTTTTTTCTGCATCTAGCTCTGAAAAAATATTTCGGCTTCTAGCAGTGTGTGGGACTTGTTCTATTAGTCCATCTATACTGACCTCCATCAGGTTGCAAATTGAATATAATTTTTTTCTGCATCTAGCTCTGAAAAAATATTTGGCCTTCTAGCAGTGTGTGGGACTTGCTCTATTAGTCCATCTATACTGACCTCCATCAGGTTGCAAATTAAAAATAATTTTTATCTGCATCTAGCTCTGAAAAAATATTTGGCCTTCTAGCAGTGTGTGGGACTTGTTCTATTAGTCCATCTATACTGACCTCCATCAGGTTGCAAATTAAAAATAATTTTTATCTGCATCTAGCTCTGAAAAAATATTTGGCCGTCTAGCAGTGTGTGGGACTTGTTCTATTAGTCCATCTATACTGACCTCCATCAGGTTGCAAATTAAAAATAATTTTTTGTCTGCATCTAGCTCTGAAAAAATATTTGCCCTTCTAGCAGTGTGTGGGACTTGTTGTATTAGTCCATCTATACTGATCTCCATCAGGTTGCAAATTAAAAATATTTTTTATCTGCATCTAGCTCTGAAAAAATATTTGCCCTTCTAGCAGTGTGTGGGACTTGTTCTATTAGTCCATCTATACTGACCTCCATCAGGTTGCAAATTAAAAATAATTTTTATCTGCATCTAGCTCTGAAAAAATATTTGGCCTTCTAGCAGTGTGTGGGACTTGGTCTATTAGTCCATCTATACTGACCTCCATCAGGTTGCAAATTAAATATAATTTTTTTCTGCATCTAGCTCTGAAAAAATATTTGGGCTTCTAGCAGTGTGTGGGACTTGTTCTATTAGTCCATCTATACTGACCTCCATCAGGTTGCAAATTGAATATAATTTTTTTCTGCATCTAGCTCTGAAAAAATATTTGGGCTTCTAGCAGTGTGTGGGACTTGGTCTATTAGTCCATCTATACTGACCTCCATCTGGTTGCAAATTGAATATAATTTTTTTCTGCATCTAGCTCTGAAAAAATATTTGGGCTTCTAGCAGTGTGTGGGACTTGTTCTATTAGTCCATCTATACTGACCTCCATCAGATTGCAAATTGAATATAATTTTTTTCTGCATCTAGCTCTGAAAAAATATTTGAGCTTCTAGCAGTGTGTGGGACTTGGTCTATTAGTCCATCTATACTGACCTCCATCAGGTTGCAAATTGAATATCATTTTTTTCTGCATCTAGCTCTGAAAAAATATTTGGGCTTCTAGCAGTGTGTGGGACTTTGTCTATTAGTCCATCTATACTGACCTCCATCAGGTTGCAAATTGAATATAATTTTTTTCTGCATCTAGCTCTGAAAAAATATTTCGGCTTCTAGCAGTGTGTGGGACTTGTTCTATTAGTCCATCTATACTGACCTCCATCAGGTTGCAAATTGAATATAATTTTTTTCTGCATCTAGCTCTGAAAAAATATTTGGCCTTCTAGCAGTGTGTGGGACTTGCTCTATTAGTCCATCTATACTGACCTCCATCAGGTTGCAAATTAAAAATAATTTTTATCTGCATCTAGCTCTGAAAAAATATTTGGCCTTCTAGCAGTGTGTGGGACTTGTTCTATTAGTCCATCTATACTGACCTCCATCAGGTTGCAAATTAAAAATAATTTTTATCTGCATCTAGCTCTGAAAAAATATTTGGCCGTCTAGCAGTGTGTGGGACTTGTTCTATTAGTCCATCTATACTGACCTCCATCAGGTTGCAAATTAAAAATAATTTTTTGTCTGCATCTAGCTCTGAAAAAATATTTGCCCTTCTAGCAGTGTGTGGGACTTGTTGTATTAGTCCATCTATACTGATCTCCATCAGGTTGCAAATTAAAAATATTTTTTATCTGCATCTAGCTCTGAAAAAATATTTGCCCTTCTAGCAGTGTGTGGGACTTGTTCTATTAGTCCATCTATACTGACCTCCATCAGGTTGCAAATTAAAAATAATTTTTATCTGCATCTAGCTCTGAAAAAATATTTGGCCTTCTAGCAGTGTGTGGGACTTGTTCTATTAGTCCATCTATACTGACCTCCATCAGGTTGCAAATTAAAAATAATTTTTATCTGCATCTAGCTCTGAAAAAATATTTGGCCGTCTAGCAGTGTGTGGGACTTGTTCTATTAGTCCATCTATACTGACCTCCATCAGGTTGCAAATTAAAAATAATTTTTTGTCTGCATCTAGCTCTGAAAAAATATTTGCCCTTCTAGCAGTGTGTGGGACTTGTTGTATTAGTCCATCTATACTGATCTCCATCAGGTTGCAAATTAAAAATATTTTTTATCTGCATCTAGCTCTGAAAAAATATTTGCCCTTCTAGCAGTGTGTGGGACTTGTTCTATTAGTCCATCTATACTGACCTCCATCAGGTTGCAAATTAAAAATAATTTTTATCTGCATCTAGCTCTGAAAAAATATTTGGCCTTCTAGCAGTGTGTGGGACTTGGTCTATTAGTCCATCTATACTGACCTCCATCAGGTTGCAAATTAAATATAATTTTTTTCTGCATCTAGCTCTGAAAAAATATTTGGGCTTCTAGCAGTGTGTGGGACTTGTTCTATTAGTCCATCTATACTGACCTCCATCAGGTTGCAAATTGAATATAATTTTTTTCTGCATCTAGCTCTGAAAAAATATTTGGGCTTCTAGCAGTGTGTGGGACTTGGTCTATTAGTCCATCTATACTGACCTCCATCTGGTTGCAAATTGAATATAATTTTTTTCTGCATCTAGCTCTGAAAAAATATTTGGGCTTCTAGCAGTGTGTGGGACTTGTTCTATTAGTCCATCTATACTGACCTCCATCAGATTGCAAATTGAATATAATTTTTTTCTGCATCTAGCTCTGAAAAAATATTTGAGCTTCTAGCAGTGTGTGGGACTTGGTCTATTAGTCCATCTATACTGACCTCCATCAGGTTGCAAATTGAATATCATTTTTTTCTGCATCTAGCTCTGAAAAAATATTTGGGCTTCTAGCAGTGTGTGGGACTTTGTCTATTAGTCCATCTATACTGACCTCCATCAGGTTGCAAATTGAATATAATTTTTTTCTGCATCTAGCTCTGAAAAAATATTTCGGCTTCTAGCAGTGTGTGGGACTTGTTCTATTAGTCCATCTATACTGACCTCCATCAGGTTGCAAATTGAATATAATTTTTTTCTGCATCTAGCTCTGAAAAAATATTTGGCCTTCTAGCAGTGTGTGGGACTTGCTCTATTAGTCCATCTATACTGACCTCCATCAGGTTGCAAATTAAAAATAATTTTTATCTGCATCTAGCTCTGAAAAAATATTTGGCCTTCTAGCAGTGTGTGGGACTTGTTCTATTAGTCCATCTATACTGACCTCCATCAGGTTGCAAATTAAAAATAATTTTTATCTGCATCTAGCTCTGAAAAAATATTTGGCCGTCTAGCAGTGTGTGGGACTTGTTCTATTAGTCCATCTATACTGACCTCCATCAGGTTGCAAATTAAAAATAATTTTTTGTCTGCATCTAGCTCTGAAAAAATATTTGCCCTTCTAGCAGTGTGTGGGACTTGTTGTATTAGTCCATCTATACTGATCTCCATCAGGTTGCAAATTAAAAATATTTTTTATCTGCATCTAGCTCTGAAAAAATATTTGCCCTTCTAGCAGTGTGTGGGACTTGTTCTATTAGTCCATCTATACTGACCTCCATCAGGTTGCAAATTAAAAATAATTTTTATCTGCATCTAGCTCTGAAAAAATATTTGGCCTTCTAGCAGTGTGTGGGACTTGGTCTATTAGTCCATCTATACTGACCTCCATCAGGTTGCAAATTAAATATAATTTTTTTCTGCATCTAGCTCTGAAAAAATATTTGGGCTTCTAGCAGTGTGTGGGACTTGTTCTATTAGTCCATCTATACTGACCTCCATCAGGTTGCAAATTGAATATAATTTTTTTCTGCATCTAGCTCTGAAAAAATATTTGGGCTTCTAGCAGTGTGTGGGACTTGGTCTATTAGTCCATCTATACTGACCTCCATAAGGTTGCAAATTGAATATAATTTTTTTCTGCATCTAGCTCTGAAAAAATATTTGGGCTTCTAGCAGTGTGTGGGACTTGTTCTTTTAGTCCATCTATACTGACCTCCATCAGGTTGCAAATTGAATATAATTTTTTTCTGCATCTAACCCAGACGATAATTTTGGCCTAATACCACAGTTTGGCCACTCAGCTCTGCTCGGTTCCCATCCATTGTTTTTTTGGGCAAACAACTCCAGAGTTGTGAATTAGTGAACCACCAAAATGAGTGGAAAAAGGCCTGCTGCTGGTGGAAAGGGGAATAGGCGTGTTGGGAAGGGGAAAAAAGTTAGTGTCCGTGGAGTAGGTGTTAAAGCAACAGTAACATCTGCAGAAGAAAGACCATCTTCCAGCCAAACTAAAATGTCTACTTCTTTTAGCGGACAATGTGATAAGATCCCTTTCTTACGGCCACGCCAATCGCTACAAATTCCTGATGAGGCACAAAAACATCAGGTGCTTCAACGGATATCAAGTGCTCCTTTAAGTGGGCTCTCCTGAACATCAACTTCAACATCACAAATACTCCAGTCCTCAGAGGTGTCACCCCAATCGCACTTGCTTCCTCACAGCTCCCAAATCTCCAGCTGCCCGTCTGAGTATGAGGTAGAACAGATGGTTGAGTCTGCAGAGCTGTTAACTCATACTATAGCCTGGGAATCAGAGGTCAGCTCCAGCGCTTCTGTGAATCCAGACGAGGAAATGATCTGCACTGATGCCCAGAATCTTTATGAGTCGGATCCAGGACCAGACACAGAAGGTTCTGAACATAATGTAGACCTGACTCGCCCCCTGGGCCGTGGGGCACGCGGATCCGGGCAATAGGGAGACGCTGGGAGTACTAGTGGCGGCCCGGTCCCGCGGCTCAGGGTGATCAGACCAATGGTAGTCTGCTACTGTACTTTAGATAGTGTCCGACTACGCCACCCGTGGATTGCGTTATTAGGAACCGCCGCTGCATGCAGACCGCTTGGGGTTAATGAGGTGTGCAGCTTGGGTAGTGTGACTCCACACGGGAAGAGTGCGGCCCCAGGGCAGTATAATGGATGGTGGGAGTGATGGTGGTGAGAGTCCCAGTACCGGTAGTGCTGGAGGCGTGAAGGAGCACACAGACAACAGGTTGCAGTCCAGGGTCTTTACTAAAACAGGTAATCTGACCCATAAACAGTCCCGGCTAGGAGGGGACCTGAATGTCTGAGAGCAATTGGGAGATTGGCCCTGGTCAGGGTGAGGGTGTAGGCCTACCGTGCTTTCTGCGCTCCTTCTGGCTATCTCCTCCTTATAGAGTAACAGCCCACGTTTCCGAGCTCTCCGTGTATTCTCGCCTGTATGACCTGCGACGTGGGTTCCTTTCTGCTCCCAGCCTTGTACGGCTTTGCTGGTCCCTTCTGTTGTGGCAGGGCCTCCAGGCTTCTTAGGCCAAGGAATATACAGTCCCCTGCGGACTGGTTATCTGCTGGGGGATGTGGAATCCTTCCAGCCTCAGACACCAAAGTCTGGTAAATTAAGTTCTTTATCTGCCAAGACAGGCTTTCTTCGCCTCTTGTCTCTGGCTTGTGGCTCTCCTCCTGCCACACTTCCTCTTAGGTGGAGTACAACTGTCTGTCCCTGCTCTGCTCTGGGACAAGTCTCACTCCTGAGACAGGTCGTCAAGTTCTCTCTAACCCTGCCCCCAGTACCAGCTTTTATAGGGGCAGCCTGCTCCCCCTACTGGCCTGAGACAGGAGGTACTGCATGCTAATGTTCCCCTGACTAGAGAACCTCCCCCTTGCTCTCAGACACAGCTTTATTACACTTGTGGCATCCAGGCCAGGGTGACACAGACCCTCATTCCCAAACTGTAACTCCTGTTGGTGGAGACAATGAGGAAGGGGATGATGAGACTCAAATACCTGATTGGAGCGACAACTTTAGTATTTTGTCAGGGCAGGAACAGGTTGGCTCTGAGGACGACGAGTGTGATAACACACAGGGTGATGATGATGAGGTTGGAGAACCCACTTACTGTCAACCCACGGTCAGCCAAGAGATGAGGTCAGCAGAGGAGGTGGAGGAGGATGCTAGTGACAACGAGGTCAGGTTGCGCCTTCCTGGACAGAGACGTAGTACTGGAAGCACGTCAACAACTGCGTCCTCAAACACAACTCAGCCTCTGACCACAAGTCGTGGTGGCTCTTCAGGTCGCATGGGTGCTAAGCCTTGCATAGCCTGGGCATTTTTTCAGATCGATAAAGATGACCCAACTCGTGTTATCTGTAACATTTGTCAACAAAAGCTAAGTAGAGGCCAAAAAATACATAGTTTGAGTACTTCATGCATGAACCGGCACATGGACATGAAGCATAAGTTGCAGTGGGAAGCTCACTGTGCTACAATGCGGCCTAGCCGGCCGGGCCAACCACCATCTGCCCCATCATGTGCATCTGCGGCCTCTTCATCCTCTGTGACTGGGGGGACAGCAGTCACACCTGTTTTGGGACGCAGACCTGCCACCTCTTTACCCGCAACAGCCAGCGTGATTGGCAGGTCATCATTTTCTTTGGAGGTGGTAACACCAGCTGGTCTTGAGCGCTGTCCGACATCGATAGCACCACCTTTGGATCAAGGCAACCTAACATGTCCGCCTGCATCTTCCTCACAGACCGGCAGTTTGCCGGGGACACCCTTATCAACCCCGTCTAAGCACAATAGCCAGCCCTCGGTCCCTCAGATGTGGACAAGTAAAAGACCATTTCCTCCTAGCCATGAGAAAGCTAAGAGGTTGAATTTCACCATCTGCAAGCTCTTGGCTACAGAAATGCTGCCTTTCCGCCTGGTGGACACAGAGGATTTTCGAGACCTTATGTCCGTCGCAGTGCCCCAGTACCAGATGCCCAGTCGGCACTACTTCTCAAAGAAAGGTGTGCCTGCGCTCCACCAGCATGTCGCACACAACATCACCGCTTCTTTGAGAAACTCTGTGTGTGACAGGGTGCATTTCACCACAGACAGTTGGATGAGTAGGCATGGACAGGGGCGTTACATGTCGCTGACTGGGCACTGGGTAACTATGGTGACAGCAGGACAAGGGACTGCTGTCCAAGTCTTGCCGTCCCCACGAGTTGTGCGTCAATCCTCTTTATCTCAAAGTTCCTCCACTGCTTCAGCCTCCTCAACCTCCTCTCGGTCCTCCACCTGCACCCAAAGCCGGTCTGGTCATGCCACAAGCTTTCTAACTGCGCAGAAGGGATCCTGCACACCTCCTTACTATGCTGGCAGTAGGGCTCAACGTCATCAGGCGGTTTTTACTTTGAAATGTCTGGGAAATGTGAGTCACACAGCTGAGGAGTTGTGGTCAGCTCTGGAGAACCAATTTCATGAATGGTTGTCTCCACTGGACCTGAAACCAGGGAAGGCCGTGCGCGACAATGCTGCAAACCTGGGTGCGGCCCTTCGCCGGGACAATGTCACACACGTGCCTTGTATGGCTCACGTGTTGAACCTGGTTGTCCAGCAATTTTTAGCCCACTATCCTGGACTAGATGGCCTTCTGCGGAGGGCACGGTCGCTGTGTGCTCACTTCCGCCGTTCGCATCCCGCAGCTCAGCGACTTACATCTCTACAGAAGTCGTTGGGCCTGCCACTTCACCGGCTAAAATGCGATGTGCCTACCCGGTGGAATTCAACTCTGCACATGTTGCAGCGACTGTGGCAGCACCGACAAGCCCTGGTGCAATATGTTCTGACGTATAGCCTGGGCCAACGAGATCCAGAGGTGGGGCAAATCACGCTTGAGGAGTGGTCTCAGGTCAGGGACCTATGCACCCTTCTGCACAGTTTTGAAATGGCGACGAAGATGTTTAGTGCTGAAGATGCCATTATCAGCATGACTATTCCGGTGATTTACATGCTGGAGCACATGTTAAACAGAATTCGGAGTCAGGTGGTGGCACAAGAGGAGGTGGAGGAAGTAGAGGAGGAGGAGTTGTATGCGGAAGGGCTAACATCTGCAAGGTCCAGACGGTCGGCAGCACCAAGGCGGCAGGCATGTGAGGGTGGGGGAGATGGTTTTACCAGGGTGCATGGTAGCAGCCAAACTAGTGAGGAAGGTGCAGAAGCCCAGGAATAAGTGGAGGACGAATTGATGGAAGACTCATCAGATGAGGGAGACCTTGATCACATTTCTGTTGTGCGAGGTTGGGGGGAAAGAACAGAGGAAGGAAGCATGATTGTTACCTCGCCACCAACACAACAGGGACTTGGTGCTCCTGGATGCGCAAGACACAGGAGTGCCTTCTTGCTGCACTATCTGCAACATGACCCTCGAATTGTGAGAATTAGAAATAATCCTGACTACTGGGTTGCCACACTGTTAGATCCCCGGTACAAAAGTAAATTTGCAGAAATTATTCCTGCCATAGAAAGGGATGCATGCATGCAGGAGTATCAGCAGAGACTCTTGCAGAATCTTACATGTGCTTTTCCACAAAACACCAGTGGTGCACGTAGTGAATCTCACAGTTCCAACTTGCCAACCGTGGGACCGTCGAGTGTTCAGCACTCAAACCGTAACAGAAACACAGTATCTGCTGGTATCATCAATTTTGCGGAATCATTTCACCACCTTTTTAGCCCATCCTTTGCAAGGCCACAGGAGGCAAGAAGTCTGACACATAGTCAACTCCTAGAGACGATGGTACAGGAGTATCTCCAAGTAAACATTGAAGCCATGACTGTGTCACTGGACCCTTGCTCTTTTTGGGCTTCCAATCTGGATAAATGGCCGGAGCTCGCCACTTACGCCTTGGAGATCTTGTCATGCCCCGCAGCCAGCGTTCTGTCTGAATGTGTGTTCAGCGCTGCTGGTGGTGTGCTGACAGATAAGCGCACGCGGCTCTCCACTGATAATGTAGACAGACTCACGTTCATAAAGATGAACAAATCATGGATCCGAAATGACTTTTCTACCCCTGTGTCATCCTGGGGAGAGTAAAAGCTTGATGATTGGTTAAAATCACCTCACCAACCGTCTTAAGCTTTCAAATTACTAATCATGTTTATCTGTATCTTGGCTGGAAAATAATTTGGGCTTTGTAGCAGTGTGCAGTACTGATTCTATTAGGCCATCTATACTAAGCTCCACCAGATTTAAAATTAATAATAATTTTTAGCTGCATCTAGCCTGGAAAATAATTTTGGGGCTCCGAGATGCGCAAGACACATAAGTGCCTTCTTGCTGCACTACCTGCAACACGACCCTCAGATTGTCAGAATTCGAAGTAATCCCGACTACTGGGTTGCCACACTCTTAGATCCCCCACACTCTTCGATCAACCTTTTCATTTTAATAAAGACCAAAAAAATGGTCATTTTTGAAATTATAAGCATTAGCAGGTTATTAGAAACTGAAATCAAACAGTTTTCAACTCAAAACTTTATTCTACGTTATGTTACATTTGCACATAGGACCCTTTGTTCGAAAGGAGCTTCTGAACTCTCTCATCCATTGAATTTGTCAGGTTTTGGATGGTTTCTGCTTCAATTGTTTTGCATGAGGACAGAATACCCTCCCAGAGCTGTTGCTTAGATGTGAACTGCCTCCCGCCATCATAGACACTCCTTTTGATGATGCTCCAGAGGTTCTGAATGGGGTAGAGGTCAGGGGAGCATGGGGGTCACACCATAAGTTTGTCCCCTTTTATGCCCATATCAGCCAGAGATGCAGATGTGTTATGTGCAGCATGAGACGGTGCATTATCATGCATGAAAATGATGTTGCTGTGGCATACACGGTTCTTCTTGAACCATGGCAGGAAGTGCTGTAAGAGAAACTCCACATACATTATGGAGTTCATCTTTACCCCTTCAGGGATCCTAAAGGGGCCGACAATCTCTCTCCCCATGATTCCAGCCCAAAACATTACTCCACCTCCTCCTTGTTGGCGCTGTAGCCGTGTTTGCGTGGGGTGTCCATCAACTAGCCATCCTCCACTCCATCCATCTGGACCATCGAACCTTGCACGGCACTCATCCGTGAACAAAACAGTTTTGAAGTCAGTCTTCATGTATTGTTTGGCCCACTGGAGCTGTTTCTGCTTGTGTGCAGTGGATAGAGGAGGTCGACAGGATGGCGTACGCACAGCTGCAAACCTCTGAAGGACCCTGCATCTTGTTGTTCAGGGGACGTTGGAGGCACCAGCAGCTTCAAAAACTTGTCTGCTGCTATGACAAGGCTTTTTTGCCGCTGCTCTTTTAACCTGACGTAATTGCCTGTAGGAAAGAGTCCTCAATTTGCCCTTATCAGCACGCACACGTGTGTACTGTGAATCAGCTACATACTTCTTGATTGCCAAGACACTTCATCCTGATCATCGCACAATGTTGATTGTAGTCATGCCTTGACCTAAACACTCCACAATTTGTTGCTTCTCAGCAGCCGACACATCCTTTTTCTTTCCCATTTTGGCAGAAAATGTAGGCTGCTTAATAATGTGGGACAGCCTTCTTA
Organism: Phyllobates terribilis; assembly: GCF_046119375.1. NCBI lineage: Eukaryota > Metazoa > Chordata > Amphibia > Anura > Dendrobatidae > Phyllobates > Phyllobates terribilis. Next base: position 757,955,493 of record NW_027362761.1, read on the forward strand.
AGTAGTCTTGCCGTTCATTGGACACACCTGCCAAACTAATTAGCACAGGTGTCTGCAATTGCTTACAGTGATATAAAGAGCCCTGACACACATCACCATCAATGAGTTTAACTGACAAACAAACAAATTCTTCCCTTATCACTCCTAAACACTTTTTGCATAACAATTTGGAACACAGTGTACATGTGCTTTTCCACAAAACACCAGTGGTTCACGTAGTGAATCTTACAGTTCTAACTTGCCAACCGTGGTCTGTATGGAGTTGTTCAATAAAGGGCCCAAAATTAAGATAACATAGACGGGAGAGGTCTCTATGAATAGGAATTCCTAAGAATTTGATACCCTGTGAGGGCCAGGCAAAGGGAAAGTTGGACTGGATGGAATCCTGTATGAATTTGGGGAGGGAGACATCGAGGGCCTCAGACTTCGCTGTATTGATTTTAAAATTTGACCATGTAACAAAGTGATCTATTTCAGCCATAACAGCAGGGATGGATATATGTGATTGAGTGATATATACTAGGACATCATCAGCAAATAGAGAGCACTTGTACTCGGTGCCTCCCACCTCAATCCACCTAATATTGGGGTTATGGCGAATTGATGAGAGCAGGTGCTCCGTCACTAGGATGTATAAGAGAGGGGACAGAGGACATCCCTGCCTTGTCCCATTGGTGATTATGAAAGGTGATGAAAATATCCTGACGCGCCCCCTGGGCCTTGGGACATCCGGAGCCGGACCCTTTTTGGTGGATGCTGGTGGTTGTAGTCTCCGTGGCGGCGACCCGGTTCCGTGGCTCAGGGCGGTCAAACCATTGGCGGAACTATTTATGTGGTTTTGATGTTTAAATGTCCGACTATGCCACCCGTGGATTGCGGTCAGAGTGAACCGCCGCTGCAGGGCAGACCGCTGAGGCTGGTGTTGTGGGTGCAGCAGAGCGTAGCATAACTCCCCACGGGAGGAGTATAGCCTCAGGGCAGTGTATGCGGAGGATGGTGGTGATGGTGCAGGGCAGCAGCAGTAACGACATGGAGTCAGTGATGCAGTCCAGGGCCTTTACTCACAGTTCTTATTATCCAGACCACTTCTGCAGGTAACGGCTGCCCACGTCGTACTGTGCTCACCAGGTGAGGGGCTCAGACAACTCCCAGATAACTTTGGAGCGCTTCACAGGACCCCCTTTGTGTGTCCTTTGTCTGGCCTTTGTTACCAACCCTTCTGTCCGGCTGCCTCGGGCCTCCTCTTGGTAAACTTGGCGCCAGTTTCCCTGACCCTTTGTGCTGCCCTCCTAGCGGGTGTAGCAAGGGGCTGCGCCACATAAAATGTCACAGCCTCCGGTTTCTAGCTGAGGGTCGTTTCCCGCCTCCACTAGTTTCTTGGACCGGTCTCCCCCTTTGGCCTGACCCCTCCACGCAGGTGGATTCGGGCGTGCGGTAGCGACTCGCCCGTCCGCACCCCTCGGATTCCTTCGTTCCTCGCTCCTGGAGCCTTCTCCGCTCCTCTTCCTTCCTTCTCCCTCTTCAGGCCTGGGCCTCTGTTACTAGGCCCGCCTCCGGAGCAGAGCTCATGCAGAGCCCCTGCTCCCTGTCACTTCTGCTCAGACTTCTCTGCACTGAACTAAGATGGTGCCCACCTTTTATGCTCCATTCTCAATGCACCCAGGAACTGCTTCCTCCCTGCTCCTGCACTACAGGGTTCCCCTTCCTCAGTGTTCCCTCCCCCCACTCCAGCCAGGGAAAAGGACTGTCGTGCCCATCTCAGGGGCATATTGGTCGCCCTGCCCCACGGCAATGTGGTGTAATGCATGCAGGTGTCGGGTCCTGATCCACACTCCATCCTTACCTGAGAGTGAGATATCACACCTCTGGGTGAAGTGCAATACCTCTGTAGCAACCGAGCCCTCGGGGTGCTACTGTTCCATTTATCTTCAGCCTAGGTGACGTATTGCGATACAGGGCCGTGATCTTGGCTATAAAAGGGTCCCCTAGACCCCTACCCCAAGCTTTTTAAGAGAATAATATATGGCGTGCCAAGAGACTCTATGGAATGCTTTCTCAGCATCCAACGAGAGTATCTAATTACAAATTTTTAACTGCATTTAGCCCAGGAAATACTTTGTGCCTAGTAGCAGTGTCTGCTAGTCAGCGGATTATCCCGGCTGTTAAGCAAGCTACACCACCTGTAGTTTGGACACTTAATTTTTTCAAAGGAAATGCTTCGGGACCACGGGATACTCAGTGAAGATCATCAGGAGGCACCCCAAGGCATAGGGGCTGGGACTGGCGGTAGGACGCCTTGCGGTGGACAGCCCAGCCCGATCCTTATAAAAGCTTTTTAACTGCAGCAGCTTTAGTGGACTCTACTGGAGCTGGAATTATGCGGCTGCTGGCATGAGACTTGCCCTTCAATAGATCCTTGTAAAAGGATTTAAAGTGTATTCATTCAAATTAGAGAGACAATTTAAATTAAAAAGCTTAGAGCTGCCTCCACCACAGGGGGGCTCGCTCGACCCACCAGCGGACAGGCACCAGTATTGGGAGAGGGAGGCTGGCCGTCAGGGTCCACCGCGGCTCTGGCACAAACCCGGCGACACGGAGGTGGCACGGGCAGGAACGGACTGGCCGTGTCGGCTTCTCACTTTTTGGATTTTAGAAGGGCATGACATGCCTATATCTGTGTCTCCCCCTCCTTTTACTCCTCCACCTCTTTTCTTTTCGCATGACTATATGTACTTGTCACTTTTCCATGTGTTAGTTATGTCTTCTGAGCAGTTTGTCAGCTTTTGGACACCTTTGAAGGTGTTTTCTATGTGTTTTTGTTTGCCTGCCATTGGTTTTAACGGTGTTCGAAGGTGTTCGACGAACAGTTCGGCGAACACAAGGGTGTTCGACGAACCGAACCGAACTCGAACACTACGGGGGTGGCTCAACACTACTTCTGATTTCCACCGGAGTCTTTATTCCATCCGTCCTGGCTTGCCCGCAGCTCGCGGTACACTGAAGGACCTGCCGACGTCAGCGTCGCGTGACCCGTCACATGACTAAATGACGTCATGGCAGGTCCTTCAGTCCACCGCGAGCTGCCGGCAAGAGAAGACAAGCACACCGCGGGCCATCAGAAGTTAAGTATAATATTTATTTTTATTTTATTCTTTTTTTTACAGGTTCTATGGTACCCGGATCCGGAGGACAGTCTCCTCTCCTCCAGACCCGGGTACCATCCGCACATTGAAACGCTTGGATTCCGCATGTACAGATCCAGTGATGCGGAATCCAAGCGTTCCAATGCAAGTCAATGGCGGCGAAAATGCAGCGCTTCCGCAAAATAATTGGTAGTGCTGCGTTTTTTTTCCGCAATGATAACCCACAGCGGAAATTTCCACAGCATGTGCACAGCACATGCGGATTATCATTGGGGAACATGGCAGACCTTCTACCATGCGTTTTTTAAGTGTTTCTGCAGCGTTTTTGCCGCTGCGGAAAAGCTTAAAAAACACATCGGGGGCACACAGCCTAACTGCCTTTCTTTTAAGTTTTCTTCCTTTTTCTTTTTTTTACTAATCCTCCCTTAGTCCTATCCCTTGGTCCTCAAAATGAGCACAGTCAAATTCTGTTCACTAAATGCTAGAGATCTTAATGTCCCTCAAAAACGTTCTCAGATTTTATACTCCATGCAAAAATAGAGAGTTCATATCCTCATGCTACAAGAGACCCATTTCAAATCTGATCAGGTTCCTAAGATGAAAGATAGATATTACAACAACTGGTTTCATAGTACAAACCCTGAAACAAAATCTAAAGGGGTTTCCATCACAGTCCACAAGTCATTAGCATACACTTTACTTGACACACTTATTGACACGCAAGGCAGATACATATTTCTCAAGATAAAAATTGTAGAGTCAATATACACAATTGCTAATTGGTATTTGCCTAACAAGGGTCAGCTTATTGCATGCTGCGCATTTTTAACCGCATTGTCTAATTTTTCAGAAGGTACAGTGATTGCAGGGGGAGACTTCAACTTTACCATGAACCCAAAAGTAGATACCTCTTCGGGTAGGGGAACAGTCCCGTTCAGACAGCTTCGATCTCTCAAAAGGGCCCTCCATGCCCTCCGACTGACCGATGTATGGCGGATAATGAACCCTCAGGGTAAAGATTATACATATTTTTCGCATATACATAACTCATATAGTCACATAGACCTTTCTTTTGAGCCATCATGCTTTGTCTTGGCAACTCGAGACCACAATTGGAGATATTTTGTGGTCGAACAACGCTCCGGTTTTTCTGACGATATCTCTTCCATCCCTAGCCCAACGCTCCAGGACTTGGAGCCTGAATGATAACCTTATTAAAGATATTCTGTATGAATCAGAGTTAAGGGAGTCTATCGACTCTTTCATTCAGATTTACGTTTCTGATCAAACCTGAATCCTTTTACAGTCAGAGACTTTGAAATGTGTCATGAGATGGATCCTCATAAAGCATGGCTCAAGGCTAAAGAAAGAGAGGGCTCAGAAAGTAGGAGAATTATTAAATCAAATTCACTCCCTTGAAATTTTACATAAAGAAATCCTCTCTGCCTCCACTCTTGTTGATTTGACAAAGAAAAGAGATGAATTAAAAGAAATTGTAGATAAAATATATTTAAATCCAGGGAAAAATCAAAACGTTTCTTCTACGATTTTTCAGATAAATGCGGGAGACCATTGGCCAGAATGCTCCACCCATGTATGACGGCTACATTTATCCCAAATGTTAAGGGGAAAGAGGGCAGGGATGAACATAATCCCCAAAAAATTGTAGATCTTTTTCGGTCTTACTATGAGAACTTATATAATATTAAGAATCAATTTGCAGACGTGTCCCTCTTAGACTGATCCAATCAGATTAAAGAATATATCCAGGAAACACCTCTACCCAAGTTGAGCAATTTAATGGTGGAAACTTTGGAAGAGGTGATATCCATAGATGAAATTGACTCTGCGATACAGGCCTCCCCGTCAGGTAAACGTCCTGGCCTAGATGGCTTTACGCTGGCATTTTACAAACAGTTTAGAGAGCAACTCTCTCCAATAATGGCTAAAACATTTAAGGCAATTGATGGAATCACTGGATTTGTCCCCCAATCTCTAGAGGCACGCATCAGCGTACTTCCCAAACTTGGAAACGACCCCTCAATAATTGCTAATTTTAGACCAATCTCTTTATTAAATATATAATCTTTATTAAATATAGATATTAAACTATTTTCAAAAATACTGGCTGACAGGTTAGCTCCTTTACTCCCCTATATAGTCAACAATGATCAGGTAGGCTTCATCAAAGGATGAGAGACTAGGGACAATATCATTAAGACACTACTCATTATCTCCAAAGCAAGAAGTGGCTACACTCCATTAGGTCTTCTATCTATAGACCCAGAGAAGGCTTTTGATAGAGTTCACTGGGGGTTTATGGAGGAAGCATTGAAACTGATAGGCTTGGGCCCTTTTTACCTACAGAAAATAATGGCCTTGTATAAAAGCCCAACGGCACGGGTAAGAGTAAACAATTCTCTTTCTGCTCCATTTGCAATTAACAATGGAACCAGACAAGGGTGCCCCTTGTCCCCATTGTTATATGTAGTGGTAATGGAGCATTTGGCCAATGCCCTCAGAAGCAATAGTAATATTCATGGATACAAAGTGGGATCTAAGTCTTATAAAGCAGCTCTGTATGCAGACGATTTGCTTCTTTACATATCCCAACCACATATAATTTCCAAGGATCCTAAAAGAATTTAATAGATTTGGAGCAGTTAGTAATTTTAAAGTCAATTACTTTAAAACAGAGGCCTTGAATATATATATCTCTTCCACAAGACTGAAATCTCACAAGTTATGACTAAATTCCCATTTAAATGCAGAGAGAATCATTTAAATATTTAGGGGTTCATGTTCCCTTGGACCCTAATAAATTATTTGAGCTTAATCATCAAGCTTTATTGCACAGAACATATGGAGATTTATTGAAATATGGCAAACTGAAGCTATCTTGGTTTGGAAGAATGAATGCAATCAAAATGGATATATTACCTCTTTTTTTATATATTTATTATATATTCTCCACCTCATAGCTTCTTTCGTAAACTATTATCAGCTTTAATCAAATTAATTTGGAATAAGATTAAACCCTGCATAAACATACGGGTTCTCTCTTGTCACAAATCATTAGGAGGAGAGGGCTTTCCGAATTTCTATAGGTACTTTCAGGCTTATGCCTTGATGATGATTTTAGATTGGCACTTTCATGCAGACTCTAAACAATGGGTACGGGTGGAACAGGAGGGCTCAGAAGTCCCTTTACGACATTTACCATGGTGCCAAGAAGACTCAGTGACCTTGGCCAAAAGCAATCTAACTAGGGAAAAACTTAAAACATGGCATTCTCTGAGGAAAAGTATGTTTCCAGGTAGAACTAGTAGCCCACTTACATAAATATTTTATAACCCTTCCTTTCTACCCGGATATTTGCCCGGATCTTTCCTCGGTCAGAGGACACCCGATTGTTTCAGATTTTGGAAAATGGCATGATACCTACTTTTGTATCTTTACAAACAAAATCCCCAAATGTTAAAATCAAGTGGTTTCGAATATTTGCAAATGTGATGCTTTCTAGCAGCACACAATCCTAATGTAAATTCATTCTCAAACTACACCGTCTGTGAAAATGTAGCGCCCCGAGGGTTCGGCCGCTACAGGGGTATTGCACCTCTGCCAGAGGTGTGATATTCCACTCCCAGGTAAGGATGGAGTATGGACCAGGGCTCAGTTAGCTGCATACAGCACACTCACCCCATTTCCGAGGGACAGCTCAGCGGTGCTCCCATTAGACAGAAATGCAGGCACGACAGACCATGTCCCTGGCTGGAGTGGGGAGGGGGGAGGAATACCCAGTGATGTAGGAGCGTAGATAGGAGCCCATTGGTTGCTGGTCACCTGGGCTCATGTTCTAGGGGAAGGTATAAAAGGTGGGCACCATCTTAGATCTGGGTTCTGTCCAGTGAGAGAGGACAGGGAGCAGAGGCTCTGTAGGAGCTCTACTCAGAGGCAGGCCTAGAGAAAAGGCTAGGAACAGAAAGGAACAAGAACAGAAAGGAACAAGAACAGAAAGGAACAGAAACAGCAAGGAACAGCAGGGAAAGAGAGAGAAGAACAGAAGGGCTCAGGAACAAGAAGGCAGAAGGGACCCTAAGAACCCACGAGAATACAGGGTGAAGGGTCAGGCAGATTAAGGGTACCGGATTCCAAGTTGGTGGAAGAGAAACAACCCTCAGCCAAACACCGGAGGTCGTGATCATTTATTGGTGCGACACCTCATTAAACGTGCTAGGAAGGCACCATATAGAACAGCGGGGAACAGGATCCACGTTTACTCGCACAAGTTCGCGGCAGCTGGACAAAAGTGGGTCACTGGTGAGGCAGGCCAGAGAAAGGATAGAAGGTGGTCCTGGGCCATGCTCCTGAACTGCCTGGGGGTTGACCGAGCCCCTCACCTGGTGGACACCGCACGGCTTGGGTGGTCACTACCTGTACAGAAGTGACCCGGAGAATCTGAACTGTGAGTAAAAGGCATTGGACTGTAGTACGTTGTCTGTGTACTCTTTCGCTCCTCCAGCACTAACGGCACTGGAACTCTCTTCACCATCATCCCCACCATCCACCGCACTGCCCTGGGGTTACACTCTTCCCGTGGGGAGTTATACAATCTCAGCTGCACACACCATCAACCTCAGGGGACTGCCTTGCAGCGGGGGTTCCTAATAACCGCAATCCACGGGTGGCGTAGTCGGACATCACTTAAAACATCTAAGGACTACCACTGGTCTGACCACCCTGAGCCACGGGACCGGGTTGCCACTACTACCCCCATCGTCTCCCTATTGCACGGTTCCGAGTGCCCCACGGCCCAGGGGGCAAGTCAGCTTTGGCGTAGTTGGCAGGATTTCGTGCCCGCTAACAACGGGTACTGCGTGCCTGAAGAGAAAGAGACTGTTTTATTGAAATTGACTATGTTGAAAATGGCGCCCGCCCCAGAAGAACGAGCGCCATAATGTGTGCGCCAAAAGACCACAGGAGGCCGGCTCCCATCGTGGGCCAGGTCCCAGAATGGCGCCAAAGAAGGAGCCCACCCCCAACAGCTATGAGTGCGGCTGTGGAGATGTCCATCACGGTGGGGGGGCTGCCCCTGAAAGTGATTGCTACCAAGTTGCCCCGGGACCACCCCCAATGGGGGTGGGAAGAGAAGAAAACTGTGGGGCAGGGCGCGGTCCGGATCAGTCTAGACAGACCGCACCCGGGAATGGACGCATTCCACAGCACCAACCTGTTGGCCCGGAGCCTGCTGCAGGCTGAACCACCCTGCAGCCTGGCAGAGATCCTAGCGCAGCTCCCTAGAGACCCGGAGCGTGCGCAAGCTGCACTGGAGGACCTGGAGCGGAGGATGGTCCGAGCGCAGTGGGGTGCACTCATCGAGTGGAGGGAGGCACTGGCCCGGCAGGCTGGAATCCACCAGCGACAGGCCTCAACCGCACCCCGGAGTCTGCCTGCCTCTGAGGATGGCACACGAGGAGTGAGGGCCGGAGACGACGCCGCGGAGGGAGCCATGAGGACTGAGGCAGGTACAGGGGACGTAACCACCCCAGGCCCAGCAGCTGCAAGCCTGCCCCAGCCACCCATCGCAGAACCCGAAGCCCCACTCACCGCACCTGTTGCCGCGCTGCCACTGCTCCCAGCTAGGTCTCAAGCGGCGAGCGCCGCGACCGTGCCCTGCCCAAAGCCACGCCCCTTGACCCCGGGCGCCGTAAAGAAGGAAGCGTCAATGGCCCGGTCGCAAGGCCTGGTTAACCTGGGCGCCGCTACCCCACCGGCGCCCCCTTCCCGGGCTGGGCTGCCACCAGACGTGACCAGAAGACCCCTGGCCTGGTCGCAAGGCCGAGTGCCCCCGGGCACTGCTCCCAAACCGGATCCCCCCACTATACCACCGCTGGGCGTAGACCTATTTGCTCATCATACTGGCTCGGATGGACTGCCGCTGGAGTGGCCGGCTGAACTGACCAGCAGTCAGCCATGGAAAACCCAGCCCCCGCACGAGCCTCTGATACCGGCTCCAGAGCCTGTAGAGGTCACCCCACTCCCATTAGAAGACGCCCAATTTGAGTGGGACTGCGCCGGCGAGAACTTGATGGGGATCACTCAGGAGACCCTGGCGGACGCGGTCCGTCATCTGGAGGTTTGTCAGCAGCAACTGGCGACCTTCGAATGGGAATGGCGGGAGAGGCGCGTCAGGGAGGAGCGGCTCCAGGCCCGAAGCGCTGAGCAAAAGCGCAAAGCCCGTCAGGACCCCCGGGCCGCCCGCGGTCCCCGAATCACCGGGACCATAATTAAATTCCACATGGAAAACGGCTGGGGTTTCATCAGGGGCCCGGAAACGGCAGGCGACGTCTTTGTGACCCGCAGAGACGTTGAAAGCCACCTACCGGAGGGACACCGTGGACGTGATCTCTACCATGAATAAGGTTTAGCCGAAACGCGTTGGAATGTGCTGTACCTAAGAGCCGCTATATTTCTCATTTTGTAACTCATCCTTGGCTTTTACAATTTGAAATTAAAAGTGAAGTTTTAACAAGATATATACAACCCTGGTCCTGCTGGAGACATCTTTGCTTGCTTTCTCATTACTTGAACCTTGGTAGCCCATGACCTGGGCGTCTCCGCTGCAAGACTTCGTTGGGACTGGATGAGTCTGGCTATTACATGGTGAGCTCATATACGTTTTCCCTTTCCCTTTCCCCTTGTTTTTTCAATGCTTTGGTACTCTTCCATTGTTCTCGGCATTCCGTTTATGTTTAAAAATGCTTTGGAACTTTTCCATTTTTCACGGAATTCCGCTGAAGTTTAAAAATGCTTTGGAACTCTTCCATTGATTTTGGAATTCCGCTGATGTTCAACAATGCTTTGGAACTCTTCCATTGTTCACGGAATTCCGCTGAAGTTTAAAAATGCTTTGGAACTCTTTTATTGTTCTCGGAATTTCCCCTAAGATTAAAAATGCTTTGATACTCTTCCATTGTTCTCGGAATTCCGCTGATGTTTAACAATACTTTGGAACTCTTCCATTGTTCTCGGAATTTCCCCTAAGTTTAAAAATGCTTTGGAACTCTTCCATTGTTCACGGAATACCGCTGAAGTTTAAAAATGCTTTGGAACTCTTCCATTGTTCTCGGAATTCCGCTGATGTTTAACAATGCTTTGGAACTCTTCCATTGTTCTCGGTATTCTGCTGAAGTTTAAAAATGCTTTGGAACTCTTCTATTGTTCTCAGAATTCCGCTGAAGATTAAAAATGCTTTGGAACTCTTCCATTGTTCTAGGAATTCCGCTGAAGTTTAAAAATGCTTTGGAACTCTTCCATTATTCTCGGAATTCCGCTGAGGTTTAAAAATTCTTTGAATCTCTTTGTAGTGCCGGCGTCCCTGCCCTCTGCTAGGCAGGGACGCTGTTCCCCTCACCGCTCTGCTCCGTGCCCGGCGTCCCTCTCCCGCTCTGCTGGCAGCGCGCGCTCCTTCCCGGCCACTGTGCTTAGGGCGCGCGCGCGCGCCCTCCCTCCCTCTTAAAGGGGCCGCGCGCGCCGTCCTAAGGAGTCCCCGGCCAATGGCCGGAGGACTTTACCATATATAAGGCACCTCCTCCAAAATGGAGGTGCCCGAGCAATGTTGTTGCACCGTTCTACTCTGCTTCAGCCCTCAGGTCCCGTTGCCAGTTACCTGCCAGATTCCTGCCAGCTTGCTGTCCTAATCCTGCCTGATTTCCTGTTACCTGCCTGCCTGCCTGAGGTCCGACGGTCTGCCTTACAACTCCGGTCAGTCTGTCTAGGGACCAACTTGCCCGCTCACCTGGGAGCGCACATCAGCTACCTGCCTGCTTGCCTGAGGTCCGACGGTCTGCCTTACAACTCCGGTCAGTCTGTCTATGGACCAGCTTGCCCGCTCACCTGGGAGCGCTTCTCCGCTACCTGCCTGCTTGCCTGCCCGGAGGCTCCGCTGTCACGTGCTGTGACCACCAGCTATTCCAGACTCTTGCCCGCTCACCTGGGAGCGCTTCTCCGCTACCTGCCTGCTTGCCTGCCCGGAGGCTCCGCTGTCACGTGCTGTGACCACCAGCTATTCCAGACTCTTGCCCGCTCACCTGGGAGCGCTTCTCCGCTACCTGCCTGCTTGCCTACCTGGAGGCTCCGCCGTCACGTGCTGTGACCACCTGCTATTCCAGAGACTCTCGCTTGCTCACCTGGGAGCACACATCCTCCATCTGCCTTGCTAGCCTACCTGGAGGTTCAGCCATCACAGGTCGTACCTACCCTTTACCTAGAGACTGCCCCGGTCACTTGCCGTGACCTCCAGCCCGTTCTTCCAGAGACTGCCCCAGTCACTTGCCGTGACCTCCAGCCCGTTCTTCCAGAGACTGCCCTGATCACTTGCCGTGACCTCCTGCCCGTACACCCAGAGACTGTCCAGGTCACCTGCTGTGACTGCCTGCCTGGTCGCCACCCGCTCCCTTACAAGGACCGCTCCCTTGTATAGTAGCCCAGAGGTTCCGCCTCCCAGACCCGTTACAGTTTGCTCGGGCCATGGAACCCGGTGGCACCCAAGCTCCCTCGCTCTCGGACCTGTGTCATGAACTGTCCCGTCAAAGGTCCCAACAGGAGTCCATCCTGGGTCACCTGCGGAATGTCAATACTCGCCTGGACACTCTGACTGCTCCACCAACAACTTCCGCCAGTGCCATGTCTCGCAATCCGGCAGCTCCGCTGTCCACTAACACCATGATATCCTACCCCGGACCTCGGCTTTCTGCACCTCCTCGCTTCGGAGGCGACTCAGCCCAGGCTCGGGGCTTCATAAATCAGTGCACCCTGCACTTTGAACTATTGTCCCACCAGTTTAACTCCGACCGAGCCAAAATTGCATTCATCATGTCCCATCTCACCGGGGAGGCCCTGGCCTGGCTAAATCCTCTATGGGAGAGAGGAGACCCCCTGGTGTCCAACTTGCCTGCTTTTCTCACGGCTTTCCGGAAAGTCTTCGACGAACCCGGACGGAAGACCTCATCCGCATCATCGTTGCTACGCCTCCGTCAGGAAAGTCTCACCGTGGGCCAATATGCCATACGGTTCCGTACCCTTGCCTCGGAGCTGGCCTGGGATAACGACGCTCTGGTTTCCGTCTTCTGGGAGGGTCTGTCCGGCCGTATTAAAGATGAACTTGCCGGTCGGGACATTCCTACCACTCTCGATGACTTAATAACTCTTGCCACCCGGATTGACCTACGGTTCCAGGAGCGTGCCAGAGAGGTCACCCGTGAGAGGAGGTTACCACGTCTAGCTCCTACTTTTCAGAAACCCATCACTCCTTCTGTCTCTAACCAGGTACACCCTCCTGAGCCTATGCAGGTCGACCAGACCAAGATGGTCAAGACCCGTCAGGACTTACGCCGTGCCGAGGGGACCTGCTTCTACTGTGGCAGTAAGGAGCACCGGATCCGTGCCTGCCCGGAGAGGTCTGGAAACGCCTGTGTCTAGGTTCGCTCAGAGAGGTCCACCTAGACAAGAATAAATCCTCTCCATCCCTGCTGTTGTCAGTTTCAATCGTCTACGGGGAGAACCGTTATTTCGAACTAGCCCAACTGGACTCTGGAGCAGCCGGGAATCTTATTTCACAGTCCCTGGTAGAGAAATACCGCATCCCCACCAAACCTCTGGCTGTACCCTTGTCTGTTGCTGCCGTGGATGGGGGGCTCTTACCACGCCCCATCCAACTCATCACCGAATCCATTACTCTGCAGGTGGGAATGCTGCATTCTGAAAGTATCTCCTTCCATGTTCTGCCTGGACTCTCTCACGCCCTCTTGCTAGGCCTACCTTGGCTCCAGAAACATGCACCCGTTCTTGACTGGCAGACCGGAGAAGTCCTTCGCTGGGGACAGGGCTGCCATAAGACCTGTCTGGTTCCCGTTCATCCCGTCCGTCCTTCTCCTACCCCAGCTAATCTTCCTGGACTTCCGATTCCTTATTGGTCTTATGCTGATGTCTTTAATAAAAAGGAGGCAGAGACACTACCCCCTCATAGACCATACGACTGCCCTATCGACCTGTTACCTGGTACTTCTCCTCCCCGTGGGCGTATTTATCCATTATCCGCTGCTGAGACCCGGTCGATGTCCGAATATATTGAGGAGAATCTGGCCAGGGGATTCATCCGGAAATCTACCTCCCCGGCGGGAGCAGGCTTCTTTTTCGTCAAAAAGAAGGACGGCTCTCTCCGTCCCTGTATAGACTATAGAGGCCTTAACCAGATCACGGTGAAGAATAAGTACCCCCTTCCGCTCATTCCGGAGTTATTTGATCGTCTGAGGGGGGCTAGAATCTTCACCAAACTGGACCTCCGTGGGGCGTACAACCTGGTTCGTATCCGTCAGGGGGATGAATGGAAGACGGCATTCAACACCCGGGACGGCCACTATGAATATCTGGTAATGCCCTTTGGCCTCTGTAACGCTCCTGCCGTCTTTTAAGAGTTGGTCAATGACATCTTCCGGGACCTTCTCTACTCCTGCGTAGTGGTGTACCTGGACGACATCTTGGTCTTCTCTCCGGATCTCCAGGCTCACCGGAGGGATGTTCGTCAGGTCCTGCTCAGGCTCAGGCAGAACCATCTCTACGCTAAATATGAGAAGTGCCTCTTTGAGCAGACCTCGCTTCCGTTTCTGGGCTACATTATCTCTCAGACCGGCCTACAAATGGATCCTGAGAAACTGTCTGCCATCGAGAAATGGCCCCGACCAAAGGGGTTGAAGGCTATTCAACGGTTCCTGGGCTTCGCCAACTATTGCCGCCTCTTCATCCCGCACTTCTCTTCCCGGACTGCCCCAATTTCCGCGCTCACCCGTAAGGGTACTAATCCCAAAGAGTGGCCGCCCGAAGCAGAGGAGGCCTTTCTTTCCCTAAAACAGGCCTTCTCTTCCGCCCCGGTGCTGCATCGCCCGGACGGCAACAAGCAGTTCTTCCTGGAAGTTGACGCCTCCTCCTCTGGAGCCGGAGCGGTACTTACTCAAAAATCATCTTCCGGGAGAATGGTAACTTGTGGCTTCTTCTCCAAACTCTTCTCCTCTTCTGAGCGCAACTATTCCATAGGAGACCGAGAGTTATTGGCCATCAAGCTGGCGTTGGAGGAGTGGCGTTACCTACTCGAGGGGGCTCTTCATCCGGTAATAATTTACACTGACCACAAGAACTTGGCTTACCTCCAGCATGCCCAGAGACTTAACCCGCGCCAAGCCCGGTGGTCCTTGTTTTTTGCTCGCTTTGATTTTGTTCTTCATTTTCGCCCGGCTGACAAAAACGTCAAAGCAGACGCCTTGTCCCGATCCTTTCTGGTGTCCGATCTCGAGGAAGAACCTAAACATATCATCGATCCCGCCAGAGTAATGCAGGTGGCTCCCGTGAGTCTAAATCGTCTCCCTCCCGGTAAGACGTTTGTTTCAGTACCTGATCGGGAGAAGATCCTACACTGGGGCCATTCGTCTAAACTAGCTGGCCACGCCGGTCAGAAAAAGACCCTCCAGCTTATTGCCCGGCACTATTGGTGGCCTACCCTGCACAAGGACATAATAGACTTTGTTTCTGCCTGTGTGTCCTGCGCCCGCAACAAAGTCCCGAGACATCTGCCAGCCGGACGCCTCCTTCCTCTTCCTGTACCTGCTGCCCCCTGGCAGCATATAGCAATGGACTTTATAACTGATCTCCCCGTTTCTGCCGGTTGTACGGTCATTTGGGTGGTCGCTGACTGCTTTTCCAAGATGGCTCACTTTATTCCCCTGCCAGGCCTTCCGTCTGCACCCGAGCTGGCTAAAGACTTTATCCGCCACATCTTCCGTCTTCATGGCCTGCCCCTCCACATCGTGTCTGATCGTGGGGTACAGTTCACCTCACGTTTCTGGAGAGCCACTTGTAAACTACTAGACGTCACCCTGGACTTCTCTTCCGCTTACCACCCACAGTCCAATGGTCAAGTGGAGCGGATCAATCAGAACCTGACCAGTTACCTCCGGCACTTCGTTAATGCCCACCATTCTGACTGGGTGGATCTCCTACCATGGGCCGAGTTCTCTTATAATAATCACGAGAGCGAATCCTCCTCCAAATCCCCGTTTTTTGTAGTCTTTGGTCAGCATCCTCGGATTCCTTTTCCTGTCTCCACCTCTGTGGACAACCCGGCCGCGGAATCTCTCGTTAGCAAATTTTCCTCCATATGGGAGAGTACCCGGTCCGCACTCCTTCTGTCATCCGAGCGTATGAAAAGACACGCTGACAAAAAACGCCTGGATCCTCCACAATTTCGTCCAGGAGATAAAGTCTGGCTCTCATCTAAATATGTTCGACTCAAGATACCTTCTTACAAATTAGGGCCTCGGTTCATCGGTCCTCTGGAGGTCATCAGTCAGATCAACCCGGTGGCCTATAAATTGAAACTCCCGGCCAACTTACGGATCCCTAACTCCTTCCATGTATCTCTCCTCAAACCCGTGGTGCTTAACTCTTTTTCCAAGTCTACAGGTACGCCTCCTGCTCCGGTTTCTGCTGAGGACGAGTTTGAGGTAGAGAACATTCTTGCCACCAAAAGGGTAAGAGGAAAGACCTTTTTTCTGGTAGATTGGAAGGGGTTTGGTCCTGAGGAGAGAACGTGGGAGCCCCGGGAGAACATCCATGCCCCTCTCATCCTAGCTAAATTTCTATCTGGCCTAAAAAAGGGGGGGCCTAAAGGGGGGGGTACTGTAGTGCCGGCGTCCCTGCCCTCTGCTAGGCAGGGACGCTGTTCCCCTCACCGCTCTGCTCCGTGCCCGGCGTCCCTCTCCCGCTCTGCTGGCAGCGCGCGCTCCTTCCCGGCCACTGTGCTTAGGGCGCGCGCGCGCGCCCTCCCTCCCTCTTAAAGGGGCCGCGCGCGCCGTCCTAAGGAGTCCCCGGCCAATGGCCGGAGGACTTTACCATATATAAGGCACCTCCTCCAAAATGGAGGTGCCCGAGCAATGTTGTTGCACCGTTCTACTCTGCTTCAGCCCTCAGGTCCCGTTGCCAGTTACCTGCCAGTTACCTGCCAGATTCCTGCCAGCTTGCTGTCCTAATCCTGCCTGATTTCCGGTTACCTGCCTGCCTGCCTGAGGTCCGACGGTCTGCCTTACAACTCCGGTCAGTCTGTCTAAGGACCAACTTGCCCGCTCACCTGGGAGCGCACATCAGCTACCTGCCTGCTTGCCTGAGGTCCGACGGTCTGCCTTACAACTCCGGTCAGTCTGTCTATGGACCAGCTTGCCCGCTCACCTGGGAGCGCTTCTCCGCTACCTGCCTGCTTGCCTGCCCGGAGGCTCCGCTGTCACGTGCTGTGACCACCAGCTATTCCAGACTCTTGCCCGCTCACCTGGGAGCGCTTCTCCGCTACCTGCCTGCTTGCCTGCCCGGAGGCTCCGCTGTCACGTGCTGTGACCACCAGCTATACCAGACTCTTGCCCGCTCACCTGGGAGCGCTTCTCCGCTACCTGCCTGCTTGCCTACCTGGAGGCTCCGCCGTCACGTGCTGTGACCACCTGCTATTCCAGAGACTCTCGCTTGCTCACCTGGGAGCACACATCCTCCATCTGCCTTGCTAGCCTACCTGGAGGTTCAGCCATCACAGGTCGTACCTACCCTTTACCTAGAGACTGCCCCGGTCACTTGCCGTGACCTCCAGCCCGTTCTTCCAGAGACTGCCCCGGTCACTTGCCGTGACCTCCAGCCCGTTCTTCCAGAGACTGCCCTGATCACTTGCCGTGACCTCCTGCCTGTACACCCAGAGACTGTCCCGGTCACCTGTTGTGACTGCCTGCCTGGTCGCCACCTGCTCCCTTACAAGGACCGCTCCCTTGTATAGTAGCCCAGAGGTTCCGCCTCCCAGACCCGTTACACTCTTTCATTGTTCTCGCAATTCTGCTGAAGTTTAAAAATGCTTTGGAACTCTTCCATTGTTGTCGTAATTCCGCTGATGTTTAACAATGCTTTGGAACTCTTCCATTGTTCACGGAATTCCGCTGAAGTTTAAAAATGCTTTGGAACTCTTCCATTGTTCTCGGAAATCCGCTGATATTTAACAATGCTTTGGAACTCTTCCATTGTTCACGGAATTTCGCTGAAGTTTAAAAATGCTTTGGAACTCTTCAATTGTTCTCAGAATTCCGCTGATGTTTAATAATGCTTTGGAACTTTTCCATTTTTCACGGAATTCCGCTGAAGTTTAAAAATGCTTTGGAACTCTTCCATTGTTCTCGGAATTCGGCTGATGTTTAACAATGCTTTGGAACTCTTCCTTTGTTCTCGGTATTCCGCTGAAGTTTAAAAATGCTTTAGAACTGTTCCATTGTTCTTGGAATTCCGCTGAAGTTTAACAATGCTTTGGAACTCTTCCATTGTTCACGGAATCTCGCTGAAGTTTAGAAATGCTTTTGAACTCTTCCATTGTTCTCGGAATTCTGCTGAAGTTTAAAAACGCTTTGGAACTCTTCAAAAGTTCTCGGAATTCTGCTGAAGTTTAAAAATGCTTTGGAACTCTTCCATTGTTTTCGGAATTATGCTGATGTTTAACAATACTTTGGAACTCTTCCATTGTTCTCAGAATTCCCCCTAAGTTTAAAAATGCTTTGGAACTCTTCCATTGTTCTTGGAATTCTACTGAAGTTTAAAAACGCTTTGGAACTCTTCCATTGTTCTCGGAATTCCGCTGATGCTTAACAATGCATTGGAACTCTTCCATTGTTCACAGAATACCGCTGAAGATTAATCATGCTTTGGAACTCTTCCATTGTTCTCGGAATTCCGCTGAAGTTGAAAATGTTTTTGAACTCTTCCATTGTTCTCAGAATTTCGCTGAAGTTTAAAAATGCTTTGGAACTCTTCCATTGTTCTCGGAATTTCCCCTAAGTTTAAAAATGCTTTGATACTCTTCCATTGTTCTAGGAATTCCTCAGATGTTTAACAATGCTTTGGAACTCTTCCATTTTTCAGGGAATACCGCTGAAGTTTAAAAATGCTTTGGAACTCTTCCAATGTTCTCGGAATTCCGCTGATGTTTATAAATGCTTTGGAACTCTTCCAATGTTCTCGGAAATCCGCTGATATTTAACAATGCTTTGGAACTGTTCCATTGATTATGGAATTTCGCTGAAGTTTAAAAATGCTTTGGAACTCTTCAATTGTTCTCAGAATTCCGCTGATGTTTAACAATGCTTTGGAACTCTTCCATTGTTCTCGGAAATCCGCTGATGTTTAAAAATGCTCTGGAACTCTTCTATTGTTCTCAGAATTCCGCTGAAGTTTAAAAATTATTTGGAACTCTTCCATTGTTGAAGGAATTCCGCTGAAGTTTAAAAATGCTTTAGAACTCTTCCATTGTTCAAGGAATTGCCCTGATGTTTAACAATGCTTTGGAACACTTCCACTGCTCTCGGAATTCCGCTGAAGTTTAAAAATGCTTTGGAACTCTTCCATTGTTCTCAGAATTCCGCTGAATTTTAAAAATGCATTGGAACTCTGCCTTTGTTCTCGGAATTCCGCTGAAGATTAAAAATGCTTTGGCACTCTTCCATTATTCTCGGAATTCCGCTGAAGTTTTAAAATGCTTTGGAACTTTTCTATTGTTCTCGGAATTCCGCTCATGTTTATCAATGCATTGGAACACTTCCATTGTTCTCGGAATTATGCTGAAGTTTAAAAATGCTTTGTAACTCTTCCATTGTTCTCGGAATTCCGCTGATGTTTAAGAATGCTTTGGAACTCTTCCATTGTTCTCGGCATTCCGATGATGTTTATCAATGCTTTGGAACTTTTCCATTGTTCACAGAATTCCGCTGAGGTTTTTTTAAATGCTTTGGAACCCTTCCATTGTTCTCGGAATTCCGCTGATGTTGAACAATTCTTTGGAACTCTTCCATTGTTCACGGAATTCCGCTGAAGTTTAAAAATGCTTTGGACCTCTTCCATTGTTCTCGGATTTCCGCTGATATTTAATAATGCTTTGAAACTCTTCCATTGTTCTCGGAAATTCGCTGATGTTTAACAATGCTTTGGAACTCTTCCATTGTTCTTGGAATTCTGCTGTAATTTAAAAATGCTTTGGAACTCTTCCATTGCTCTTGGAATTCTGCTGAAGTTTAAAAATGCTTTGGAACTCATCCATTGTTCTCGGAATTCTGCTGAAGTTTAAAAATACTTTGGAACTCTTCCATTGTTCTTGGAATTATGCTGAAGTTTAAAAATGCTTTGGAACTCTTCCATTGTTCTCGGAATTCCGCTGAAGTTTAAAAATGCTTTGGAACTATTCCATTGTTCACGGAATTCCGCTGAAGTTTATAAATGCTATGGAACTCCTCCACTGTTCTCGGAATTCGGCTCATGTTTATCAATGCATTGGAACGCTTCCATTGTTCTCGGAATTATACTGAAGTTTAAAAATGTTTTGGAACTCTTCAATTGTTCTTGGAATTCCGATGATGTTTAACAATGCTTTGGAACTTTTCCATTGTGCACGGAATTCCGCTGAAGCTTAAAAATGCTTTGGATCTCTTCCATTGTTCTCGGAATTCCGCTGATGTTGAACAATGCTCTGGAACTCTTCCATTGTTCACGGAATTCCGCTGAAGTTTAAAAATGCTTTGGAACTCTTCCATTGTTCTCGGAATTCCCCTGAAGTTCAACAATGCTTTGGAACTCTTCCATTGCTCTCAGTATTCTTCTGAAGTTTAAAAATGCTTTGGAACGCTTCCAATATTCTCGGAATACCGCTGAAGTTTAAAAATGCTTTGGAACTCTTCCAATGTTCTCGGAATTCCGCTGATGTTTAACAATGCTTTGGAACACTTCCATTGATCTCTGAATTCTGCTGAAGTTTATAAATGCTTTGGAACTCTTCTATTGTTCTCAGAATTCCACTGAAGTTTAAAAATGCTTTGGAACTCTTTCATTGTACTCGGAATTCGGCTGAAGTTTAAAAATGCTTTGGAACTCTTCCAATGTTCTCGGAAATCCGCTGATATTTAACAATGCTTTGGAACTGTTCCATTGATTATGGAATTTTGCTGAAGTTTAAAAATGCTTTGGAACTCTTCAATTGTTCTCTGAATTCCGCTGATGTTTAACAATGCTTTGGAACTCTTCCATTGTTCTCGGAATTCCGCTGATGTTTAAAAATGCTTTGGAACTCTTCTATTGTTCTCAGAATTCCGCTGAAGTTTAAAAATGATTTGGAACTCTTCCATTGTTCAAGGAATTCCGCTGAAGTTTAAAAATGCTTTAGAACTCTTCCATTGTTCAAGGAATTGCCCTGATGTTTAACAATGCTTTGGAACTCTTCCACTGCTCTCGGAAATATGCTGAAGTTTAAAAATACAAAAGACAAAAATATATCTCATACCCTACCATCATTATATATAAATGTAAAGCAAAGTTGCATAATAAATATAGGGTACTTAGTGAACTATTTTTGATCAAAAAAAGTATACAAGCCGCCCCACCAGCGGCAAGGTGACCCTAAATTGGGACGGTACCTATACTGCCTATATTAAAAACCTTACTGTATATCAAAGTTGAAGTAATGCATATAAAAGGGTAGACAAATAGGACCGGGTCCCAACTCCAGACCACCCAGGCCCGTGGTAAGCTACATATATACCAGTCAGCTCAACAAAGGGGATGCCACACCCTTAAATTGCACAGAATGCAAACAAGACAAAAAAACAGGCAATGTGAACTGAGGTCTAAGATGGTAGACATGCAAGAAATAGGAGCATGTTCACACTAGCAAAAAAGAAACAAAACCTACAAAAGACAAAAGAAAAAAATATATCTCATACCCTACCATCATTATATATAAATGTAAAGCAAAGTTGCATAATAAATATAGGGTACTTAGTGAACTATTTTTGATCAAAAAAAGTATACAAGCCGTCCCACCAGCGGCAAGGTGACCCTAAATTGGGACGGTACCTATACTGCCTATATTAAAAACCTTACTGTATATCAAAGTTGAAGTAATGCATATAAAAGGGTAGACAAATAGGACCGGGTCCCAACTCCAGACCACCCAGGCCCGTGGTAAGCTACATATATACCAGTCAGCTCAACAAAGGGGATGCCACACCCTTAAATTGCACAGAATGCAAACAAGACAAAAAACCAGGCAATGTGAACTGAGGTCTAAGATGGTAGACATGCAAGAAATAGGAGCATGTTCACACTAGCAAAAAAGAAACAAAACCTACAAAAGACAAAAATATATCTCATACCCTACCATCATTATATATAAATGTAAAGCAAAGTTGCATAATAAATATAGGGTACTTAGTGAACTATTTTTGATCAAAAAAAGTATACAAGCCGTCCCACCAGCGGCAAGGTGATCCTAAATTGGGACGGTACCTATACTGCCTATATTAAAAACCTTACTGTATATCAAAGTTGAAGTAATGCATATAAAAGGGTAGACAAATAGGACCGGGTCCCAACTCCAGACCACCCAGGCCCGTGGTAAGCTACATATATACCAGTCAGCTCAACAAAGGGGATGCCACACCCTTAAATTGCACAGAATGCAAACAAGACAAAAAACCAGGCAATGTGAACTATGGTCTAAGATGGTAGACATGCAAGAAATAGGAGCATGTTCACACTAGCAAAAAAGAAACAAAACCTACAAAAGACAAAAGACAAAAATATATCTCATACCCTACCATCATTATATATAAATGTAAAGCAAAGTTGCATAATAAATATAGGGTACTTAGTGAACTATTTTTGATCAAAAAAAGTATACAAGCCGTCCCACCAGCGGCAAGGTGACCCTAAATTGGGACGGTACCTATACTGCCTATATTAAAAACCTTACTGTATATCAAAGTTGAAGTAATGCATATAAAAGGGTAGACAAATAGGACCGGGTCCCAACTCCAGACCACCCAGGCCCGTGGTAAGCTACATATATACCAGTCAGCTCAACAAAGGGGATGCCACACCCTTAAATTGCACAGAATGCAAACAAGACAAAAAACCAGGCAATGTGAACTGAGGTCTAAGATGGTAGACATGCAAGAAATAGGAGCATGTTCACACTAGCAAAAAAGAAACAAAACCTACAAAAGACAAAAGACAAAAATATATCTCATACCCTACCATCATTATATATAAATGTAAAGCAAAGTTGCATAATAAATATAGGGTACTTAGTGAACTATTTTTGATCAAAAAAAGTATACAAGCCGTCCCACCAGCGGCAAGGTGACCCTAAATTGGGACGGTACCTATACTGCCTATATTAAAAACCTTACTGTATATCAAAGTTGAAGTAATGCATATAAAAGGGTAGACAAATAGGACCGGGTCCCAACTACAGACCACCCAGGCCCGTGGTAAGCTACATATATACCAGTCAGCTCAACAAAGGGGATGCCACACCCTTAAATTGCACAGAATGCAAACAAGACAAAAAACCAGGCAATGTGAACTGAGGTCTAAGATGGTAGACATGCAAGAAATAGGAGCATGTTCACACTAGCAAAAAAGAAACAAAACCTACAAAAGACAAAAGACAAAAATATATCTCATACCCTACCATCATTATATATAAATGTAAAGCAAAGTTGCATAATAAATATAGGGTACTTAGTGAACTATTTTTGATCAAAAAAAGTATACAAGCCGTCCCACCAGTGGCAAGGTGACCCTAAATTGGGACGGTACCTATACTGCCTATATTAAAAACCTTACTGTATATCAAAGTTGAAGTAATGCATATAAAAGGGTAGACAAATAGGACCGGGTCCCAACTCCAGACCACCCAGGCCCGTGGTAAGCTACATATATACCAGTCAGCTCAACAAAGGGGATGCCACACCCTTAAATTGCACAGAATGCAAACAAGACAAAAAACCAGGCAATGTGAACTGAGGTCTAAGATGGTAGACATGCAAGAAATAGGAGCATGTTCACACTAGCAAAAAAGAAACAAAACCTACAAAAGACAAAAGACAAAAATATATCTCATACCCTACCATCATTATATATAAATGTAAAGCAAAGTTGCATAATAAATATAGGGTACTTAGTGAACTATTTTTGATCAAAAAAAGTATACAAGCCGTCCCACCAGCGGCAAGGTGACCCTAAATTGGGACGGTACCTATACTGCCTATATTAAAAACCTTACTGTATATCAAAGTTGAAGTAATGCATATAAAAGGGTAGACAAATAGGACCGGGTCCCAACTCCAGACCACCCAGGCCCGTGGTAAGCTACATATATACCAGTCAGCTCAACAAAGGGGATGCCACACCCTTAAATTGCACAGAATGCAAACAAGACAAAAAACCAGGCAATGTGAACTGAGGTCTAAGATGGTAGACATGCAAGAAATAGGAGCATGTTCACACTAGCAAAAAAGAAACAAAACCTACAAAAGACAAAAGACAAAAATATATCTCATACCCTACCATCATTATATATAAATGTAAAGCAAAGTTGCATAATAAATATAGGGTACTTAGTGAACTATTTTTGATCAAAAAAAGTATACAAGCCGTCCCACCAGCGGCAAGGTGACCCTAAATTGGGACGGTACCTATACTGCCTATATTAAAAACCTTACTGTATATCAAAGTTGAAGTAATGCATATAAAAGGGTAGACAAATAGGACCGGGTCCCAACTCCAGACCACCCAGGCCCATGGTAAGCTACATATATACCAGTCAGCTCAACAAAGGGGATGTCACACCCTTAAATTGCACAGAATGCAAACAAGACAAAAAACCAGGCAATGTGAACTGAGGTCTAAGATGGTAGACATGCAAGAAATAGGAGCATGTTCACACTAGCAAAAAAGAAACAAAACCTACAAAAGACAAAAGACAAAAATATATCTCATAAACTACCATCATTATATATAAATGTAAAGCAAAGTTGTGGCATCCCCTTTGTTGAGCTGACTGGTATATATGTAGCTTACCACGGGCCTGGGTGGTCTGGAGTTGGGACCCGGTCCTATTTGTCTACCCTTTTATATGCATTACTTCAACTTTGATATACAGTAAGGTTTTTAATATAGGCAGTATAGGTACCGTCCCAATTTAGGGTCACCTTGCCACTGGTGGGACGGCTTGTATACTTTTTTTGATCAAAAATAGTTCACTAAGTACCCTATATTTATTATGCAACTTTGCTTTACATTTATATATAATGATGGTATGGTATGAGATATATTTTTGTCTTTTGTCTTTTGTAGGTTTTGTTTCTTTTTTGCTAGTGTGAACATGCTCCTATTTCTTGCATGTCTACCATCTTAGACCTCAGTTCACATTGCCTGGTTTTTTGTCTTGTTTGCATTCTGTGCAATTTAAGGGTGTGGCATCCCCTTTGTTGAGCTGACTGGTATATATGTAGCTTACCACGGGCCTGGGTGGTCTGGAGTTGGGACCCGGTCCTATTTGTCTACCCTTTTATATGCATTACTTCAACTTTGATATACAGTAAGGTTTTTAATATAGGCAGTATAGGTACCGTCCCAATTTAGGGTCACCTTGCCGCTGGTGGGACGGCTTGTATACTTTTTTTGATCAAAAATAGTTCACTAAGTACCCTATATTTATTATGCAACTTTGCTTTACATTTATATATAATGATGGTAGGGTATGAGATATATTTTTGTCTTTTGTAGGTTTTGTTTCTTTTTTGCTAGTGTGAACATGCTCCTATTTCTTGCATGTCTACCATCTTAGACCTCAGTTCACATTGCCTGGTTTTTTGTCTTGTTTGCATTCTGTGCAATTTAAGGGTGTGGCATCCCCTTTGTTGAGCTGACTGGTATATATGTAGCTTACCACGGGCCTGGGTGGTCTGGAGTTGGGACCCGGTCCTATTTGTCTACCCTTTTATATGCATTACTTCAACTTTGATATACAGTAAGGTTTTTAATATAGGCAGTATAGGTACCGTCCCAATTTAGGGTCACCTTGCCGCTGGTGGGACGGCTTGTATACTTTTTTTGATCAAAAATAGTTCACTAAGTACCCTATATTTATTATGCAACTTTGATTTACATTTATATATAATGATGGTAGGGTATGAGATATATTTTTGTCTTTTGTCTTTTGTAGGTTTTGTTTCTTTTTTGCTAGTGTGAACATGCTCCTATTTCTTGCATGTCTACCATCTTAGACCTCAGTTCACATTGCCTGGTTTTTTGTCTTGTTTGCATTCTGTGCAATTTAAGGGTGTGGCATCCCCTTTGTTGAGCTGACTGGTATATATGTAGCTTACCACGGGCCTGGGTGGTCTGGAGTTGGGACCCGGTCCTATTTGTCTACCCTTTTATATGCATTACTTCAACTTTGATATACAGTAAGGTTTTTAATATAGGCAGTATAGGTACCGTCCCAATTTAGGGTCACCTTGCCGCTGGTGGGACGGCTTGTATACTTTTTTTGATCAAAAATAGTTCACTAAGTACCCTATATTTATTATGCAACTTTGCTTTACATTTATATATAATGATGGTAGGGTATGAGATATATTTTTGTCTTTTGTCTTTTGTAGGTTTTGTTTCTTTTTTGCTAGTGTGAACATGCTCCTATTTCTTGCATGTCTACCATCTTAGACCTCAGTTCACATTGCCTGGTTTTTTGTCTTGTTTGCATTCTGTGCAATTTAAGGGTGTGGCATCCCCTTTGTTGAGCTGACTGGTATATATGTAGCTTACCACGGGCCTGGGTGGTCTGGAGTTGGGACCCGGTCCTATTTGTCTACCCTTTTATATGCATTACTTCAACTTTGATATACAGTAAGGTTTTTAATATAGGCAGTATAGGTACCGTCCCAATTTAGGGTCACCTTGCCGCTGGTGGGACGGCTTGTATACTTTTTTTGATCAAAAATAGTTCACTAAGTACCCTATATTTATTATGCAACTTTGCTTTACATTTATATATAATGATGGTAGGGTATGAGATATATTTTTGTCTTTTGTCTTTTGTAGGTTTTGTTTCTTTTTTGCTAGTGTGAACATGCTCCTATTTCTTGCATGTCTACCATCTTAGACCTCAGTTCACATTGCCTGGTTTTTTGTCTTGTTTGCATTCTGTGCAATTTAAGGGTGTGGCATCCCCTTTGTTGAGCTGACTGGTATATATGTAGCTTACCACGGGCCTGGGTGGTCTGGAGTTGGGACCCGGTCCTATTTGTCTACCCTTTTATATGCATTACTTCAACTTTGATATACAGTAAGGTTTTTAATATAGGCAGTATAGGTACCGTCCCAATTTAGGGTCACCTTGCCGCTGGTGGGACGGCTTGTATACTTTTTTTGATCAAAAATAGTTCACTAAGTACCCTATATTTATTATGCAACTTTGCTTTACATTTATATATAATGATGGTAGGGTATGAGATATATTTTTGTCTTTTGTCTTTTGTAGGTTTTGTTTCTTTTTTGCTAGTGTGAACATGCTCCTATTTCTTGCATGTCTACCATCTTAGACCTCAGTTCACATTGCCTGGTTTGAAGTTTAAAAATGCTTTGGAACTCTTCCATTGTTCTCTGAATTCCGCTGATGTTTAACAATGCTTTGGAACTCTTCCATTGTTCTCGGCATTCTGTTGATGTTTAACAATGCTTTGGAACTTTTCCATTGTTCTCGGAATTCCGCTAAAGTTTAAAAATGCTTTGGAACTCTTCCATTGTTCACG
The DNA here is from genome assembly GCF_046119375.1 of Phyllobates terribilis. Taxonomy (NCBI): domain Eukaryota; kingdom Metazoa; phylum Chordata; class Amphibia; order Anura; family Dendrobatidae; genus Phyllobates; species Phyllobates terribilis. The sequence continues at coordinate 757,982,347 of NW_027362761.1, forward strand.
GAATTCCGCTGAAGTTTAAAAATGCTTTGGAACTCTTCCATTGTTCTCGGAATTCCCCTGATGTTTAACAATGCTTTGGAACTCTTCCATTGTTCTTGGTATTCTGCTGAAGTTTAAAAATGCTTTGGAACTCTTCCATTTTTCTCTGAATTCCGCTGATGTTTAACAATGCTTTGGAACTCTTCCATTGTTCTCGGCATTCTGTTGATGTTTAACAATGCTTTGGAACTTTTCCATTGTTCTCGGAATTCCGCTAAAGTTTAAAAATGCTTTGGAACTCTTCCATTGTTCACGGAATTCCGCTGAAGTTTAAAAATGCTTTGGAACTCTTCCATTGTTCTCGGAATTCCCCTGATGTTTAACAATGCTTTGGAACTCTTCCATTGTTCTTGGTATTCTGCTGAAGTTAAAAAATGCTTTGGAACTCTTCCATTGTTCTCAGAATTCCGCTGAAGTTTAAAAATGCATTGGAACTCTGCCTTTGTTCTCGGAATTCCGCTGAAGATTAAAAATGCTTTGGCACTTTTCCATTATTCTCGGAATTCCGCTGAAGTTTTAAAATGCTTTGGAACTCTTCCATTGTTCTTGGAAATTCGCTGATGTTTAACAATGCTTTGGAACTCTTCCATTGTTCTTGGAATTCCGCTGTAATTTAAAAATGCTTTGGAACTCTTCCATTGTTCTTGGAATTCTGCTGAAGTTTAAAAACGCTTTGGAACTCATCCATTGTTCTCGGAATTCTGCTGAAGTTTAAAAATACTTTGGAACTCTTCCATTGTTCTTGGAATTATGCTGAAGTTTAAAAATGCTTTGGAACTCTTCCATTGTTCTCGGAATTCCGCTGAAGATTAAAAATGCTTTGGAACTATTCCATTGTTCACGGAATTCCGCTGAAGTTTAAAAATGCTATGGAACTCCTCCACTGTTCTCGGAATTCCGCTCATGTTTATCAATGCATTGGAACTCTTCCATTGTTCTTGGAATTATGCTGAAGTTTAAAAATGTTTTGGAACTCTTCCATTGTTCTCGGAATTCCGATGATGTTTAACAATGCTTTGGAACTTTTCCATTGTGCACGGAATTCCGCTGAAGTTTAAAAATGCTTTGGATCTCTTCCATTGTTCTCGGAATTCCGCTGATGTTGAACAATGCTCTGGAACTCTTCCATTGTTCTCGGAATTCCCCTGAAGTTCAACAATGCTTTGGAACTCTTCCATTACTCTCAGTATTCTTCTGAAGTTTAAAAATGCTTTGGAACTCTTCCATTGTTCTCAGAATTCCGCTGAAGTTTAAAAATGGTTTGGAACTCTTCCATTGTTCTCGGAATTCCGCTGAAGTTTAAAAATGCTTTGGAACTCTTCCATTATTCTCGGAATTCCGCTGAAGTTTAAAAATGCTTTGAAACCCTTCCATTGTTCAAGGAATTGCCCTGATGTTTAACAATGCTTTGGAACTCTTCCACTACTCACGGAAATATACTGAAGTTTAAAAATGCTTTGGAACTCTTCCATTGTTCTCTGAATTCCGCTGATGTTTAACAATGCTTTGGAACTCTTCCATTGTTCTCGGCATTCCGTTGATGTCTAACAATGCTTTGGAACTCTTCCATTGTTCATGGAATTCCGCTGAAGTTTAAAAATGCTTTGGAACTCTTCCATTGTTCTCGGAATTCCCCGGATGTTTAACAATGCTTTGGAGCTCTTCCATTGTTCTTTGTATTCTGCTGAAGTTTAAAAATGCTTTGGAACTCTTCCATTGTTCTCAGAATTCCGCTGAAGTTGAAAAATGCATTGAAACTCTGCCTTTGTTATCGCAATTCTGCTGAAGTTTAAAAATGCTTTGGAACTCTTCCAATGTTCTCGGAATTCTGCTGATGTTTAACAATGCTTTGGAACTCTTCCATTGTTCACGGAATTCTGCTGAAGTTTAAAAATTCTTTGGAACTCTTCCATTGTTCTCGGAATTCTGCTGATGTTTAACAATGCTTTGGAACTCTTCCATTGTTCACGGAATTTCGCTGAAGTTTAAAAATGCTTTGGAACTCTTCCATTGTTCTCAGAATTCCGCTGATGTTTAACAATGCTTTGGAACTCTTCCATTGTTCTCGGCATTCCGTTGATGTCTAACAATGCTTTGGAACTCTTCCATTGTTCATGGAATTCCGCTGAAGTTTAAAAATGCTTTGGAACTCTTCCATTGTTCTCGGAATTCCCCGGATGTTTAACAATGCTTTGGAGCTCTTCCATTGTTCTTGGTATTCTGCTGAAGTTTAAAAATGCTTTGGAACTCTTCCATTGTTATCAGAATTCCGCTGAAGTTGAAAAATGCATTGAAACTCTGCCTTTATCGCAATTCTGCTGAAGTTTTAAAATGCTTTGGAACTCTTCCATTGTTCTCGGAATTCTGCTGATGTTTAACAATGCTTTGGAACTCTTCCATTGTTCACGGAATTCTGCTGAAGTTTAAAAATGCTTTGGAACTCTTCCATTGTTCTCGGAATTCTGCTGATGTTTAACAATACTTTGGAACTCTTCCATTGTTCTCGGAATTCCGCTGTAATTTAAAAATGCTTTGGAACTCTTCCATTGTTCTCGGAATTCCGCTGAAGTTGAAAAATGCTTTGGAACTCTTCCATTGTTCTCAGAATTCCGCTGAAGTTTAAAAATGGTTTGGAACTCTTCCATTGTTTTCGGAATTCCGCTGAAGTTTAAAAATGCTTTGGAACTCTTCCATTGTTCAAGGAATTCCGCTGAAGTTTAAAATGCTTTGGAACTCTTCCATTGTTCTCGGAATTCCTCTGATGTTGAACAAGGCTTTGGAACTCTTCCATTGTTCTCAGAATTCCACTGAAGTTTAAAAATGCTTTGGAACTCTTCCATTGTTCATGGAATTCTGCTGAAGTTTAAAAATGCTTTGGAACTCTTCCATTGTTCTCGGAATTCTGCTGATGTTTAACAATGCTTTGGAACTCTTCCATTGTTCACGGAATTCTGCTGAAGTTTAAAAATGTTTTGGAACTCTTCCATTGTTCTCGGAATTCTGCTGATGTTTAACAATGCTTTGGAACTCTTCCATTGTTCACGGAATTTCGCTGAAGTTTAAAAATGCTTTGGAACTCTTCCATTGTTCTCAGAATTCCGCTGATGTTTAACAATGCTTTGGAACTCTTCCATTGTTCTCGGAAATCCGCTGATGCTTAACAATCCTTTGGAACTCTTCCATTGTTCTCGGAATTCCGCTGTAATTTAAAAATGCTTTGGAACTCTTCCATTGTTCTCGGAATTCCGCTGAAGTTGAAAAATGCTTTGGAACTCTTCCATTGTTCTCAGAATTCCGCTGAAGTTTAAAAATGCTTTGGAACTCTTCCATTGTTCTCGGAATTCCTCTGATGTTGAACAATGCTTTGGAACTCTTCCATTGTTCTTGGTATTCTGCTGAAGTTTAAAAATGCTTTGGAACTCTTTTATTGTTCTCTTAATTCCGCTGATGTTTAACAATACTTTGGAACTCTTCCATTGTTTTCGGAATTCCCCCTAAGTTTAAAAATAGAGATGAGCTTTGTTCGACTCGAACTGTTCGCCAATCTCAAATTCGAGCTCTTTTGGGCGGTGTTCGAGCCGTTCGGTGAACACGAATGATTTGAAAAAAATTCGGCTGTTCGAGGTTATGTTCGATAACTTTTCGTGCACCAAAATCATAACTGGATTTTTTCTCAGTAATGATGAAAATTAATGTTAATATGCAGTTTGAGTGTACAGCGGGGCAGGGGGAGGGGCAGGGGATGGATCTCTGCAGGAATAATGAAGATCTCCATTTTTTTTTCTCTTTCCCGCATTTACAGTGGGGAGGTGCAATCTGTCAGCCTATCAGCAGCGCACACACGGAGCGAAGTGCTTTTTTTCACACAAGCAAGGGCATGTGTCATTGGCAGTGTATTTCACATGTCCTTGCCCTATAAGACCCAGCCATTTTCCCCGTCACCACCATTTTCTCACTGCTGCAGCTGCGTGTTAGACGGCACCGCTGTTGCTGTGTGCGCTATACCTTGTTAATTTCAAGCCAATTTTCGCACAAATCTACAGAGCTTGGGAATAGGGAAGAGTTGTGATTGCAGTCCTTTTAAGGACTAGGTTACAGCATTTCCTACGACTTTTATCAGGCAGGTCTGTGCTCTTAAATAGATAGGTTGGGAGTAAAGACTAATTGTAATTGCAGTCCTTTTCAGGACTAAGTTACATCAGTTCCTATCAGTTTTTGCCAGGCAGGTCTGTGCCAGTGCTGTGCAAGTTTTTTTCACAGCATTTGGCTAAATCTAGCAAAGCTAATCCTTTTTGGCCTATTGCAGAGTGTGTTAGTCAGTGGAGTAGCCTATCTGTGTTGCAAGCTACACCACCTGTGTATAGAATACCAATTTTTTTACTGCACCTAGTGAAGTAAAACCTTTTGGGCATAGCATCATTCTATTAGTCCATCTATACTGACCTCCATAAGGTTGCAAATTGAATATCATTTTTTTCTGCATCTAGCTCTGAAAAAATATTTGGGCTTCTAGCAGTGTGTGGGACTTGTTCTATTAGTCTATCTATACTGTACTGACCTCCATCAGGTTGCAAATTGAATATAATATTTTTCTGCATCTAGCTCTGAAAAAATATTTGGCCTTCTAGCAGTGTGTGGGACTTGATCTATTAGTCCATCTCTACTGACCTCCATCAGGTTTCAAATGAAAAATAATTTTTATCTGCATCTAGCTCTGGAAAAATATTTGGCCTTCTAGCAGTGTGTGAGACTTGTTCTATTAGTCCATCTATACTGACCTCCATCAGGTTGCAAATTAAAAATTATTTTTATCTGCATCTAGCTCTGAAAAAATATTTGGCCTTCTAGCAGTGTGTGGGACTTGTTTTATTAGTCCATCTATACTAACCTCCATCAGGTTGCAAATTAAAAATAATTTTTATCTGCATCTAGCTCTGAAAAAATATTTTTCCTTCTAACAGTGTGTGAGACTTGTTCTATTAGTCCATCTATACTGACCTCTATCAGGTTGCAAATTAAAAATAATTTTTATCTGCATCTAGCTCTGAAAAAATATTTGGCCTTCTAGCAGTGTGTGGGACTTGTTCTATTAGTCCATCTATACTGACCTCCATCAGGTTGCAAATTCAAAATAATTTTTTGTCTGCATCTAGCACTGAAAAAATATTTGGCCTTCTAGCAGTGTGTGGGACTTGTTCTATTATTCCATCTATACTGACCTCCATCAGGTTGCAAATTAAAAATAATTTTTGTCTGCATCTAGCTCTGAAAAAATATTTGGCCTTCTAGCTGTGTGTGAGACTCGTTCTATTAGTCAATCTATACTGACCTCCATCAGGTTGCAAATTCAAAATAATTTTTTGTCTGCATCTAGCTCTGAAAAAATATTTGGCCTTCTAGCAGTGTGTGGGACTTGTTCTATTAGTCCATCTATACTGACCTCCATCAGGTTGCAAATTCAAAATAATTTTTATCTGCATCTAGCTCTGAAAAAATATTTGTCCTTCTAGCAGTGTGTGAGACTTGTTCTATTAGTCCATCTATACTGACCTCCATCAGGTTGCAAATTCAAAATAATTTTTTGTCTGCATCTAGCTCTGAAAAAATATTTGGCCTTCTAGCAGTGTGTGGGACTTATTCTATTAGTCCATCTATATTGACCTCCATCAGGTTGCAAACTGAATATAATTTTTTTCTCCATCTAACTCTGAAAAAATATTTGGCCTTCTAGCAGTGTGTGGAACTCATTGTATTAGGCCATCTATACCAAGCTCCACCAGCTTTTCAATTAATAATAATTTTTAGCTACATCTAGCCCTGAAAATAATTTTTCTTCCCAACAGTGGTAGCAATAGAAATATGGGGCGCGCTCCTGGCTTACAAAAATATACGCTTCATAACACAAAACACCAGCCTAGCGCACTGCATTAATAAGATGGCAACATCGTCTCTCCCAGTGCTAGGCCTACTACCCAGGCTAGCATTCCTGTGCCTAAAACACAATGTATGGGTCCCCGCTAGCCACTATGCTGAGGGGTCTAAAGCTGCTGCTAACGCTTTATAACAATTCAAATGGCAGATTTTCACAGAGCTCTTCCACAACGCCCACCCATCGGGACAACAGTTGCCCACCTTCCCTATGGGATCTAGTGACGAATAGTTGATGCCATTAATCAGAGCATCAGTTGCCCCGTCGACGTGGCAAGCATACGGTAAGGCATGGGAAGAGTGGACTCGACTAGTAGCAGGCAGACGGGTTGACCAATGTGAACAAGCCAGATCACAAGTCACCATAGAATTTCTCCACCAGCTAATGATGAGGGGCATATCAGGAGCGTCAGCGCAGCGGTGTCTGACCGGAGTAGCATTTCACTTCCAACTACTGAATTGGGGAGATGTGACAAAGATTCATCATCAGACAATCCATAAAAGGGTGGAAAAGGGGTCAGCCAAGTCAGGAGTGTAGACGTCCCGTCCCGTGTCACTAAAACTGATTTCTCACATCATATCCCTAACACCATTAACATGACACTCACAATTTGAAGCAACACTGCTGTCTACTGCATTTGTGATCGCCTTCTTTGGGGCGCTATGCATAAGCGAATTAGTCCCTCAATCCAAAATTAGCACCAGTGGAGGCTTATTACACCAGGACGTAGTCATAGCCAATAATGCAATACGTCTACGCATACACAAATCGAAAACGGTTCCAGCGGGCAGGGGCACTTGGGTACTTCTACAACCCACAAACGGTACACTGAGTCGGGTAACAATAGTAAAAACATATCTAACCATCAGATCACAAAGTAATTTCTTCCTATCACACATTGATGGGACGCCATTATCAAGATACCAGTTCCAAGCTATATTTAATAAATGCATAACATCGGCAGGGAACCACCCTAAAGATTACGGGACACACTCATTCCGCATAGGCGCGGCCACAGAAGCAGCAAGAGCAGGACTGTCAGAAACGGAAGTTCAGAGGATAGGGAGATGGCGATCCACGTGTTTGGCAAGATACATAAGACCAGACTTGTTATCCTAACGTGGTTTGTTTCTTTTACAGGTGACGCTAAGCCAACAGTGTGGGTGATAGGCCACTCGTATATATATTGGGCAGATTAAAGGGCGAAAGTCCTCCCAGGTGGGAGGAAATTAGAGTTTCATAACACATATTTCAACTGGAGAGGTATTAGAGGCCTGCTATGGCCACAGGTACTAATGGAGGTAATCAAGGTAGGGAGAGAGGCAAGATGTCCGGTCATCTTAGTTATACAGGCCGGGGGAAACAACCTAGGTCATCACAAGAGCGCATAACTAATGGCAATAATGAAACTAGACACTGAGCGCTTCAGAGAATTTTTCACAAAACTAGCTATAGTATGGTCAGAGATTGTGCCTATAGGGGTATGGCAAGGTGCGCGAGACATCACGGTCATCGAACGGACAAGGCGGGTAATAAATATTCGGATGGCAAAATTTAGAAGAGACAGAGGCGGTGTAGTGGTACGACACCGACAACTGGAAGGAGATAAAGCAGGCCTCATACGGCCCGACGGTGTTCACTTAATGGATATTGGACTGGACATATTCCTGTCAGGACTCCAGGACGGAGTGGAACAAGCGTTAAGAGTGATGGGTGGGGGTCAGAGTCCTGCATACGAGTATGCAGGATCCTCCGTGGCCTGGAAATAGAAAGGACATGTTGGAGAGTTACACTTGTTGGCCAAGTTGCCGGAGTGGAGACTCAGGGCATGCTGCAACAAGCTGAATTATTTTAGAAATAAAATGCCTTTCTAATGGAATGAGTATAAAGAGTTAATAAAGCTGTGACCGATACTCACCCATCCAGTTGTAAGAGTTACATTATTGTATTGTCAAGGAAAGGGGGGTGGTAGGGGGGCTGAGCGTCTGGGTTTGGTTGGGGGTCCCCACAGTCTGCCTAGGCCAGATGCATTTAAAAATTCTTATTAGATACACAGGCGGTGCAGCTTGCTTCGCAGCTGGGCTACTACGCCCAAAGTATTGCCTAGGCTAGATGCAGTTAAAAATTCTACGCTGACTAGCAGACACTGAAGATTTGGAGCAGACCTCTGAGTAAACAGCTCTTCAGACTCAACCATCTGTGTTACCCCAAGCCATAGTGTATGTAGTTTCTTACAGTTAAAAGGGGGGGGGGAGCGACCCAACCCACCTGGAATTGACGATGCCAACGTCACGTAAGACACAGTAAGGGGACTCCAAAAAGAGTCTCCATTTTTTCCCAAAATTGTGGCACAGACACCACTTAACCCTAGAACGCATACCTGGGGCCTCGCAGTCTCGCCCTGTTAATTGTTTTCTATTTTCTGCAAGATTACTTTAGTTAGAATTTTGAAACTCTAGGTATTCTTCATGTATATAGTTGTTTGTCATTTGAGATTGAGTTATTCCATATTATTTGCACACGGGCCTAAAAGGCCCCAGGTATATGAAAGTGTAGATTTTTATGGTCATGCGTTTTAGGGTTAAGTGGCATCAATTGCCCCACAGTTGCTTAAAACGGTTGGTGAGGTGATATTACCAAATCCTCAAGCTTTTAGTCTCCCAAGGATAACACAGGGTTAGAAAAGTCCTTGCGAATCCATGATTTGTTCATCTTTATGAACGTGAGTCTGTCTACATTCTCAGTGGACAGCCGCGTGCTCTTATCTGTCAGCACACCATCAGCAGCGCTGAACACACGTTCAGAGAGAACACTGGCTGCAGGGCATGACAAGATCTCCAAGGCGTGAGTGGCGAGCTCCGGCCATTTTTCCAGATTGGAATACCAAAATGAGCAAGGGTCCAGTGACACAGTCATGGCTTTGATGTTCACTTGGAGATACTCCTGCACCATCCTCTCTAGGCATTGACTATGTGTCAGACTTCTTGTCTCCTGTGGCCTTGCAAAGGATGGTCTAAAAAAGTGGTGAAACGATTCCACAAAATTGCTGTTACCAGCAGATACTGTGTTACTGTTACTGTTTGAGTGATGAAGACTCGACAGTCCCACGGTTGGCAAGTTAGAACTGTGAGATTCACTTCGTGCACCACTGGTGTTTTGTGGAAAAGCACATGTAAGATTCTGCAACAGCGTCTGCAGATACTCCTGCATGCGTCAATCCCTTTTTATGGCAGGAATTATTTCGGCAAATTTACTTTTGTACCGGGGATCTAAGAGTGTGGCAACCCAGTAGTCAGGATTACTTCGAATTCTGCAATCTGAGGGTCATGTTGCAGGTAGTGCAGCAAGAAGGCACTCATGTGTCTTGCGCATCCTGGAGGACCAAGTCCTTGTTGTGTTGGTAGCGAGGTAAGAATCATGCTTCCTTCCTCTGCCCTCTCCCCCCAACCTCGCACAACAGAAATGTGATCAAGGTCTCCCTCATCTGATGAGTCTTCCATGCCCATCGCCAGTTCATCCTCCACTTCTTCCTCGGCTCCTGCACCTTCCTCAACAGTTTGGCTGCTACCATGCGCCCTGGTTAATTCCTCTCCCCCACCCTCCCATGCCTGCCGCCTTGGTGCTGCCAACCGTCTCGACCTTGGAGATGTTATCCCTTCCGCATACGACTCCTCCTCTACTTCCTCCACCTCCTCTTGTCCCACCACCTGACTCTGAATTCTGTTTAATGTGTGCTCCAGCATGTAAATCACCGGAATAGTCATGCTGATAATGGCATCGTCGTCAGCACTAAACATCTTCGTCGCCATTTCAAAATTGTGCAGAAGGGTGTGTGGCGCCCCTGAGGGTTCAGTCGCCACAGAGTTACTGCATCTCACCCAGAGGTGTGGTATCTCACCCTCAGGTAAGGAAGGCGTATGGCTCGGGACCCTAACACCTGCATCCAACACATACCAGCAGTGGGGGTAGGGCGAGATTGCTCCTAAGGGAGAGCACAGTCCCAGGTCCCTAGCTGGTGGGAGGGTCCTATGTAGTGGGTGCTTAGGGGAGCAGCTTAGGGGAGCACATGACAGGGAGAGTATAAATAGGAAGCCATCTTAGAAAGAGCAAGCCAGTCAGAGGAGGAAAAGTGACAGGAGCAGAGGCTCGGCATGAGCTCTGCTCCAGAGGCGGGCCTAGCCTGGGAGGCCCAGGACTGAAGGAGAGAAGAGAGGAGTGGGAGCAGGAAGGCTCCAGGAACCGAAGGGACCCTAGGGCTACGGGCCGTGCAGAAGGCCACCTGTACTCCCGCTGCTACCAGGAGGTAGAGGGGTCAGGCCAGATAAGGGGAACCGGTCCCTCAGCTAGAGGAGAAACAGCAAGGTACAACTAGAAACCGGAGGCTGCAGCATTTCATGTACTGCAGGCAAAAGTCCACACCAGTCTCACTAAGAAGGTAGCCACATAGGACCCAGGGGACGGAACACAAGTCGCCCGCCAAGGCCCGAGGATACCGGATAGAAGTGTCACTGGGTGTGAGGTGCAGGGAGAAGGCCAGAGAAAGGACACACAGAAGGGGGTCCTGCTAAGTACTCCGGAGCTATCTGGGGGTGGACTGAGCCCCTCACTGAGTACGCACAGCACGACGGGTGAGATTGCTCTGGTACCTGTAATCTGGACTGCAACAACTGTGAGTAAAGATCTTGGGACTGCATCACACGAACTCTGTGTTCATTACTGACTCCCTGCACTACAACCACCATCATCCACCCACACTGCCCTGAAGCTACACTCTTCCTGTGGTGAGTAATAATACCATTGCTGCAAAACCACCAGCTTCAGAGGACTGTTCCGCAGCGGCGGCCCCTTTGGCCGCACTCCACAGGTGGGGTAGTCGGACATTATAAAATCCATATATACAAATTACCGTTGGATTGACCACCCTGGGTCACGGACCGGGTCACCGCCACAGTGACTACAACCCCCAGCGTCTACCGGCCCGGCTCCGGGTACCCCACGGCCCAGGGGGCGCGTCAACTTCATAGGTCCCTGATCTGAGACCACTCCTGCTGTGTGATTTGCCCCACCTCTGGATCTCGTTGGCCCAGGCTATACGTCAGAACGTATTGCACCAGGGCTTGTTGGTGCTGCCACAGTCGCTGCAACATGTGCAGAGTTGAATTCCACCGTGTTGGCACATCGCATTTCAGCCGGTGAACTGGCAGGCCCAACGACTTCTGTAGAGATGTAAGTCGTTGAGCTGCGGGATGCGAACGGCGGAAGTGAGCACACAGCGAACGTGCCCTCTGCAGAAGGCCATCTAGTCCGGGATAGTGGGTTAAAAATTTATGGACAACCAGGTTCAACACGTGAGCCATACAAGGCACGTGTGTGCCATTGCCCCGGCGAAGGGCCGCACCCAGGTTTGCAGCATTGTCGCACACGGCCTTCCCTGGTTGCAGGTCCAGTGGAGACAACCATTCATGAAACTGGGTCTCCAGAGCTGACCACAAGTCCTCAGCTGTGTGACTCACATTTCCCAGACATTTCAAAGTAAACACTGATGCCGTTGAGCCCTGCTGCCAGCATAGTAAGGAGGTGTCTAGGATTCCTTCTGCGCAGTTAGAAAGCAGGTGGCATTACCAGACAGGCTTTGGGTGCAGGTGGAGGACAGAGAGGAGGTTGAGGAGGCAGAAGCAGTGGAGGATCTTCGAGATAAAGAGGACTGACGCAAAACTCGTGAGGACGGTAAGACTTGGACAGCAGCCCCTTGTCCTGCTGTCACCATAGTTACCCAGTGCCCAGTCAGCGACATGTAACCCCCCTGTCCATGCCTACTCGTCCAAGTGTCTGTGGTGAAATGCACCCTGTCACACACAGAGTTTCTCAAAGAAGCGGTGATGTTGTGTGCGACATGCTGGTGGAGCGCAGGCACACCTTTCTTTGAGAAGTAGTGCCGACTGGGCATCTGGTACTGGGGCACTGCGACGGACATAAGGTCTCGAAAATCTACTGTGTCCTCCAGGCGGAAAGGCAGCATTTCTGTAGCCAACAGCTTGCAGATGGTGAAATTCAACCTCTTAGCTTTCTCATGGCTAGGAGGAAATGGTCTTTTACTTGTCCACATCTGAGGGACCGAGGGCTCGCTGTTGTGCTTTGACGGGGTTGAGTAGGGTGTCCCTGGCAAACTGCCGGTCTGTGAGGAAGATGCAGGCTAACATGTTAGGTTGCCTTGATCCAAAGGTGGTGCTCTCGATGTCAGAGAGCGCTCAACACCAGCAGGTGTTTCCACTTCCCAATGAACTGACGACCTGCCAATCACATTGGCTGTTGCAGGTAAAGAGGTGGCAGGTCTGCGTCCAAAAACATGTGTGACTGCTGTCCCCCCAGTCACAGAGGATGAAGAGGCCGCGGATGCACAAGATGGGGCAGACGGTGGTTGGCCCAGCCTGCTAGGCAGCATTGTAGCACAGTGAGCTTCCCACTGCAACTTATGCTTCATATCCATGTGACGGTACATGCATGAAGTACTCAAACTATGGATTTTTTGGCCTCTACTTAGCTTTTGGTGACAAATATTATAGATAACACGAGTAGTGTTGAGCCACCCCCGTAGTGTTCGAGTTCGGTTCGGTTCGTCGAACACCCGTGTGTTCGCCGAACTGTTCGTCGAACTGTTCGTCGAACACCTTCGAACACCGTTAAAACCAATGGCAGGCAAACAAAAACACATAGAAACACATAGAAAACACCTTCAAAGGTGTCCAAAAGCTGACAAACTGCTCAGAAGACACAACTAACACATGGAAAAGTGACAAGTACATATAGTCATGCGAAAAGAAAAGAGGTGGAGGAGTAAAAGGAGGGGGAGACACAGATATAGGCATGTCATGCCCTTCTAAAATCCAAAAAGTGAGAAGCCGAGACGGCCAGTCCGCTCCTGCCCGTGCCACCTCCGTGTCGCCGGGTTTGTGCCAGAGCCGCGGTGAACCCTGACGGCCAGCCCCCCTCTCCCAATACTGGTGCCTGTCCGCTGGTGGGTCGAGAGAGCCCCCCTGTGGTGGAGGCAGCTCTAAGCTTTTTAATTTAAATTGTCCCTCTAATTTGAATGAATACACTTTAAATCCATTTACAAGGATCTATTGGAGGGCAAGTCTCATGCCAGCAGCCGCGTAATTCCAGCTCCAGTAGCGTCCACTAAAGCTGCTGCAGTTAAAAAGCTTTTATAAGGATCGAGCTCGGCTGTCCACCGCAAGGCATCCTAGTGCCAGTCCCAGCCCCTATGCCTTGGGGTGCCTCCTGATGCTCTTCACTAAGTATCCCGTGGTCCCGAAGCATTTCCTTTGAAAAAATTAAGTGTCCAAACTACAGGTGGTGTAGCTTGCTTAACAGCCGGGATAATCCGCTGACTAGCAGACACTGCTACTAGGCACAAAGTATTTCCTGGGCTAGATGCAGTTAAAAATTTGTAAGTAGATACTCTCGTTGGATGCTGAGAAAGCATTCCATAGAGTCTCCTGGCACGCCATATATGATTCTCTTAAAAAGCTTGGGGTAGGGGTCTAGGGGACCCTTTTATAGCCAAAATCACGGCCCTGTATCACAATACGTCACCTAGGCTGAAGATAAATGGAACTGTAGCACCGAGGGCTCGGTTGCTACAGACGTATTGCACCTCACCCAGAGGTGTGATATCTCACTCTCAGATAAGGATGGAGTGTGGATCAGGACCCGACACCTGCATGCATTACACCACATTGCCGTGGGGCAGGGCGACCAATATGCCCCTGAGATGGGCACGACAGTCCCTGTCCCTGGCTGGAGTGGGGGGAGGGAACACTGAGGAAGGGGAACCCTGCAGTGCAGGAGCAGGGAGGAAGCAGTTCCTGGGTGCATTGAGAAGGGAGTATAAAAGGTGGGCACCATCTTAGTTCAGTGCAGAGAAGTCTGAGCAGAAGTGGCAGGGAGCAGGGGCTCTGCATGAGCTCTGCTCCGGAGGCGGGCCTAGTAACAGAGGCCCAGGCCTGCAAGAGGGAGAAGGAAGGAAGAGGAGCGGAGAAGGCTCCAGGAACGAGGAATGAAGGGATCCCAGGGGTGCGGACGGGCGAGTCGCCACCGCACGCCCGAATCCACCTGCGTGGAGGGGTCAGGCCAAAGGGGGAGACCGGTCCCCGAACTAGTGGAGGCAGGAAACGACCCTCAGCTAGAAACCGGAGGCTCTGACATTTTATGTGGCGCAGCCCCTTGCTCCACCCGCTAGGAAGGCACCACATAGGGTCAGGGAAACTGGCGCCAAGTTTACCAAGAGGAGGCCCGAGGCAGCCGGACAGAAGTGTTGGTAAGAAAGGCCAGACAAAGGACACACAAAGGGGGTCCTGTGAAGCGCTCCAAAGTTATCTGGGAGTTGTCTGAGCCCCTCACCTGGTGAGCACAGTACGACGTGGGCAGCCGTTACCTGCAGACGTGGTCTGGATAATAAGAACTGTGAGTAAAGGCCCTGAACTGCATCACTGACTCCGTGTCGTTACTGCTGCTGCCCTGCACCATCACCCCCATCCTCCGCATACACTGCCCTGAGGCTATACTCCTCCCGTGGGGAGTTATGCTACGCTCTGCTGCACCCACAACACCAGCCTTAGCGGTCTGCCCTGTAGCGGCGGTTCACTCTGACCGCAATCCACGGGTGGCGTAGTCGGACATTTAAACATCAAAACCACATAAATAGTTCCGCCACTGGTTTGACCGCCCTGAGCCACGGAACCGGATCGCCGCCACGAAGACTACAACCACCAGCATCCACCAAAAAGGGTCCAGCTCCGGGTGTCCCAAGGCCCAGGGGGTGCGTCAGAACATTTTCATCACCTTTCACAATCACCAATGGGACAAGGCAGGGATGTCCTCTGTCCCCTCTCTTATACATCCTAGTGACGGAGCACCTGCTCTCATCAATTCGCCATAACCCCAATATTAGGTGGATTGAGGTGGGAGGCACCGAGTACAAGTGCTCTCTATTTGCTGATGATGTCCTAGTATATATCACTCAATCACATATATCCATCCCTGCTGTTATGGCTGAAATAGATCACTTTGTTACATGGTAAAATTTTAAAATCAATGCAGCGAAGTCTGAGGCCCTCGATGTCTCCCTCCCTAAATCCATATAGGATTCCATCCAGTCCAACTTTCCCTTTGCCTGGCCCTCACAGGGTATCAAATACTTAGGAATTCCTATTCATAGAGACCTCTCCCATCTATGTTATCTTAATTTTGGGCCCTTTATTGAACAATTCCATACAGACCACGGTTGGCAAGTTGGAACTGTGAGATTCACTACGTGCACCACTGGTATTTTGTGGAAAAGCACATGTAAGATTCTGCAACAGTCTCTGCTGATACTCCTGCATGCGTGCATCCCTTTCTATGGCAGGAATAATTTCTGCAAATTTACTTTTGTACCGGGGATCTAACAGTGTGGCAACCCAGTAGTCAGGATTATTTCTAATTCTCACAATTCGAGGGTCATGTTGCAGGTAGTGCAGCAAGAAGGCACTCATGTGTGTTGCGCATCCAGGAGCACCAAGTCCCTGTTGTGTTGGTGGCGAGGTAACAATCATGCTTCCTTCCTCTGTCCTCTCCCCCCAACCTCGCACAACAGAAATGTGATCAAGGTCTCCCTCATCTGATGAGTCTTCCATCAGTTCGTCCTCCACTTCTTCCTGGGCTCCTGCACCTTCCTCACTAGTTTGGCTGCTACCATGCGCCCTGGTAAAATCATCTCCCCCACCCTCACATGCCTGCCGCCCTGGTGCTGCCGACCGTCTGGACCTTGCAGATGTTAGCCCTTCCGCATACAACTCCTCCTCCTCTACTTCCTCCACCTCCTCTTGTGCCACCACCTGACTCCGAATTCTGTTTAACATGTGCTCCAGCATGTAAATCACCGGAATAGTCATGCTGATAATGGCATCGTCAGCACTAAACATCTTCGTCGCCATTTCAAAACTGTGCAGAAGGGTGCATAGGTCCCTGATCTGAGACCACTCCTCCAGCGTGATTTGCCCCACCTCTGAATCTCGTTGGCCCAGGCTATACGTCAGAACGTATTGCACCAGGGCTTGTCGGTGCTGCCACAGTCGCTGCAACATGTGCAGAGTTGAATTCCACCGGGTAGGCACATAGCATTTTAGCCGGTGAAGTGGCAGGCCCAACGACTTCTGTAGAGATGTAAGTCGCTGAGCTGCGGGATGCGAACGGCGGAAGTGAGCACACAGCGACCGTGCCCTCTGCAGAAGGCCATCTAGTCTGGGATAGTGGGCTAAAAATTGCTGGACAACCAGGTTCAACACGTGAGCCATACAAGGCACGTATGTGACATTGCCCCGGCGAAGGGCCGCACCCAGGTTTGCAGCATTGTCGCACACAGCCTTCCCTGGTTTCAGGTCCAGTGGAGACAACCATTCATGAAATTGGTTCTCCAGAGCTGACCACAACTCCTCAGCTGTGTGACTCACATTTCCCAGACATTTCAATGTAAAAACCGCCTGATGACGTTGAGCCCTACTGCCAGCATAGTAAGGAGGTGTGCAGGATCCCTTCTGCGCAGTTAGAAAGCTTGTGGCATGACCAGACAGGCTTTGGGTGCAGGTGGAAGACCGAGAGGAGGTTGAGGAGGCAGAAGCAGTGGAGGAAAAATGACATAAAGAGGATTGACGCACAACTCGTGGGGACGGCAAGACTTGGACAGCAGCCCCTTGTCCTGCTGTCACCATAGTTACCCAGTGCCCAGTCAGCGACATGTAACGCCCCTGTCCATGCCTACTCGTCCAAGTGTCTGTGGTGAAATGCACCCTGTCACACACAGAGTTTCTCAAAGAAGCGGTGATGTTGTGTGCGACATGCTGGTGGAGCGCAGGCACACCTTTCTTTGAGAAGTAGTGCCGACTGGGCATCTGGTACTGGGGCACTGCGACGGACATAAGGTCTCGAAAATCCTCTGTGTCCACCAGGCGGAAAGGCAGCATTTCTGTAGCCAAGAGCTTGCAGATGGTGAAATTCAACCTCTTAGCTTTCTCATGGCTAGGAGGAAATGGTCTTTTACTTGTCCACATCTGAGGGACCGAGGGCTGGCTATTGTGCTTAGACGGGGTTGATAAGGGTGTCCCCGGCAAACTGCCGGTCTGTGAGGAAGATGCAGGCGGACATGTTAGGTTGCCTTGATCCAAAGGTGGTGCTATCGATGTCGGACAGCGCTCAAGACCAGCTGGTGTTACCACCTCCAAAGAAAATGATGACCTGCCAATCACGCTGGCTGTTGCGGGTAAAGAGGTGGCAGGTCTGCGCCCCAAAACAGGTGTGACTGCTGTCCCCCCAGTCACAGAGGATGAAGAGGCCGCGGATGCACAAGATATGGCAGACGGTGGTTGGCCCGGCCGGCTAGACCGCATTGTAGCACACTGAGCTTCCCACTGCAACTTATGCTTCATGTCCATGTGCCGGTTCATGCATGAAGTACTCAAACTATGTATTTTTTGGCCTCTACTTAGCTTTTGCTGACAAATGTTACAGATAACACGAGTTGGGTCATCTTTATCGATCTGAAAAAATGCCCAGGCTATGCAAGGCTTAGCACCCATGCGACCTGAAGAGCCACCACGACTTGTGGTGAGAGGCAGAGTTGTGTTTGAGGATGCAGTTGTTGACGTGCTTCCAGTACTACGTCTCTGTCCAGGAAGGCGCAACCTGACCTCGTCGTCACTAGCATCTTCCTCCACCTCCTCTGCTGACCTCATCTCTTGGCTGACTGTGGGTTGACAGTAAGTGGGATCTCCGACCTCATCATCATCACCCTGTGCGTTATCACACCCGTCGTCCTCAGAGCCAACCTGTTCCTGCCCTGACAAAAAACTAAAGTTGTCGCTCCAATCAGGTATTTGAGTCTTATCATCGTCTTCCTCATTGTCTCCACCAACAGGAGTTACAGTTTGGGAATGAGGGTCTACATTATGGTCAGAACCTTCTGCGTCTGGTCCTGGATCCGACTCATAAAGATTCTGGGCATCAGTGCAGATCATTTCCTCGTCTGGATTCACAGAAGCGCTGGAGTCGACCTCTGATTCCCAGGCTATAGTATGAGTAAACAGCTCTGCAGACTCAACCATCTGTTCTACCTCATACTCAGACGGCCAGCTGGAGATTTGGGAGCTGTGAGGAAGCAAGTGCGATTTGGGTGACACCTTTGAGGACTGGAGTATTTGTGATGTTGAAGTTGATGTGGAGGAGAGCCCACTTAAAGGAGCACTTGATATCCGTTGAAGCACCTGCTGTTTTTGTGCCTCATCTGGAATTTGTAGCGATTGGCGTGGCCGTAAGAAAGGGATCTTATCACATTGTCCGCTAAAAGAAGTAGACATTTTAGTTTGGCTGGAAGATGGTCTTTCTTCTGCACCTACCCCACGGACACAACCTTTTTTCCCCTTCCCAACACGCCTATTCCCCTTTCCACCAGCAGCAGGCCTTTTTCCACTCATTTTGGTGGTTAACTAATTCACAACTCTGGAGTTGTTTGCACAAAAAAACAATGGATGGTAACCGAGCAGAGCTGAGTGGCCAAACTGTGGTATTAGGCCAAAACAATTGGCTGGGTTAGATGCAGAAAAAAATTATTTTTAATTTGCAACCTGATGGAGGTCAGTATAGATGGACTAATAGACCAAGTCCCACACACCGCTAGAAGCCCAAATATTTTTTCAGAGCTAGATGCAGAAATTTTTTTTATTCAATTTGCAACCTGATGGAGGTCAGTATAGATGGACTAATAGACCAAGTCCCACACACTGCTAGAAGCCCAAATATTTTTTCAGAGCTAGATGCAGAAAAAAATTATTTTTAATTTGCAACCTGATGGAGGTCAGTATAGATGGACTAATAGACCAAGTCCCACACACTGCTAGAAGCCCAAATATTTTTTCAGAGCTAGATGCAGAAAAAAATTATTTTTAATTTGCAACCTGATGGAGGTCAGTATAGATGGACTAATAGACCAAGTCCCACACACTGCTAGAAGCCCAAATATTTTTTCAGAGCTAGATGCAGAAAAAAATTATTTTTAATTTGCAACCTGATGGAGGTCAGTATAGATGGACTAATAGACCAAGTCCCACACACCGCTAGAAGCCCAAATATTTTTTCAGAGCTAGATGCAGAAAAAAATTATATTCAATTTGCAACCTGCTGGAGGTCAGTATAGAAGGACTAATAGAACAAGTCCCACACACTGCTAGAAGCCCAAATATTTTTTCAGAGCTAAATGAAGAAAAAAATTATTTTTAATTTGCAACCTGATGGAGGTCAGTATAGATGGACTAATAGAATGATGCTATGCCCAAAAGATTTTACTTCACTAGGTGCAGTAAAAAAATTGGTATTCTATACACAGGTGGTATATCTTGCAACACAGATAGGCTACTCCACTGACTAACACACTCTGCAATAGGCCAAAAAGGATTAGCTTTGCTAGATTCAGCCAAATGCTGTGAAAAAAACTTGCACAGCACTGGCACAGACCTGCCTGGCAAAAACTGATAGGAACTGATGTAACCTAGTCCTGAAAAGGACTCCAATTACAATTAGTCTTTACTCCCACAATCTATCTATTTAAGAGCACAGACCTGCCTGATAAAAGTCGTAGGAAATGCTGTAACCTAGTCCTTAAAAGGACTGCAATCACAACTATTCCCTACTCCCAAGCTATCTGTATATTTGTGCGAAAATTGGCTTGAAATTAACAAGGTATAGCGCACACAGCAACAGCGGTGCCGTCTAACACGCAGCTGCAGCAGTGAGAAAATGGTGGCGACAGGGAAAATGGCTTGGTCTTATAGGGCAAGGACATGTGACATACACTGCCAATCACACATGCCCTTGCTTGTGTGAAAAAAAGCACTTCGCTCCGTGTGTGCACTGCTGATAGGCTGACAGATTGCACCTCCCCACTGCAAATGCGGGAAAGAGAAAAAAAAATGGAGATCTTCATTGTTCCTGCAGAGATCCATCCCCTGCCCCTCCCCCCGCCCCGCTGTACACTCAAACTGCGTATTAACATTAATTTTCATCATTACTGAGAAAAAATCCAGTTATGATTTTGGTGCACGAACAGTTATCGAACATAACCTCGAACAGCCGAATTTTTCTCAAATTGTTCGTGTTCGCCGACCGGCTCGAACACCGCCCAAAACAGCTCGAATTTGAGATTGGCGAACAGTTCGAATAGAACAACGCTCATCTCTAAACACGAGTTGGGTCATCCTTATTGATCTGAATAAATGCCCAGGCTATGCAAGGCTTAGAGCCCATGCGACCTGAAGAGCCACTACGACTTGTGGTCAGAGGCAGAGTTGTGGTTGAGGATCCAGTTGTTGACGTGCTTCCAGTACTCCGTCTCTGTCCAGGAAGGCGCAACCTAACCTCGTCGTCAATAGCATCTGTGACGCCCCGCTGCGCTTGGTATCACAGATCCTAGAAGAGTGTATTGATGGAATCCTCCACAAGAGGCCCCCATAAACATTCACACATCTCCACCTTCAACCTCAGACCAGCAGAGGGAGCCCGTTAGGGATATAAATAGGGAAGGTGGAGCTAGGCAGTTCAGTTCCTCTGAAGAGTTCCTGCAGTAGAGAAGCCTAAGAGAGGTCAGTCTGCAGTGGAGCTCAGTCTAGTCTAGAGAACTCAGTTAATAGTTCAGCAGTGGAGCACGAGGCTCCTGCTAGCTAGATTCAGGGAGCCCAGATAGAGCTTAAGGTGTGCCGGCGCCATAAGATCGGTGAAGCGCGGCAAGCTGCCGTTAGTGTGTATAGCCTAGTGAGGGCCCGAGTAGGCCGAAGGCGAGTGGCGAGTTAGTACATAAAGGGCAGAGGAGCTTAACCAGCTCACCCCGAAGCATTTACCGGACACCGGATCCGAGCTTACCGGGATCTCTATGACCCAGTAAGGCATAACCGGAATCCCTGGAGAACTACAAGTCCCAGGATCGCTAAGGTGCTGATACGTAACAGAGCCAGGAGAAGCTTAGGCCCCACATACTGGGAGCGTGAACTCCAAGAGAAGGCCCTACCACAAGGTCAGCCAGCGCAGGACAGAGACAAAGTTAGGCCTAGCTCCAGGCAGGTCAGAAACTTACTACGCAGAGGCAAGAAACAGGAGGCCCTACACCCGCTCATTGGGGAGGATCCTGATATGCACCCTTCACCCTACAGTGCTCCGGGATGTGCCTGAATTTCCTCCAGTAAAAGGTACTGAAGTGACTACCGTGTCCGTTCCCGTTCTTGCTCTGACCCAGCTGGGTCTCGCCTGTCCTGCATTCCCCCTGCATACGCTGCCCTGAGACCTAGCTCCACCTGTGGGGAGCTATACCATCGAGCTGCCTTATCACGGGCCTCAGTGGACTGCTGCAGCGCTGGTGCTTCTCACCAGATACCAAAGGTGGCGTCACGAACTCTTATAAAATTAACAATTATCCACCCTTTTAAAGAGTGACCCCAGGGTACGGGCCAGGGAGCCGACCACCGCGACATCCCCAAGGCCAGGCAAAGGCCCGGGTCACCTCATCGACTGGCTGACTGTGGGTTGACAGTAAGTGGGATCTCCAACCTTGTCATCATCACCCTGTGTGTTATCACACCCGTCGTCCTCAAAGCCAACCTCTTCCTGCCCTGACCGAAAAGTCAAGTTGTCGCTCCAATCAGGTATTTGAGTCTCATCATCGTCTTCATCATTGTCTCCACCAACAGGAGTTACAGTTTGGGAACGAGGGTCTACATTATGCTCAGAACCTTCTTCATCTGGTCCTGGATCTGACTTATAAAGATTCTGGGCATCAGTGCAGATCATTTCCTCATCTGGATTAACAGAAGCTCTGGAGCAGACCTCCGTTTCCCAGGCTATAGTATGAGTAAACAGCTCTGCAGACTCAACCATCTGTGTTACCCCATACTCAGACGGGCAGCTGGAGACTTGGGAGCTGTGAGGAAGCAAGTGCGAATGGGGTGACACCTCTGAGGACTGGAGTATTTGTGATGTTGAAATTGAGGTGGAGGAGAGCCCACTTGAAGGAGCACTTGATATCCGCTGAAGCACCTGCTGTTTTTGTGCCTCATCTGGAATTTGTAGCGATGGGCGTGTCCGTAACAAAGGGATCGTGTCACATTGTCCACGAAAAGATGTCGACATGTTAGTTTGGCTGGAAGATGGTCTTTCTTCTGCAGATGTTACTCTCCCCCCCACCGCGGGGGGGCTCGACCCACCAGCGGACAGGCACCAGTATTGGGAGAGGGGGGCTGGCCGTCAGGGTCCACCGCGGCTCTGGCACAAACCCGGCGGCACGGAGGTGGCACGGGCAGGAACGGACTGACCGTGTTGGCTTCTCACTTTTTGGATTTTAGAAGGGCATGACATGCCTATATCTGTGTCTCCCCCTCCTTTTACTCCTCCACCTCTTTTCTTTTCGCATGACTATATGTACTTGTCACTTTTCCATGTGTTAGTTATGTCTTCTGAGCAGATTGTCAGCTTTTGGACTCCTTTGAAGGTGTTTTCTATGTGTTTCTATGTGTTTTTGTTTGCCTGCCATTGGTTTTAACGGTGTTCGAAGGTGTTTGACGAACAGTTCGACGAACAGTTCGGCGAGCACACGGGTGTTCGACGAACCGAACCAAACTCGAACACTACGGGGGTGGCTCAACACTATTTAAAAATGCTTTGGAACACTTCCATTGTTCACGGAATACCGCTGAAGTTTAAAAATGCTTTGGAACTCTTCCATTGTTCTTGGAATTCTACTGAAGTTTAAAAACGCTTTGGAACTCTTCCATTGTTTTTGGAATTCCGCTGATGTTTAACAATGCTTTGGAACTCTTCCATTGTTCACAGAATACCGCTGAAGATTAATAATGCTTTGGAACTCTTCCATTGTTCTCGGAATTCCGCTGAAGTTGAAAATGATTTTGAAATCTTCCATTGTTCTCAGAATTTCGCTGAAGTTTAAAAATGCTTTGGAACTCTCCCATTATTCTTAGAATTCCACTGAAGTTTAAAAATGCTTTGGAACTCTTCCATTGTTCTCGGAATTCCGCTGATGTTTAACAATGCTTTGGAACTCTTCCATTGTTCTCCGAATTCTGCTCAAGTTTAACAATGCTTTGGAACTCTTCCATTGTTCTCGGAATTATGCTGAAGTTTAAAAATGCTTTGGAACTCTTCCATTGTTCTCGGAATTCCGCTGATGTTTAACAATGCTTTGGAACTCTTCCATTGTTCTCGTCATTCCGTTGATGTTTAACAATGCTTTGGAACTTTTCCATTGTTCACGGAATTCCGCTGAAGTTAAATAATGCTTTGGAACTCTTCCGTTGTTCTCGGAATTCTGCTGAAGTTGAAAAATGCTTTGGAACTCTTCCATTGTTCTCGGAATTCCGCTGAAGTTTAAAAATACTTTGGAACTCTTCTATTGTTCTCAGAATTCCGCTGAAGTCTAAAAATGCTTTGGAACTCTTCCATTGTTCTCGGCATTCCGTTGATGTTTAACAACACTTTGGAAGTTTTTCATTGTTCTCGGAATTCCGCTGAAGTTGCAAAATGCTTTGGAACTCTTCCATTGTTCTCAGAATTCCGCTGAAGTTTAAAAATGGTTTGGAACTCTTCCATTACTATCGGAATTCCGCGGAAAGTTTAAAAATGCTTTGGAACTCTTCCTTTGTTCAAGGAATTCTGCTGAAGTTTAAAAATGCTTTGGAACTCTTCCATTTTTCTCGGAATTCCGCTGATGTTGAACAAGGCTTTGGAACTCTTCCATTGTTCTCAGAATTCCGCTGAAGTTTAAAAATGCTTTGGAACTCTTCCATTGTTCAGGGAATTCTGCTGAAGTTTAAAAATGCTTTGGAAATCTTCCATTGTTCAGGGAATTCCACTGAAGTTTAAAAATGCTTTGTAACTCTTCCATTGTTCAAGGAATTCCGCTGAAGTTTAAACATGCTTTGGAACTCTTCCATTGTTCTAGGAATTCCGCTGATGTTGACCAAGGCTTTGGAACTCTTCCATTGTTCACGGAATTCCGCTGAATTTTAAAAATGCTTTGGTTCTGTTCCATTGTTCTCGTAATTCCCCTGAAGTTTAACAATGCTTTGGAACTCTTCCATTGTTCTCGGTATTTTGCTGAAGTTTAAAAATGCTTTGGAACTCTTTTATTGTTCTCGGAATTCCGCTGATTTTTTACAATACTTTGGAACTCTTCCATTGCTCTCGGAATTTCCCCTAAGTTTAAAAATGCTTTGGAACTATTCCATTGTTCTCGGAAATCCGCTGAAATTTAACAATGCTTTGGAACGCATCCATTGTTCATGGAATACTGCTGAAGTTTAAAAATGCTTTGGAACTCTTCCATTGCTCACGGAATGCGGCTGAAGTTTAAAAATGCTTTGGAACTCTTCCATTGTTCTCGGCATTCCGTTGATGTTTAACAAAACTTTGGAACTTTTCCATTGTTCACGGAATTCTGCTCAAGTTTAAAAATGCGTTGGAACTCTTTTATTGTTCTCGGAATTTCACCTAAGTTTAAAAATGCTTTGATACTCTTCCATTGTTCTCGGAATTCCGCTGATGTTTAACAATACTTTGGTACTCTTCCATTGTTCACAGAATACCGCTGAAGTTAAATAATGCTTTGGATCTCTTCCGTTGTTCTCAGAATTCCGCTGAAGTTGAAAAATGCTTTGGAACTCTTCCATTGTTCTCAGAATTCCGCTGAAGTGTAAAACTGCTTTGGAACTCTTCTATTGTTCTCAGAATTCCGCTGAAGTCTAAAAATGCTTTGGAACTTTTCCATTGTTCTCGGCATTCCGTTAATGTTTAACAATACTTTGGAACTTTTTCATTGTTCACGGAATTCCGCTGAAGTTTAAAAATGCTTTGGAACTCTTACATTGTTCTCAGAGTTCCTCTGATGTTTAACAATGCTTAGCAACTTTTCCATTGTTCACGGAATTCTGCTGAAGTTTAAAAATGCTTTGGAACTCTTCCATTGTTCTCGGTATTCCGCTGATATTTAACAATGCTTTGGAACTCTTCCTTTGTTCACGGAATTTCGCTGAAGTTTAAAAATGCTTTGGAACTCTTCCATTGTTCTCAGAATTACCCTGATGTTTAAAAATGCTTTGGAACACTTCCATAGTTCTCGGAAATCCGCTGATGTTTAATAATACTTTGGAACTCTTCCATTGTTCTCGGAATTCCGCTGTAATTTAAAAATGCTTTGGAACTCTTCCATTGTTCTCGGAATTCCGCTGAAGTTGAAAAATGCTTTGGAACTCTTCCATTGTTCTCAGAATTCCGCTGAAGTTTAAAAATGGTTTGGAACTCTTCCATTGTTAAAGGAATTCTGCTGAAGTTTAAAAATGTTTTGGAAATCTTCCATTGTTCAGGGAATGCCGCTGAAGTTTAAAAATGCTTTGAAACTCTTCCATTGTTCAAGGAAATCCGCTGAAGTTTAAGCATGCTTTGGAACTCTTCCATTGTTCTAGGAATTCCGCTGATGTTGAACAAGGCTTTGGAACTCTTCCATTGTTCACGGAATTCCGCTGAATTTTAAAAATGCTTTGGTTCTCTTCCATTTTTCTCGTAATTCCCCTGAAGTTTAACAATGCTTTGGACCTCTTCCATTGCTCTCGGAATTTCCCCTAAGTTTAAAAATGCTTTGGAACTTTTCCATTGTTCTCAGAAATCCGCTGAAGTTTAACAATGCTTTGGAATGCATCCATTGTTCACGGAATACTGCTGAAGTTTAAAAATGCTTTGGAACTCTTCCATTGCTCACGGAATTCGGCTGAAGTTTAAAAATGCTTTGGAACTGTTCCATTGTTCTCGGCATTCCGTTGATGTTTAACAAAACTTTGGAACTTTTCCATTGTTCACGGAATTCTGCTGAAGTTTAAAAATGCTTTGGAACTCTTACATTGTTCTCGGAATTCCGCTGATGTTTAACAATGCTTTGGAACTCTTACATTGTTTTCAGAATTCCACTGATGCTTAACAATGCTTTGGAACTCTTCTATTGTTCTCGGTATTCCGCTGAAGTTTAAAAATGCTTTAGAACTCTTCCATTGTTCTCGGAATTCCGCTGAAGATTAACAATGCTTTGGAACTCTTCCATTGATCTCTGAATTCTGCTGAAGTTTATAAATGCTTTGGAACTCTTCTATTGTTCTCAGAATTCCTCTGAAGTTTAAAAATGCTTTGAAACTCTTCCATTGTTCTCGGAATTCCGCTGAAGTTTAAGAATGCTTTGGAACTCTTCTATTTTTCTCAGAATTCCGCTGAAGTTTAAAATGCTTTGAAACTCTTCCATTGTTCTCGGAATTCAGCTGAAGTTTAAAAATGCTTTTGAACTCTTCTATTGTTCTCGGAAATCGGCTGAACTTTGAAAATGCTTTGGAACTCATCCATTATTCTCGGAATTCCGCTGAAGCTTAAAAATGCTTTGGAACTCTTCCATTGTTCTTGCAATTCTGCTGAAGTTTAAAAATCCTTTGGAACTCTTCCATTGTTCTCGGAATTCTGCTCATGTTTAACAATGCTTTGGAACTCTTCCATTGTTCACGGAATTCTGCTGAAGTTTAAAAATGCTTTGGAACTCTTCCATTGTTCTCGGTATTCCGCTGATATTTAACAATGCTTTGGAACTTTTCCATTGTTCACGGAATTTCGCTGAAGTTTAAAAATGCTTTGGAACTCTTCCATTGTTCTCAGAATTACCCTGATGTTTAAAAATGCTTTGGAACACTTCCATAGTTCTCGGAAATCCGCTGATGTTTAATAATACTTTGGAACTCTTCCATTGTTCCCGGAATTCTGCTGTAATTTAAAAATGCTTTGGAACTCTTCCATTGTTCTCGGAATTCCCCTAAAGTTGAAAAATGCTTTGGAACTCTTCCATTGCTCTCAGAATTCCGCTGAAGTTTAAAAATGGTTTGGAACTCTTCCATTGCTATCGGAATTCCGCTGAAGTTTAAAAATGCTTTGGAACTCTTCCATTGTTCAAGGAATTCTGCTGAAGTTTAAAAATGCTTTGGAATTCTTCCATTGTTCTCGGAATTCCACTGATGTTGAACAAGGCTTTGGAACTCTTCCATTGTTCTCAGAATTCCGCTGAAGTTTAAGCATGCTTTGGAACTCTTCCATTGTTCAGGGAATTCTGCTGAAGTTTAAAAATGCTTTGGAACTCTTCCATTGTTCAGGGAATTCCGCTGAAGTTTAAAAATGCTTTGGAAGTCTTCCATTGTTCAAGGAATTCCGCTGAATTTTAAAAATGCTTTGGTTCTCTTCCATTGTTCTCGTAATTCCCCTGAAGTTTAACAATGCTTTGGACCTCTTCTATTGTTCTCGGTATTTTGCTGAAGTTTAAAAATGCTTTGAAACTCTTTTATTGTTCTCGGAATTCCGCTGATTTTTACAATACTTTGGAACTCTTCCATTGCTCTCGGAATTTCCCCTAAGTTTAAAAATGCTTTGGAACTCTTCCATTGTTCTCGGAAATCCGCTGAAGTTTAACAATGCTTTGGAATGCATCCATTGTTCACGGAATACCGCTGAAGTTTAAAAATGCTTTGGAACTCTTCCATTGCTCACGGAATTCGGCTGAAGTTTAAAAATGCTTTGGAACTCTTCCATTGTTCTCGGCATTCCGTTGATGTTTAACAAAACTTTGGAACTTTTCCATTGTTCTCAGAATTCCGCTGAATTTTAAAAATGCTTTGGAACTCTTCTATTGTTCTCAGAATTCCGCTGAAGTTTAAAATGCTTTGAAACTCTTCCATTGTTCTCGGAATTCAGCTGAAGTTTAAAAATGCTTTGGAACTCTTCCATTGTTCTCAGAATTATCACTGAAGTTTAAAAATGCTTTGTAACTCTTCCATTGTTCTCGGCATTCCGTTGATGTTTAACAAAGCTTTGGAACTTTTCCATTGTTCAAGGAATTCCGCTTAAGTTTAAAAATGCTTTGGAACTCTTACATTGTTCTCGGAATTCCGCTGATGTTTAACAATGCTTTGGAACTCTTCCATTGTTCTCGGTATTCCGCTGAAGTTTAAAAATGCTTTAGAACTCTTCCATTGTTCTTGGTATTCCGCTTAAGTTTAGCAATGTTTTGGAACACTTAAATTGATCTCTGACATCTGCTGAAGTTTATAAAGGCTTTGGAACTCTTCCATTGTTCACGGAATTCCGCTGAATTTTAAAAATGCTTTGGTTCTCTTCCATTGTTCTCGTAATTCCCCTGAAGTTTAACAATGCTTTGGACCTCTTCCATTGTTCTCGGTATTTTGCTGAAATTTAAAAATGCTTTGGAACTGTTTTATTGTTCTCGGAATTCTGCTGATTTTTTACAATACTTTGGAACTCTTCCATTGCTCTCGGAATTTCCCCTAAGTTTAAAAATGCTTTGGAACTCTTCCATTGTTCTCGGAAATCCGCTGATGTTTAAAAATGCTTTGAAACTCTTCTTTGTTCTCAGAATTCCGCTGAAGTCTAAAAATGCTTTGGAACTCTTCCATTGTTCTCAGAATTCCTCTGATGTTTAACAATGCTTAGGAATTTTTCCATTGTTCTCGGAATTCCGCTGATGTTTAACAATGCTTTGGAACACTGCTATTATTCTCGGAATTCCGCTGAAGTTTAAAAATGCTTTAGAATGCTTCCGATGTTCTCGGAATTCCGCTAAAGTTTAAAAATGCTTTGGAACTCTTCTATTGTTCTCAGAATTCCGCTGAAGTTTAAAAATGCTTTGGAACTCTTCTATTGTTCTCAGAATTCCGCTGAAGTTTAAAAATGCTTTGGAACTCTTCCATTATTCTCGGAATTCCGCTGAAGTTTAAGAATGCTTTGTAACTCTTCCATTGTTCTCGCAATTCTGCTGAAGTTTAAAAATGCTTTGGAACTCTTCCATTGTTCTCGGAATTCTGCTGATGTTTAACAATGCTTTGGAATGCTTTCATTGTTCACGGAATTCTGCTGAAGTTTAAAAATGCTTTGGAACTCTTCCATTGTTCTCGGTATTCCGCTGATATTTAACAATGCTTTGGAACTCTTCCATTGTTCACGGAATTTCGCTGAAGTTTAAAAATGCTTTGGAACGCTTCCATTGTACTCAGAATTACCCTGATGTTTAAAAATGCTTTGGAACACTTCCATAGTTCTCGGAAATCCGCTGATGTTTAATAATACTTTGGAACTCTTCCACTGTTCTCGGAATTCCGCTGTAATTTAAAAATGCTTTGGAACTCTTCCATTGTTCTCGGAATTCCGCTGAAGTTGAAAAATGCTTTGGAACTCTTCCATTATTCTCGGAATTCCGCTGAAGTTTAAAAATGCTTTGGAACTCTTCCATTGTTCTCGGAATTCCGCTGAAGTTGAAAAATGGTTTGGAACTCTTCCACTGTTCTCAGAATTCCGCTGAAGTTTAAAAATGATTTGGAACTCTTCCATTGCTCTCGGAATTCCGCTGAAGTTTAAAAATGCTTTGGAACTCTTCCATTGCTCTCGGAATTTCCCCTAAGTTTAAAAATGCTTTGGAACTCTTCCATTGTTCTCGGAAATCCGCTGAAGTTTAACAATGCTTTGGAATGCATCCATTGTTCACGGAATACCGCTGAAGTTTAAAAACGCTTTGGAACTCTTTCATTGCTCTCGGAATTCGGTTGAAGTTTAAAAATGCTTTGGAACTCTTCCATTGTTCTCGGCATTCCATTGATGTTTAACAAAACTTTGGAACTTTTCCATTGTTCACGGAATTCCGCTGAAGTTTAAAAATGCTTTGGAACTCTTACATTGTTCACGGAATTCCGCTGAAGTTTAAAAATGCTTTGGAACTCTTACATTGTTCTCGGAATTCCGCTGATGTTTAACAATGCTTTGGAACTCTTACATTGTTCCCAGAATTCCGCTGATGTTTAACAATGCTTTGGAACACTTCCATTGATCTCTGAATTCTGCTGAAGTTTATAAATGGTTTGGAAATCTTGTATTGTTCTCAGAATTCCGCTGAAGTTTAAAAATGCTTTGAAACTCTTCCATTGTTCTCGGAAATCCGCTGAAGTTTAACAATGCTTTGGAATGCATCCATTGTTCACGGAATACCGCTGAAGTTTAAAAACGCTTTGGAACTCTTTCATTGCTCTCGGAATTCGGTTGAAGTTTAAAAATGCTTTGGAACTCTTCCATTGTTCTCGGCATTCCGTTGATGTTTAACAAAACTTTGGAACTTTTCCATTGTTCACGGAATTCCGCTGAAGTTTAAAAATGCTTTGGAACTCTTACATTGTTCACGGAATTCCGCTGAAGTTTAAAAATGCTTTGGAACTCTTACATTGTTCTCGGAATTCCGCTGATGTTTAACAATGCTTTGGAACTCTTACATTGTTCTCAGAATTCCGCTGATGTTTAACAATGCTTTGGAACACTTCCATTGATCTCTGAATTCTGCTGAAGTTTATAAATGGTTTGGAAATCTTGTATTGTTCTCAGAATTCCGCTGAAGTTTAAAAATGCTTTGAAACTCTTCCATTGTTCTCGGAATTCCACTGAAGTTTAAGAATGCTTTGGAACACTTCTATTGTTCTCGGAATACCGCTGAATTTTAAAAATGCTTTGGAACTCTTCTATTGTTCTCAGAATTCCGCTGAAGTTTAAAATGCTTTGAAACTCTTCCATTATTCTCGGAATTCAGCTGAAGTTTAAAAATGGTTTTGAACTCTTCTATTGTTCTCCGAAATCAGCTGAAGTTTAAAAATGCTTTGGAACTCATCCATTATTCTCGGAATTCCGCTGAAGATTAAAAATGCTTTGAAACTCTTCCATTGTTCTCGGAATTCCGCTGAAGTTTAAGAATGCTTTGGAACTCTACTATTGTTCTCGGAATTCTGCTGAAGTTTAAAAATGCTTTTGAACTCTTCTATTGTTCTCGGAAATCGGCTGAACTTTAAAAATGCTTTGGAACTCATCCATTATTCTCGGAATTCCGCTGAAGCTTAAAAATGCTTTGGAACTCTTCCATTGTTCTTGCAATTCTGCTGAAGTTTAAAAATCCTTTGGAACTCTTCCATTGTTCTCGGAATTCTGCTCATGTTTAACAATGCTTTGGAACTCTTCCATTGTTCACGGAATTCTGCTGAAGTTTAAAAATGCTTTGGAACTCTTCCATTGTTCTCGGTATTCCGCTGATATTTAACAATGCTTTGGAACTTTTCCATTGTTCACGGAATTTCGCTGAAGTTTAAAAATGCTTTGGAACTCTTCCATTGTTCTCAGAATTACCCTGATGTTTAAAAATGCTTTGGAACACTTCCATAGTTCTCGGAAATCCGCTGATGTTTAATAATACTTTGGAACTCTTCCATTGTTCTCGGAATTCTGCTGTAATTTAAAAATGCTTTGGAACTCTTCCATTGTTCTCAGAATTCCCCTGAAGTTGAAAAATGCTTTGGATCTCTTCCATTGCTCTCAGAAATCCGCTGAAGTTTAAAAATGGTTTGGAACTCTTCCATTGCTATCGGAATTCCGCTGAAGTTTAAAAATGCTTTGGAATTCTTCCATTGTTCTCGGAATTCCACTGATGTTGAACAAGGCTTTGGAACTCTTCCATTGTTCTCAGAATTCCGCTGAAGTTTAAGCATGCTTTGGAACTCTTCCATTGTTCAGGGAATTCTGCTGAAGTTTAAAAATGCTTTGGAACTCTTCCATTGTTCAGGGAATTCCGCTGAAGTTTAAAAATGCTTTGGAAGTCTTCCATTGTTCAAGGAATTCCGCTGAATTTTAAAAATGCTTTGTTTCTCTTCCATTGTTCTCGTAATTCCCCTGAAGTTTAACAATGCTTTGGACCTCTTCTATTGTTCTCGGTATTTTGCTGAAGTTTAAAAATGCTTTGGAACTCTTTTATTGTTCTCGGAATTCCGCTGATTTTTACAATACTTTGGAACTCTTCCATTGCTCTCGGAATTTCCCCTAAGTTTAAAAATGCTTTGGAACTCTTCCATTGTTCTCGGAATTCCGCTGAAGTTTAACAATGCTTTGGAATGCATCCATTGTTCACGGAATACCGCTGAAGTTTAAAAATGCTTTGGAACTCTTCCATTGCTCACGGAATTCGGCTGAAGTTTAAAAATGCTTTGGAACTCTTCCATTGTTCTCGGCATTCCTTTGATGTTTAACAAAACTTTGGTACTTTTCCATTGTTCTCAGAATTCCGCTGAATTTTAAAAATGCTTTGGAACTCTTCTATTGTTCTCAGAATTCCGCTGAAGTTTAAAATGCTTTGAAACTCTTCCATTGTTCTCGGAATTCAGCTGAAGTTTAAAAATGCTTTTGAACTCGTCTATTGTTCTCGGAAATCAGCTGAAGTTTAAAAATGCTTTGGAACTCATTCATTATTCTCGGAATTCCGCTGAAGCTTAAAAATGCTTTGGAACTCTTCCATTGTTCTCGCAATTCTGCTGAAGTTTAAAAATGCTTTGGAACTCTTCCATTGTTCTCGGAATTCTGCTGATGTTTAAAAATGCTTTTGAACTCTTACATTGTTCTCGGAATTCCGCTGATATTTAACAATGCTTTGGAACTCTTCCATTGTTCACGGAATTTCGCTGAAGTTTAAAAATGCTTTGGAACTCTTCCATTGTTCTCAGAATTCCGCTGATGTTTAACAATGCTTTGGAACTCTTCCATTGTTCTCGGAAATCCGCTGATGTTTAAAAATCCTTTGGAACTCTTCCATTGTTCTCGGAATTCCACTGTAATTTAAAAATGCTTAGAAACTCTTCCATTGTTTTTGGAATTCCGCTGAAGTTTAAAAATGATTTGGAACTCTTCCATTGTTTAAGGAATTCCGCTGAAGTTTAAAATGCTTTGGGACTCTTACATTGTTCTCGGTATTCCGCTGATGTTGAACAAGGCTTTGGAACTCTTTCATTGTTCACGGAATTTAGCTGAAGTTTAAAAATGCTTTGGAACTCTTCCGTTGTTCTCGGAATTCCCCTGAAGTTTAACAATGCTTTGGAACTCTTCCATTGTTCTCGGAATTCCGCTGATGTTTAACAATGCTTTGGAACTCTTCCATTGTTCTTGGTATTCCGCTGAAGTTTAGCAATGTTTTGGAACACTTAAATTGATCTGACATCTGCTGAAGCTTATAAAGGCTTTGGAACTCTTCCATTGTTCACGGAATTCCGCTGAATTTTAAAAATGCTTTGGTTCTCTTCCATTGTTCTCGTAATTCCCCTGAAGTTTAACAATGCTTTGGACGTCTTCCATTGTTCTCAGTATTTTGCTGAAATTTAAAAATGCTTTGGAACTGTTTTATTGTTCTCGGAATTCTGCTGATTTTTTACAATACTTTGGAACTCTTCCATTGCTCTTGGAATTTCCCCTAAGTTTAAAAATGCTTTGGAACTCTTCCATTGTTCTCGGAAATCCGCTGATGTTTAAAAATGCTTTGAAACTCTTCTTTGTTCTCAGAATTCCGCTGAAGTCTAAAAATGCTTTGGAACTCTTCCATTGTTCTCAGAATTCCTCTGATGTTTAACAATGCTTAGGAATTTTTCCATTGTTCTCGGAATTCCGCTGATGTTTAACAATGCTTTGGAACACTGCTATTATTCTCGGAATTCCGCTGAAGTTTAAAAATGCTTTAGAATGCTTCCGATGTTCTCGGAATTCCGCTAAAGTTTAAAAATGCTTTGGAACTCTTCTATTGTTCTCAGAATTCCGCTGAAGTTTAAAAATGCTTTGGAACTCTTCTATTGTTCTCAGAATTCCGCTGAAGTTTAAAAATGCTTTGGAACTCTTCCATTATTCTCGGAATTCCGCTGAAGTTTAAGAATGCTTTGTAACTCTTCTATTGTTCTCGGAATTCTGCTGATGTTTAACAATGCTTTGGAATGCTTTCATTGTTCACGGAATTCTGCTGAAGTTTAAAAATGCTTTGGAACTCTTCCATTGTTCTCGGTATTCCGCTGATATTTAACAATGCTTTGGAACTCTTCCATTGTTCACGGAATTTTGCTGAAGTTTAAAAATGCTTTGGAACGCTTCCATTGTACTCAGAATTACCCTGATGTTTAAAAATGCTTTGGAACACTTCCATAGTTCTCGGAAATCCGCTGATGTTTAATAATACTTTGGAACTCTTCCACTGTTCTCGGAATTCCGCTGTAATTTAAAAATGCTTTGGAACTCTTCCATTGTTCTCGGAATTCCGCTGAAGTTGAAAAATGCTTTGGAACTCTTCCATTATTCTCGGAATTCCGCTGAAGTTTAAAAATGCTTTGGAACTCTTCCATTGTTCTCGGAATTCCGCTGAAGTTGAAAAATGGTTTGGAACTCTTCCATTGTTCTCAGAATTCCGCTGAAGTTTAAAAATGATTTGGAACTCTTCCATTGCTATCGGAATTCCGCTGAAGTTTAAAAATGCTTTGGAACTCTTCCATTGTTCAAGGAATTCTGCTGAAGTTTAAAAATGCTTTGGAACTCTTCCATTGTTCTCGGAATTCCGCTGATGTTGTACAAGGCTTTGGAACTCTTCCATTGTTCTCAGAATTCCGCTGAAGTTTAAAAATGCTTTGGAACTCTTCCATTGTTCAGGGAATTCTGCTGAAGTTTAAAAATGCTTTGGAACTCTTCCATTGCTCAAGGAATTCCGCTGAAGATTAAACATGCTTTGGAACTCTTCCATTGTTCTCGTAATTCTGCTGATGTTGAACAAGGCTTTGGAACTCTTCCATTGTTCACGGAATTCCGCTGAATTTTAAAAATGCTTTGGAACTGTTTTATTGTTCTCGGAATTCTTCTGATTTTTTACAATACTTTGGAACTCTTCCATTGCTCTCGGAATTTCCCCTAAGTTTAAAAATGCTTTGGAACTCTTCCATTGTTCTCGGAAATCCGCTGAAGTTTAACAATGCTTTGGAATGCATCCATTGTTCACGGAATACCGCTGAAGTTTAAAAACGCTTTGGAACTCTTTCATTGCTCTCGGAATTCGGTTGAAGTTTAAAAATGCTTTGGAACTCTTCCATTGTTCTCGGCATTCCGTTGATGTTTAACAAAACTTTGGAACTTTTCCATTGTTCACAGAATTCCGCTGAAGTTTAAAAATGCTTTGGAACTCTTACATTGTTCTCGGAATTCCGCTGATGTTTAACAATGCTTTGGAACTCTTACATTGTTCTCAGAATTCCGCTGATGTTTAACAATGCTTTGGAACACTTCCATTGATCTCTGAATTCTGCTGAAGTTTATAAATGGTTTGGAAATCTTGTATTGTTCTCAGAATTCCGCTGAAGTTTAAAAATGCTTTGAAACTCTTCCATTGTTCTCGGAATTCCACTGAAGTTTAAGAATGCTTTGGAACACTTCTATTGTTCTCGGAATTCCGCTGAATTTTAAAAATGCTTTGGAACTCTTCTATTGTTCTCAGAATTCCGCTGAAGTTTAAAATGCTTTGAAACTCTTCCATTATTCTCGGAATTCAGCTGAAGTTTAAAAATGGTTTTGAACTCTTCTATTGTTCTCCGAA
This sequence comes from Phyllobates terribilis, assembly GCF_046119375.1. Classification (NCBI taxonomy): domain Eukaryota; kingdom Metazoa; phylum Chordata; class Amphibia; order Anura; family Dendrobatidae; genus Phyllobates; species Phyllobates terribilis. Next base: position 758,017,899 of record NW_027362761.1, read on the forward strand.
ATCAGCTGAAGTTTAAAAATGCTTTGGAACTCATCCATTATTCTCGGAATTCCGCTGAAGATTAAAAATGCTTTGAAACTCTTCCATTATTCTCGGAATTCCGCTGAAGCTTAAAAATGCTTTGGAACTCTTCCATTGTTCTTGCAATTCTGCTGAAGTTTAAAAATCCTTTGGAACTCTTCCATTGTTCACGGAATTCTGCTGAAGTTTAAAAATGCTTTGGAACTCTTCCATTGTTCTCGGTATTCCGCTGATATTTAACAATGCTTTGGAACTTTTCCATTGTTCACGGAATTTCGCTGAAGTTTAAAAATGCTTTGGAACTCTTCCATTGTTCTCAGAATTACCCTGATGTTTAAAAATGCTTTGGAACACTTCCATAGTTCTCGGAAATCCGCTGATGTTTAATAATACTTTGGAACTCTTCCATTGTTCTCGGAATTCTGCTGTAATTTAAAAATGCTTTGGAACTCTTCCATTGTTCTCAGAATTCCCCTGAAGTTGAAAAATGCTTTGGATCTCTTCCATTGCTCTCAGAAATCCGCTGAAGTTTAAAAATGGTTTGGAACTCTTCCATTGCTATCGGAATTCCGCTGAAGTTTAAAAATGCTTTGGAATTCTTCCATTGTTCTCGGAATTCCACTGATGTTGAACAAGGCTTTGGAACTCTTCCATTGTTCTCAGAATTCCGCTGAAGTTTAAGCATGCTTTGGAACTCTTCCATTGTTCAGGGAATTCTGCTGAAGTTTAAAAATGCTTTGGAACTCTTCCATTGTTCAGGGAATTCCGCTGAAGTTTAAAAATGCTTTGGAAGTCTTCCATTGTTCAAGGAATTCCGCTGAATTTTAAAAATGCTTTGGTTCTCTTCCATTGTTCTCGTAATTCCCCTGAAGTTTAACAATGCTTTGGACCTCTTCTATTGTTCTCGGTATTTTGCTGAAGTTTAAAAATGCTTTGGAACTCTTTTATTGTTCTCGGAATTCCGCTGATTTTTACAATAGTTTGGAACTCTTCCACTGCTCTCGGAATTTCCTCTAAGTTTAAAAATGCTTTGGAACTCTTCCATTGTTCTCGGAAATCCGCTGAAGTTTAACAATGCTTTGGAATGCATCCATTGTTCACGGAATACCGCTGAAGTTTAAAAATGCTTTGGAACTCTTCCATTGCTCACGGAATTCGGCTGAAGTTTAAAAATGCTTTGGAACTCTTCCATTGTTCTCGGCATTCCTTTGATGTTTAACAAAACTTTGGTACTTTTCCATTGTTCTCAGAATTCCGCTGAATTTCAAAAATGCTTTGGAACTCTTCTATTGTTCTCAGAATTCCGCTGAAGTTTAAAATGCTTTGAAACTCTTCCATTGTTCTCGGAATTCAGCTGAAGTTTAAAAATGCTTTTGAACTCGTCTATTGTTCTCGGAAATCAGCTGAAGTTTAAAAATGCTTTGGAACTCATTCATTATTCTCGGAATTCCGCTGAAGCTTAAAAATGCTTTGGAACTCTTCCATTGTTCTCGCAATTCTGCTGAAGTTTAAAAATGCTTTGGAACTCTTCCATTGTTCTCGGAATTCTGCTGATGTTTAAAAATGCTTTGGAACTCTTACATTGTTCTCGGAATTCCGCTGATATTTAACAATGCTTTGGAACTCTTCCATTGTTCACGGAATTTCGCTGAAGTTTAAAAATGCTTTGGAACTCTTCCATTGTTCTCAGAATTCCGCTGATGTTTAACAATGCTTTGGAACTCTTCCATTGTTCTCGGAAATCCGCTGATGTTTAAAAGTCCTTTGGAACTCTTCCATTGTTCTCGGAATTCCGCTGTAATTTAAAAATGCTTAGAAACTCTTCCATTGTTTTTGGAATTCCGCTGAAGTTTAAAAATGATTTGGAACTCTTCCATTGTTCAGGGAATTCCGCTGAAGTTTAAAAAGGCTTTGGAACTCTTCCATTGTTTAAGGAATTCCGCTGAAGTTTAAAATGCTTTGGGACTCTTACATTGTTCTCGGTATTCCGCTGATGTTGAACAAGGCTTTGGAACTCTTTCATTGTTCACGGAATTTAGCTGAAGTTTAAAAATGCTTTGGAACTCTTCCGTTGTTCTCGGAATTCCCCTGAAGTTTAACAATGCTTTGGAACTCTTCCATTGTTCTCGGTATTCCGCTTTAGTTTAAAAAGGCTTTGGAACTCTCTTTTGTTCTCGGAATTCCGCTGATGTTTAACAATACTTTGGAACTCTTCCATTGTTCTCGGAATTTCCACTAAGTTTAAAAATGCTGTGGAACTCTTCCATTGTTCTCAGAAATCCGCTGAAGTTTAACAATGCTTTGGAATCCGTCCATTGTTCACGGAATACCGCTGAGGTTTAAAAATGCTTTGGAACTCTTCAATTGTTCTCAGAATTCTACTGAAGTTTAAAAACAATTTGGTACTCTCCCATTGTTCACAGAATACCGCTGAAGTTTAATAATGCTTTGGAACTCTTCCATTATTCTCGGAATTCCGCTGAAGTTTAAAAATGCTTTGGAACTCATCTATTGTTCTCAGAATTCCACTGAAGTTTAAAAATGCTTTGTAACTCTTCCATTGTTCTCGGCATTCCGTTGATGTTTAACAAAGCTTTGGAACTTTTCCATTGTTCAAGGAATTCCGCTTAAGTTTAAAAATGCTTTGGAACTCTTACATTGTTCTCGGAATTCCGCTGATGTTTAACAATGCTTTGGCACTCTTCCATTGTTCTCGGTATTCCGCTGAAGTTTAAAAATGCTTTAGAACTCTTCCATTGTTCTTGGAATTCCGCTGAAGTTTAGCAATGTTTTGGAACACTTCCATTGATCTCTGACTTCTGCTGAAGTTTATAAACGCTTTGGAACTCTTCTATTGTTCTCAGAATTCCGCTGAAGTTTAAAAATGTTTTGAAACCCTTCCATTGTTTTCGGAATTCCGCTGAAGTTTAAAAATGCTTTGGAACTCTTCCATTATTCTCAGAATTCTGCTGAAGTTTAAAAATGCTTTGGAACTCTTCCATTGCTCAAGGAATTCCACTGAAGATTAAACATGCTTTGGAACTCTTCCATTGCTCTCGGAATTCCGCTGATGTTGAACAAGGCTTTGGAACTCTTCCATTGTTCACGGAATTCCGCTGAATTTTAAAAATGCTTTGGTTCTCTTCCATTGTTCTCGTAATTCCCCTGAAGTTTAACAATGCTTTGGACCTCTTCCATTGTTCTTGGTATTTTGCTGAAATTTATAAATGCTTTGGAACTGTTTTATTGTTCTCGGAATTCGGCTGATTTTTTACAATACTTTGGAACTCTTCCATTGCTCTCGGAATTTCCCCTAAGTTTAAAAATGCTTTGGAACTCTTCCATTGTTCTCGGAAATCCGCTGATGTTTAAAAATGCTTTGAAACTCTTCTTTGTTCTCAGAATTCCGCTGAAGTCTAAAAATGCTTTGGAACTCTTCCATTGTTCTCAGAATTCCTCTGATGTTTAACAATGCTTAGGAACACTTCTATTATTCTCGGAATTCCACTGAAATTTAAAAATGCTTTAGAATGCTTCCGATGTTCTCGGAATTCCGCTAAAGTTTAAAAATGCTTTGGAACTCTTCTACTGTTCTCAGAATTCCGCTGAAGTTTAAAAATGCTTTGGAACTCTTCTATTGTTCTCAGAATTCCGCTGAAGTTTAAAAATGCTTTGGAACTCTTCCATTATTCTCGGAATTCCGCTGAAGTTTAAGAATGCTTTGTAACTCTTCCATTGTTCTCGCAATTCTGCTGAAGTTTAAAAATGCTTTGGAACTCTTCCATTGTTCTCGGAATTCTGCTGATGTTTAACAATGCTTTGGAATTCTTCCATTGTTCACGGAATTCTGCTGAAGTTTAAAAATGCTTTGGAACTCTTCCATTGTTCTCGGTATTCCGCTGATATTTAACCATGCTTTGGAACTCTTCCATTGTTCACGGAATTTCGCTGAAGTTTAAAAATGCTTTGGAACTCTTCCATTGTTCTCAGAATTACCCTGATGTTTAAAAATGCTTTGGAACACTTCCATAGTTCTCGGAAATCCGCTGATGTTTAATAATACTTTGGAACTCTTCCACTGTTCTCGGAATTCCGCTGTAATTTAAAAATGCTGTGGAACTCTTCCATTGTTGTCGGAAATCCGCTGAAGTATAACAATGCTTAGGAATCCGTCCATTGTTCACGGAATACCGCTGAGGTTTAAAAATGCTTTGGAACTCTTCAATTGTTCTCAGAATTCTACTGAAGTTTAAAAACGCTTTGGAACTCTTCCATTGTTCTCGGAATTCCGCTGATGTTTAACAATACTTTGGTACACTCCTATTGTTCACAGAATACCGCTGAAGTGTAATAATGCTTTGGAACTCTTCCATTGCTCTCAGAATTCCGCTGAAGTTTAAAAATGCTTTGGAACTCTTCCATTGTTCAGGGAATTCCGCTGAAGTTTAAAAATGATTTGGAACTCTTACATTGTTCAGGGAATTCCGCTGAAGTTTAAAAATGCTTTGGAACTCTTCCATTGTTCTCGGTATTCCGCTGATGTTGAACAAGGCTTTGGAACTCTTCCATTGTTCACGGAAATTAGCTGAAGTTTAAAAATGCTTTAGAACTCTTCCATTGTTCTCGGAATTCCCCTGAAGTTTAACAATGCTTTGGAACTCTTCCGTTGTTCTCGGTATTCTGCTTTAGTTTAAAAAGGCTTTGGAACTCTTTTGTTGTTCTCGGAATTCCGCTGATATTTAACAATACTTTGGAACTCTTCCATTGTTCTCGGAAATCCGCTGAAGTTTAACAATGCTTTGGAATCCGCCCATTGTTCACGGAATACCGCTGAGGTTTAAAAATGCTTTGGAACTCTTTAATTGTTCTCAGAATTCTACTGAAGTTTAAAAACGCATTGGAACTCTTCCATTGTTCTCGGAATTCCGCTGATGTTTAACAAAACTTTGGTACTCTACCATTGTTCACAGAATACTGCTGAAGTTTAATAATGCTTTGGAACTCTTCCATTGTTCTCGGAATTCCACTGAAGTTGAAAAATGCTTTGGAACTCTTCCATTGTTCTCAGAATTCCGCTGAAGTTTAAAAATGCTTTGGAACTCTTCCATTGTTCAGGGAAGTCCGCTGAAGTTTAAAAATGCTTTGGAACTCTTCTATTGTTCTCAGAATTCCGCTGAAGTTTAAAAATGCTTTGTAACTCTTCCATTGTTCACGGAATTCGGCTGAAGTTTAAAAATGCTTTGTAACTCTTCCATTGTTCTCGGCATTCCGTTGATGTTTAACAAAACTTTGGAACTTTTCCATTGTTCAAGGAATTCCGCTGAAGTTTAAAAATGCTTTGGAACTCTTACATTGTTCTCGGAATTCCGCTGATGTTTAACAATGCTTTGGAACTCTTACATTGTTCTCGGAATTCCGCTGATGTTTAACAATGCTTTGGAACTCTTCCATTGTTCTCGGTATTCCGCTGAAGTTTAAAAATGATTTAGAACTCTTCCATTGTTCTTGGAATTCCGCTGAAGTTTAGCAATGCTTTGGAACTCCTCCATTGATCACTGACATCTGCTGAAGTTTATAAATGCTTTGGAACTCTTCTATTGTTCTCAGAATTCCGCTGAAGTTTAAAAATGCTTTGAAATCCTACCATTGTTTTCGGAATTCCGATGAAGTTTAAAAATGCTTTGAAACTCTTCCATTATTCTCGGAATTCCGCTAAAGTTTAAAAATGCTTTGAAACTCTTCCATTGTTCTCGCAATTCTGCTGAAGTTTAAAAACGCTTTGAAACTCTTCCATTATTCTCGGAATTCCGCTGAAGTTTAAAAATGCTTTGAAACTCTTCCATTGTTCTCGCAATTCTGCTGATGTTTAACAATGCTTTGGAACTCTTCCATTGTTCACGGAATTCCGCTGAAGTTTAAAAATGCTTTGGAACTCTTCCATTGTTCTCGGAATTCCGCTGATATTTAACAATGCTTTGGAACTCTTCCATTGTTCACAGAATTTCGCTGAAGTTTAAAAATGCTTTGGAACTTTTCAATTGTTCTCAGAATTCCGCTGATGTTTAACAATGCTTTGGAACTTTTCCATTGTTCTCGGAAATCCGCTGATGTTTAAAAATGCTTTGAAACTCTTCTATTGTTCTCAGAATTCCGCTGAAGTCTAAAAATGCTTTGGAACTCTTCCATTGTTCACGGAATTCCGCTGAAGTTTAAAAATGCTTTGGAACTCTTCCATTGTTCTCGGCATTCCTTTGATCTTTAACAATTCTTTGGAACTTTTCCATTGTTCACGGATTTCCGCTGAAGATTAAAAATGCTTTGGAACTCTTACATTGTTCTCGGAATTCCGCTGATGTTTAAAAATGCTTTGGAACACTTCCATTGTTCTCAGAATTCCGCTGATGTTTAACAATGCTTTGGAACTCTTCCATTGTTCTCGGAATTCCGCTGAAGTTTAAAAATGCTTTAGAACTCTTCCATTGTTCTCGGAATTCCGCTGAAGTTTAACAATGCTTTGGAACTCTTCCATTGTTTTCGGAATTATGCTGAAGTTTAAAAATGCTTTGGAACCCTTCCATTGTTCTCGGAATTCCTCTGATGTTTAACAATGCTTTGGAACTCTTCCATTGTTCAATGAATTCCGCTGAAGTTAAAAAATGCTTTGGAACTCTTCCATTGCTCTCAAAATTCCCTCTAAGTTTAACAATGCTTTGGAACTCTTCCATTATTCTCGGAATTCTGCTGTTGTTTAACAATGCTTTGGAACTCATCTATTGTTCATGGAATACCGCTGAAGTTTAAAAATGCTTTGCAACTCTTCCATTGTTCTTGGAATTCTACTGAAGTTTAAAAACGCTTTGGAACTCTTCCATTGTTTTCGAAATTCCGCTGATGTTTAACAAAGCTTTGGAACTCTTCCATTGTTCACGGAATTCCGCTGATGTTTAACAAAGCTTTGGAACTGTTCCATTGTTCACAGAATACCGCTGAAGATTAATAATGCATTGCAATTCTTCCATTGTTCTCGGAATTCCGCTGAAGTTGAAAATGATTTTGAACTCTGCCATTGTTCTCGGAATTCCGCTGATATTTAACAATGCTTTGGAACTCTACCATTTTTCAGGGAATTCCACTGAAGTTTAAAAATGCTTTGGAACTCTTCCATTGTTCTCGGAATTCCGCTGATGTTTAGCAATGTTTTGGTACTCTTCCATTGTTCTCGGCATTCCGTTGATGTTTAACAATGCTTTGGAACTTTTCCATTGTTCACGGAATTCCGCTGAAGTTTAAAAATGCTTTGGAACTCTTCCATTGTTCTCGGAATTCCGCTGAAGTTTAACAATGCTTTGCAACTCTTCTATTTTTCTCGGAATTCCGCTTAATTTTAAAAATGCTTTGGAACTCTTCTATTGTTCTCAGAATTCTGCTGAAGTTTAAAAATGCTTTGAAACTCTTCCATTGTTCTCGGAATTCCGCTGAAGTTTAAAAAAGCTTTAGAACTCTTGTATTGTTCTCGGAATTCCGCTGAAGCTTAAAAATGCTTTGGAACTCTTCCATTGTTCTCGCAATTCTGCTGAAGTTTAAAAATGCTTTGAAACTCTTCCATTGTTCTCGGAGTTCCGCTGATATTTAACAATGCTTTGGAAGTCTTCCATTGTTCATAGAATACCGCTGAAGATTAATAATGCTTTGCAACTCTTCCATTGTTCTCGGAATTCCGCTGAAGTTGAAAATGATTTTGAACTCTTCCATTGTTCTCAGAATTTCGCTGAATTTAAAAATGCTTTGGAGCTCTTCCATTGTTCTCGGCATTCCTTTGATCTTTAACAATTCTTTGGAACTTTTCCATTGTTCACGGATTTCCGCTGAAGTTTAAAAATGCTTTGGCACTCTTACATTGTTCTCGGAATTCCGCTGATGTTTAACAATGCTTTGGAACACTTCCATTGTTCTCGGAATTCCGCTTATGTTTATCAATGCTTTGGAACTCTTCCATTGTTCTCGGAATTTCGCTGAAGTTAAAAAATGCTTTGGAACTCTTCCATTATTCTCGGAATTCTGCTGATGTTTAACAATACTTTGGAACTCTTCCATTGTTCTCAGAATTCCCTCTAAGTTTAAAAATGCTTTGGCACTCTTACATTGTTCTCGGAAATCCGCTGAAGTTTAACAATGCTTTGGAACTCTTCCATTGCTCTTGGAATTCTACTGAAGTTTAAAAATGCTTTGGAACTCTTCCATTGTTTTCGGAATTCCGCTGATGTTTAACAAAGCTTTGGAACTCTTCCATTGTTCACAGAATACCGCTGAAGATTAATAATGCTTTGCAACTCTTCCATTGTTCTCGGAATTCCGCTGAAGTTGAAATTGATTTTGAACTCTTCCATTGTTCTCAGAATTTCGCTAAATTTAAAAATGCTTTGGAACTTTTCCATTGTTCTTGGAGTTCTGCTGAAGTTTAAAAATGCTTTGATACTCTTCCATTGTTCTCGGAAATCCGCTGAAGTTTAACAATGCTTTTGAACGCGTCCGTTGTTCACGGAATAGCGCTGAATTTTAAAAATGCTTTGGAACTCTTCCATTGTTCTCGGAGTTCCGCTGATATTTAACAATGCTTTGGAAGTCTTCCATTGTTCACAGAATACCGCTGAAGATTAATAATGCTTTGCAACTCTTCCATTGTTCTCGGAATTCCGCTGAAGCTGAAAATGATTTTGAACTCTTCCATTGTTCTCGGAATTCCGCTGATGTTTAACAATACTTTGGTACTCTTCCATTGTTCTCGGCATTCCGTTGATGTTTAACAATGCTTTGGAACTTTTCCATTGTTCACGGAATTCCGCTGAAGTTTAAAAATGCTTTGGAACTCTTCCATTGTTCTCGGAATTCCGCTGAAGTTTAACAATGCTTTGGAACTCTTCCATTGATCTCTGAATTCTTCTGAAGTTTATAAATGGTTTGGTTCTCTGCTATTGTTCTCAGAATTCGGCTGAAGTTTAAAAATGCTTTGACACTCTTCCATTGTTCTCGGAATTCCGCTGAAGTTTAAAAATGCTTTGGAACTCTTCCATTGTTCTCGGAATTCCGCTGATGTTGAGCAAGGCTTTGGAACTCTTCCATTGTTCACGGAATTCCGCTGAAATTTAAAAATGCTTTGGAACTCATCCATTGTTCTCGGAATTCCCCTGAAGTTTAACGATGCTTTCGAACTCTTCCATTGTTCTCGGTATTCTGGTGAAGTTTAAAAAGGCTTTGGAACTCCTTTATTGTTCTCGGAATTCCGCTGATATTTAACAATACTTAGGGGAAATTCCGAAAACAATGGAAGAGTTCCAAAGTATTGATTAACATCAGCGTAATTCCGAGAACAATGGAAGAGTTCCAAAGAGTTTTTAAACTTCACTAGAATTCTGAGAACATTTGAAGAGTTCCAAAGCATTTTTAAGCTTCAGCGGTATTCCGTGAACAACGGACGCGTTCCAAAGCATTGTTAAATTCAGCGGATTTCCGAGAACAATAGAAGAGTTCCACAGCATTTTTAAACTTAGGGGAAATTCCGAGAACAATGGAAGAGTTCCAAAGTTTAAAAATGCTGTGGAACTCTTCTATTGTTCTCGGAAATCCGCTGAAATTTAACAATGCTTTGGAACGCGTCCGTTGTTCACGGAATACCGCTGAAGCTTAAAAATGCTTTGGAACTCTTCAAATGTTCTCAGAATTCTAGTGAAGTTTAAAAACTCTTTGGAACTCTTCCATTGTTCTCGGAATTACGCTGATGTTTAACAATACTTTGCTACTCTACCATTGTTCACAGAATACCGCTAAAGTTTAATAATGCTTTGGAACTCTTCCATTGTTCTTGGATTTCCGCTGAAGTTGAAAAATGCTTTGGAACTCTTCCATTGTTCTCAGAATTCCGCTGAAGTTTAAAAATCCTTTGGAACTCTTCTATTGTTCTCGGAATTCCGCTTAATTTTAAAAATACTTTGGAACTCTTCTATTGTTCTCAGAATTCCGCTGAAGTTTAAAAAGGCTTTGAAACTCTTCCATTGTTCTCGCAATTCTGCTGAAGTTTAAAAATGCTTTGGAACTCTTCCATTGTTCTCGGAATTCTGCTGATGTTTTATAATGCTTTGGAACTCTTCCATTGTTCACGGAATTCTGCTTAAGTTTAAAAATGCTTTGGAACTCTTCCATTGTTCTCGGAGTTCCACTGATATTTAACAATGCTTTGCAACTCTTCCATTGTTCGCAGAATACCGCTGAAGATTAATAATGCTTTGCAACTCTTCCATTGTTCTCGGAATTCCGCTGAAGTTGAAAATGATTTTGAACTCTTCCATTGTTCTCAGAATTTCGCTGAATTTAAAAATGCTTTGGAACTGTTCCATTATTCTTGGAATTCTGCTGAAGTTTAAAAATGCTTTGATACTCTTCCATTGCTCTCGGAATTCCGCTGATATTTAACAATGCTTTGGAACTCTACCATTTTTCAGGGAATTCCACTGAAGTTTAAAAATGCTTTGGAACTCTTCTATTGTTCTCGGAAATCGGCTGAACTTTAAAAATGCTTTGGAACTCATCCATTATTCTCGCAATTCCGCTGAAGCTTAAAAATGCTTTGGAACTCTTCCATTGTTCTTGCAATTCTGCTGAAGTTTAAAAATCCTTTGGAACGCTTCCATTGTTCTCGAAATTCTGCTCATGTTTAACAATGCTTTGGAACTCTTCCATTGTTCACGGAATTCTGCTGAAGTTTAAAAATGCTTTGGAACTCTTCCATTGTTCTCGGTATTCCGCTGATATTTAACAATGCTTTGGAACTTTTCCATTGTTCACGGAATTTCGCTGAAGTTTAAAAATGCTTTGGAACTGTTCCATTGTTCTCAGAATTACCCTGATGTTTAAAAATGCTTTGGAACACTTCCATAGTTCTCGGAAATCCGCTGATGTTTAATAATACTTTGGAACTCTTCCATTGTTCTCGGAATTCTGCTGTAATTTAAAAATGCTTTGGAACTCTTCCATTGTTCTCAGAATTCCCCTGAAGTTGAAAAATGCTTTGGATCTCTTCCATTGCTCTCAGAAATCCGCTGAAGTTTAAAAATGGTTTGGAACTCTTCCATTGCTATCGGAATTCCGCTGAAGTTTAAAAATGCTTTGGAATTCTTCCATTGTTCTCGGAATTCCACTGATGTTGAACAAGGCTTTGGAACTCTTCCATTGTTCTCAGAATTCCGCTGAAGTTTAAGCATGCTTTGGAACTCTTCCATTGTTCAGGGAATTCTGCTGAAGTTTAAAAATGCTTTGGAACTCTTCCATTGTTCAGGGAATTCCGCTGAAGTTTAAAAATGCTTTGGAAGTCTTCCATTGTTCAAGGAATTCCGCTGAATTTTAAAAATGCTTTGGTTCTCTTCCATTGTTCTCGTAATTCCCCTGAAGTTTAACAATGCTTTGGACCTCTTCTATTGTTCTCGGTATTTTGCTGAAGTTTAAAAATGCTTTGGAACTCTTTTATTGTTCTCGGAATTCCGCTGATTTTTACAATACTTTGGAACTCTTCCATTGCTCTCGGAATTTCCCCTAAGTTTAAAAATGCTTTGGAACTCTTCCATTGTTCTCGGAAACCCGCTGAAGTTTTACAATGCTTTAGAAGGCATCCATTGTTCACGGAATACCGCTGAAGTTTAAAAATGCTTTGGAACTCTTCCATTGCTCACGGAATTCGGCTGAAGTTTAAAAATGCTTTGGAACTCTTCCATTGTTCTCGGCATTCCTTTGATGTTTAACAAAACTTTGGTACTTTTCCATTGTTCTCAGAATTCCGCTGAATTTTAAAAATGCTTTGGAACTCTTCTATTGTTCTCAGAATTCCGCTGAAGTTTAAAATGCTTTGAAACTCTTCCATTGTTCTCGGAATTCAGCTGAAGTTTAAAAATGCTTTTGAACTCGTCTATTGTTCTCGGAAATCAGCTGAAGTTTAAAAATGCTTTGGAACTCATTCATTATTCTCGGAATTCCGCTGAAGCTTAAAAATGCTTTGGAACTCTTCCATTGTTCTCGCAATTCTGCTGAAGTTTAAAAATGCTTTGGAACTCTTCCATTGTTCTCGGAATTCTGCTGATGTTTAAAAATGCTTTGGAACTCTTACATTGTTCTCGGAATTCCGCTGATATTTAACAATGCTTTGGAACTCTTCCATTGTTCACGGAATTTCGCTGAAGTTTAAAAATGCTTTGGAACTCTTCCATTGTTCTCAGAATTCCGCTGATGTTTAACAATGCTTTGGAACTCTTCCATTGTTCTCGGAAATCCGCTGATGTTTAAAAATCCTTTGGAACTCTTCCATTGTTCTCGGAATTCCGCTGTAATTTAAAAATGCTTAGAAACTCTTCCATTGTTTTTGGAATTCCGCTGAAGTTTAAAAATGATTTGTAACTCTTCCATTGTTCAGGGAATTCCGCTGAAGTTTAAAAAGGCTTTGGAACTCTTCCATTGTTTAAGGAATTCCGCTGAGGTTTAAAATGCTTTGGGACTCTTACATTGTTCTCGGTATTCCGCTGATGTTGAACAAGGCTTTGGAACTCTTTCATTGTTCACGGAATTTAGCTGAAGTTTAAAAATGCTTTGGAACTCTTCCGTTGTTCTCGGAATTCCCCTGAAGTTTAACAATGCTTTGGAACTCTTCCATTGTTCTCGGTATTCCGCTTTAGTTTAAAAAGGCTTTGGAACTCTTTTTTGTTCTCGGAATTCCGCTGATGTTTAACAATACTTTGGAACTCTTCCATTGTTCTCGGAATTTCCACTAAGTTTAAAAATGCTGTGGAACTCTTCCATTGTTCTCAGAAATCCGCTGAAGTTTAACAATGCTTTGGAATCCGTCCATTGTTCACGGAATACCGCTGAGGTTTAAAAATGCTTTGGAACTCTTCAATTGTTCTCAGAATTCTACTGAAGTTTAAAAACAATTTGGTACTCTCCCATTGTTCACAGAATACCGCTGAAGTTTAATAATGCTTTGGAACTCTTCCATTATTCTCGGAATTCCGCTGAAGTTTAAAAATGCTTTGGAACTCATCTATTGTTCTCAGAATTCCACTGAAGTTTAAAAATGCTTTGTAACTCTTCCATTGTTCTCGGCATTCCGTTGATGTTTAACAAAGCTTTGGAACTTTTCCATTGTTCTCAGAATTCCGCTGAATTTTAAAAATGCTTTGGAACTCTTCTATTGTTCTCAGAATTCCGCTGAAGTTTAAAATGCTTTGAAACTCTTCCATTGTTCTCGGAATTCAGCTGAAGTTTAAAAATGCTTTGGAACTCTTCCATTGTTCTCAGAATTATCACTGAAGTTTAAAAATGCTTTGTAACTCTTCCATTGTTCTCGGCATTCCGTTGATGTTTAACAAAGCTTTGGAACTTTTCCATTGTTCAAGGAATTCCGCTTAAGTTTAAAAATGCTTTGGAACTCTTACATTGTTCTCGGAATTCCGCTGATGTTTAACAATGCTTTGGAACTCTTCCATTGTTCTCGGTATTCCGCTGAAGTTTAAAAATGCTTTAGAACTCTTCCATTGTTCTTGGTATTCCGCTTAAGTTTAGCAATGTTTTGGAACACTTAAATTGATCTCTGACATCTGCTGAAGTTTATAAAGGCTTTGGAACTCTTCCATTGTTCACGGGATTCCGCTGAATTTTAAAAATGCTTTGGTTCTCTTCCATTGTTCTCGTAATTCCCCTGAAGTTTAACAATGCTTTGGACCTCTTCCATTGTTCTCGGTATTTTGCTGAAATTTAAAAATGCTTTGGAACTGTTTTGTTGTTCTCGGAATTCTGCTGATTTTTTACAATACTTTGGAACTCTTCCATTGCTCTCGGAATTTCCCCTAAGTTTAAAAATGCTTTGGAACTCTTCCATTGTTCTCGGAAATCCGCTGATGTTTAAAAATGCTTTGAAACTCTTCTTTGTTCTCAGAATTCCGCTGAAGTCTAAAAATGCTTTGGAACTCTTCCATTGTTCTCAGAATTCCTCTGATGTTTAACAATGCTTAGGAATTTTTCCATTGTTCTCGGAATTCCGCTGATGTTTAACAATGCTTTGGAACACTGCTATTATTCTCGGAATTCCGCTGAAGTTTAAAAATGCTTTAGAATGCTTCCGATGTTCTCGGAATTCCGCTAAAGTTTAAAAATGCTTTGGAACTCTTCTATTGTTCTCAGAATTCCGCTGAAGTTTAAAAATGCTTTGGAACTCTTCTATTGTTCTCAGAATTCCGCTGAAGTTTAAAAATGCTTTGGAACTCTTCCATTATTCTCGGAATTCCGCTGAAGTTTAAGAATGCTTTGTAACTCTTCCATTGTTCTCGCAATTCTGCTGAAGTTTAAAAATGCTTTGGAACTCTTCCATTGTTCTCGGAATTCTGCTGATGTTTAACAATGCTTTGGAATGCTTTCATTGTTCACGGAATTCTGCTGAAGTTTAAAAATGCTTTGGAACTCTTCCATTGTTCTCGGTATTCCGCTGATATTTAACAATGCTTTGGAACTCTTCCATTGTTCACGGAATTTCGCTGAAGTTTAAAAATGCTTTGGAACGCTTCCATTGTACTCAGAATTACCCTGATGTTTAAAAATGCTTTGGAACACTTCCATAGTTCTCGGAAATCCGCTGATGTTTAATAATACTTTGGAACTCTTCCACTGTTCTCGGAATTCCGCTGTAATTTAAAAATGCTTTGGAACTCTTCCATTGTTCTCGGAATTCCGCTGAAGTTGAAAAATGCTTTGGAACTCTTCCATTATTCTCGGAATTCCGCTGAAGTTTAAAAATGCTTTGGAACTCTTCCATTGTTCTCGGAATTCCGCTGAAGTTGAAAAATGGTTTGGAACTCTTCCACTGTTCTCAGAATTCCGCTGAAGTTTAAAAATGATTTGGAACTCTACCATTGCTATCGGAATTCCGCTGAAGTTTAAAAATGCTTTGGAACTCTTCCATTGCTCTCGGAATTTCCCCTAAGTTTAAAAATGCTTTGGAACTCTTCCATTGTTCTCGGAAATCCGCTGAAGTTTAACAATGCTTTGGAATGCATCCATTGTTCACGGAATACCGCTGAAGTTTAAAAACGCTTTGGAACTCTTTCATTGCTCTCGGAATTCGGTTGAAGTTTAAAAATGCTTTGGAACTCTTCCATTGTTCTCGGCATTCCATTGATGTTTAACAAAACTTTGGAACTTTTCCATTGTTCACGGAATTCCGCTGAAGTTTAAAAATGCTTTGGAACTCTTACATTGTTCACGGAATTCCGCTGAAGTTTAAAAATGCTTTGGAACTCTTACATTGTTCTCGGAATTCCGCTGATGTTTAACAATGCTTTGGAACTCTTACATTGTTCCCAGAATTCCGCTGATGTTTAACAATGCTTTGGAACACTTCCATTGATCTCTGAATTCTGCTGAAGTTTATAAATGGTTTGGAAATCTTGTATTGTTCTCAGAATTCCGCTGAAGTTTAAAAATGCTTTGAAACTCTTCCATTGTTCTCGGAAATCCGCTGAAGTTTAACAATGCTTTGGAATGCATCCATTGTTCACGGAATACCGCTGAAGTTTAAAAACGCTTTGGAACTCTTTCATTGCTCTCGGAATTCGGTTGAAGTTTAAAAATGCTTTGGAACTCTTCCATTGTTCTCGGCATTCCGTTGATGTTTAACAAAACTTTGGAACTTTTCCATTGTTCACGGAATTCCGCTGAAGTTTAAAAATGCTTTGGAACTCTTACATTGTTCACGGAATTCCGCTGAAGTTTAAAAATGCTTTGGAACTCTTACATTGTTCTCGGAATTCCGCTGATGTTTAACAATGCTTTGGAACTCTTACATTGTTCTCAGAATTCCGCTGATGTTTAACAATGCTTTGGAACACTTCCATTGATCTCTGAATTCTGCTGAAGTTTATAAATGGTTTGGAAATCTTGTATTGTTCTCAGAATTCCGCTGAAGTTTAAAAATGCTTTGAAACTCTTCCATTGTTCTCGGAATTCCACTGAAGTTTAAGAATGCTTTGGAACACTTCTATTGTTCTCGGAATTCTGCTGAATTTTAAAAATGCTTTGGAACTCTTCTATTGTTCTCAGAATTCCGCTGAAGTTTAAAATGCTTTGAAACTCTTCCATTATTCTCGGAATTCAGCTGAAGTTTAAAAATGGTTTTGAACTCTTCTATTGTTCTCCGAAATCAGCTGAAGTTTAAAAATGCTTTGGAACTCATCCATTATTCTCGGAATTCCGCTGAAGATTAAAAATGCTTTGAAACTCTTCCATTGTTCTCGGAATTCCGCTGAAGTTTAAGAATGCTTTGGAACTCTACTATTGTTCTCGGAATTCTGCTGAAGTTTAAAAATGCTTTTGAACTCTTCTATTGTTCTCGGAAATCGGCTGAACTTTAAAAATGCTTTGGAACTCATCCATTATTCTCGGAATTCCGCTGAAGCTTAAAAATGCTTTGGAACTCTTCCATTGTTCTTGCAATTCTGCTGAAGTTTAAAAATCCTTTGGAACTCTTCCATTGTTCTCGGAATTCTGCTCATGTTTAACAATGCTTTGGAACTCTTCCATTGTTCACGGAATTCTGCTGAAGTTTAAAAATGCTTTGGAACTCTTCCATTGTTCTCGGTATTCCGCTGATATTTAACAATGCTTTGGAACTTTTCCATTGTTCACGGAATTTCGCTGAAGCTTAAAAATGCTTTGGAACTCTTCCATTGTTCTCAGAATTACCCTGATGTTTAAAAATGCTTTGGAACACTTCCATAGTTCTCGGAAATCCGCTGATGTTTAATAATACTTTGGAACTCTTCCATTGTTCTCGGAATTCTGCTGTAATTTAAAAATGCTTTGGAACTCTTCCATTGTTCTCAGAATTTCCCTGAAGTTGAAAAATGCTTTGGATCTCTTCCATTGCTCTCAGAAATCCGCTGAAGTTTAAAAATGGTTTGGAACTCTTCCATTGCTATCGGAATTCCGCTGAAGTTTAAAAATGCTTTGGAATTCTTCCATTGTTCTCGGAATTCCACTGATGTTGAACAAGGCTTTGGAACTCTTCCATTGTTCTCAGAATTCCGCTGAAGTTTAAGCATGCTTTGGAACTCTTCCATTGTTCAGGGAATTCTGCTGAAGTTTAAAAATGCTTTGGAACTCTTCCATTGTTCAGGGAATTCCGCTGAAGTTTAAAAATGCTTTGGAACTCTTCCATTGTTCTCGGAAATCCGCTGATGTTTAAAAATCCTTTGGAACTCTTCCATTGTTCTCGGAATTCCGCTGTAATTTAAAAATGCTTAGAAACTCTTCCATTGTTTTTGGAATTCCGCTGAAGTTTAAAAATGATTTGGAACTCTTCCATTGTTTAAGGAATTCCGCTGAAGTTTAAAATGCTTTGGGACTCTTACATTGTTCTCGGTATTCCGCTGATGTTGAACAAGGCTTTGGAACTCTTTCATTGTTCACGGAATTTAGCTGAAGTTTAAAAATGCTTTGGAACTCTTCCGTTGTTCTCGGAATTCCCCTGAAGTTTAACAATGCTTTGGAACTCTTCCATTGTTCTCGGAATTCCGCTGATGTTTAACAATGCTTTGGAACTCTTCCATTGTTCTTGGTATTCCGCTGAAGTTTAGCAATGTTTTGGAACACTTAAATTGATCTCTGACATCTGCTGAAGCTTATAAAGGCTTTGGAACTCTTCCATTGTTCACGGAATTCCGCTGAATTTTAAAAATGCTTTGGTTCTCTTCCATTGTTCTCGTAATTCCCCTGAAGTTTAACAATGCTTTGGACGTCTTCCATTGTTCTCAGTATTTTGCTGAAATTTAAAAATGCTTTGGAACTGTTTTATTGTTCTCGGAATTCTGCTGATTTTTTACAATACTTTGGAACTCTTCCATTGCTCTCGGAATTTCCCCTAAGTTTAAAAATGCTTTGGAACTCTTCCATTGTTCTCGGAAATCCGCTGATGTTTAAAAATGCTTTGAAACTCTTCTTTGTTCTCAGAATTCCGCTGAAGTCTAAAAATGCTTTGGAACTCTTCCATTGTTCTCAGAATTCCTCTGATGTTTAACAATGCTTAGGAATTTTTCCATTGTTCTCGGAATTCCGCTGATGTTTAACAATGCTTTGGAACACTGCTATTATTCTCGGAATTCCGCTGAAGTTTAAAAATGCTTTAGAATGCTTCCGATGTTCTCGGAATTCCGCTAAAGTTTAAAAATGCTTTGGAACTCTTCTATTGTTCTCAGAATTCCGCTGAAGTTTAAAAATGCTTTGGAACTCTTCTATTGTTCTCAGAATTCCGCTGAAGTTTAAAAATGCTTTGGAACTCTTCCATTATTCTCGGAATTCCGCTGAAGTTTAAGAATGCTTTGTAACTCTTCTATTGTTCTCGGAATTCTGCTGATGTTTAACAATGCTTTGGAATGCTTTCATTGTTCACGGAATTCTGCTGAAGTTTAAAAATGCTTTGGAACTCTTCCATTGTTCTCGGTATTCCGCTGATATTTAACAATGCTTTGGAACTCTTCCATTGTTCACGGAATTTTGCTGAAGTTTAAAAATGCTTTGGAACGCTTCCATTGTACTCAGAATTACCCTGATGTTTAAAAATGCTTTGGAACACTTCCATAGTTCTCGGAAATCCGCTGATGTTTAATAATACTTTGGAACTCTTCCACTGTTCTCGGAATTCCGCTGTAATTTAAAAATGCTTTGGAACTCTTCCATTGTTCTCGGAATTCCGCTGAAGTTGAAAAATGCTTTGGAACTCTTCCATTATTCTCGGAATTCCGCTGAAGTTTAAAAATGCTTTGGAACTCTTCCATTGTTCTCGGAATTCCGCTGAAGTTGAAAAATGGTTTGGAACTCTTCCATTGTTCTCAGAATTCCGCTGAAGTTTAAAAATGATTTGGAACTCTTCCATTGCTATCGGAATTCCGCTGAAGTTTAAAAATGCTTTGGAACTCTTCCATTGTTCAAGGAATTCTGCTGAAGTTTAAAAATGCTTTGGAACTCTTCCATTGTTCTCGGAATTCCGCTGATGTTGTACAAGGCTTTGGAACTCTTCCATTGTTCTCAGAATTCCGCTGAAGTTTAAAAATGCTTTGGAACTCTTCCATTGTTCAGGGAATTCTGCTGAAGTTTAAAAATGCTTTGGAACTCTTCCATTGCTCAAGGAATTCCGCTGAAGATTAAACATGCTTTGGAACTCTTCCATTGTTCTCGTAATTCCGCTGATGTTGAACAAGGCTTTGGAACTCTTCCATTGTTCACGGAATTCCGCTGAATTTTAAAAATGCTTTGGAACTGTTTTATTGTTCTCGGAATTCTTCTGATTTTTTACAATACTTTGGAACTCTTCCATTGCTCTCGGAATTTCCCCTAAGTTTAAAAATGCTTTGGAACTCTTCCATTGTTCTCGGAAATCCGCTGAAGTTTAACAATGCTTTGGAATGCATCCATTGTTCACGGAATACCGCTGAAGTTTAAAAACGCTTTGGAACTCTTTCATTGCTCTCGGAATTCGGTTGAAGTTTAAAAATGCTTTGGAACTCTTCCATTGTTCTCGGCATTCCGTTGATGTTTAACAAAACTTTGGAACTTTTCCATTGTTCACAGAATTCCGCTGAAGTTTAAAAATGCTTTGGAACTCTTACATTGTTCTCGGAATTCCGCTGATGTTTAACAATGCTTTGGAACTCTTACATTGTTCTCAGAATTCCGCTGATGTTTAACAATGCTTTGGAACACTTCCATTGATCTCTGAATTCTGCTGAAGTTTATAAATGGTTTGGAAATCTTGTATTGTTCTCAGAATTCCGCTGAAGTTTAAAAATGCTTTGAAACTCTTCCATTGTTCTCGGAATTCCACTGAAGTTTAAGAATGCTTTGGAACACTTCTATTGTTCTCGGAATTCCGCTGAATTTTAAAAATGCTTTGGAACTCTTCTATTGTTCTCAGAATTCCGCTGAAGTTTAAAATGCTTTGAAACTCTTCCATTATTCTCGGAATTCAGCTGAAGTTTAAAAATGGTTTTGAACTCTTCTATTGTTCTCCGAAATCAGCTGAAGTTTAAAAATGCTTTGGAACTCATCCATTATTCTCGGAATTCCGCTGAAGATTAAAAATGCTTTGAAACTCTTCCATTGTTCTCGGAATTCCACTGAAGTTTAAGAATGCTTTGGAACTCTACTATTGTTCTCGGAATTCTGCTGAAGTTTAAAAATGCTTTTGAAATCTTCTATTGTTCTCGGAAATCGGCTGAACTTTAAAAATGCTTTGGAACTCATCCATTATTCTCGGAATTCCGCTGAAGCTTAAAAATGCTTTGGAACTCTTCCATTGTTCTTGCAATTCTGCTGAAGTTTAAAAATCCTTTGGAACTCTTCCATTGTTCACGGAATTCTGCTGAAGTTTAAAAATGCTTTGGAACTCTTCCATTGTTCTCGGTATTCCGCTGATATTTAACAATGCTTTGGAACTTTTCCATTGTTCACGGAATTTCTCTGAAGTTTAAAAATGCTTTGGAACTCTTCCATTGTTCTCAGAATTACCCTGATGTTTAAAAATGCTTTGGAACACTTCCATAGTTCTCGGAAATCCGCTGATGTTTAATAATACTTTGGAACTCTTCCATTGTTCTCGGAATTCTGCTGTAATTTAAAAATGCTTTGGAACTCTTCCATTGTTCTCAGAATTCCCCTGAAGTTGAAAAATGCTTTGGATCTCTTCCATTGCTCTCAGAAATCCGCTGAAGTTTAAAAATGGTTTGGAACTCTTCCATTGCTATCGGAATTCCGCTGAAGTTTAAAAATGCTTTGGAATTCTTCCATTGTTCTCGGCATTCCACTGATGTTGAACAAGGCTTTGGAACTCTTCCATTGTTCTCAGAATTCCGCTGAAGTTTAAGCATGCTTTGGAACTCTTCCATTGTTCAGGGAATTCTGCTGAAGTTTAAAAATGCTTTGGAACTCTTCCATTGTTCAGGGAATTCCGCTGAAGTTTAAAAATGCTTTGGAAGTCTTCCATTGTTCAAGGAATTCCGCTGAATTTTAAAAATGCTTTGGTTCTCTTCCATTGTTCTCGTAATTCCCCTGAAGTTTGACAATGCTTTGGACCTCTTCTATTGTTCTCGGTATTTTGCTGAAGTTTAAAAATGCTTTGGAACTCTTTTATTGTTCTCGGAATTCCGCTGATTTTTACAATACTTTGGAACTCTTCCACTGCTCTCGGAATTTCCTCTAAGTTTAAAAATGCTTTGGAACTCTTCCATTGTTCTCGGAAATCCGCTGAAGTTTAACAATGCTTTGGAATGCATCCATTGTTCACGGAATACCGCTGAAGTTTAAAAATGCTTTGGAACTCTTCCATTGCTCACGGAATTCGGCTGAAGTTTAAAAATGCTTTGGAACTCTTCCATTGTTCTCGGCATTCCTTTGATGTTTAACAAAACTTTGGTACTTTTCCATTGTTCTCAGAATTCCGCTGAATTTTAAAAATGCTTTGGAACTCTTCTATTGTTCTCAGAATTCCGCTGAAGTTTAAAATGCTTTGAAACTCTTCCATTGTTCTCGGAATTCAGCTGAAGTTTAAAAATGCTTTTGAACTCGTCTATTGTTCTCGGAAATCAGCTGAAGTTTAAAAATGCTTTGGAACTCATTCATTATTCTCGGAATTCCGCTGAAGCTTAAAAATGCTTTGGAACTCTTCCATTGTTCTCGCAATTCTGCTGAAGTTTAAAAATGCTTTGGAACTCTTCCATTGTTCTCGGAATTCTGCTGATGTTTAAAAATGCTTTGGAACTCTTACATTGTACTCGGAATTCCGCTGATATTTAACAATGCTTTGGAACTCTTCCATTGTTCACGGAATTTCGCTGAAGTTTAAAAATGCTTTGGAACTCTTCCATTGTTCTCAGAATTCCGCTGATGTTTAACAATGCTTTGGAACTCTTCCATTGTTCTCGGAAATCCGCTGATGTTTAAAAATCCTTTGGAACTCTTCCATTGTTCTCGGAATTCCGCTGTAATTTAAAAATGCTTAGAAACTCTTCCATTGTTTTTGGAATTCCGCTGAAGTTTAAAAATGATTTGGAACTCTTCCATTGTTCAGGGAATTCCGCTGAAGTTTAAAAAGGCTTTGGAACTCTTCCATTGTTTAAGGAATTCCGCTGAAGTTTAAAATGCTTTGGGACTCTTACATTGTTCTCGGTATTCCGCTGATGTTGAACAAGGCTTTGGAACTCTTTCATTGTTCACGGAATTTAGCTGAAGTTTAAAAATGCTTTGGAACTCTTCCGTTGTTCTCGGAATTCCCCTGAAGTTTAACAATGCTTTGGAACTCTTCCATTGTTCTCGGTATTCCGCTTTAGTTTAAAAAGGCTTTGGAACTCTCTTTTGTTCTCGGAATTCCGCTGATGTTTAACAATACTTTGGAACTCTTCCATTGTTCTCGGAATTTCCACTAAGTTTAAAAATGCTGTGGAACTCTTCCATTGTTCTCAGAAATCCGCTGAAGTTTAACAATGCTTTGGAATCCGTCCATTGTTCACGGAATACCGCTGAGGTTTAAAAATGCTTTGGAACTCTTCAATTGTTCTCAGAATTCTACTGAAGTTTAAAAACAATTTGGTACTCTCCCATTGTTCACAGAATACCGCTGAAGTTTAATAATGCTTTGGAACTCTTCCATTATTCTCGGAATTCCGCTGAAGTTTAAAAATGCTTTGGAACTCATCTATTGTTCTCAGAATTCCACTGAAGTTTAAAAATGCTTTGTAACTCTTCCATTGTTCTCGGCATTCCGTTGATGTTTAACAAAGCTTTGTAACTTTTCCATTGTTCAAGGAATTCCGCTTAAGTTTAAAAATGCTTTGGAACTCTTACATTGTTCTCGGAATTCCGCTGATGTTTAACAATGCTTTGGCACTCTTCCATTGTTCTCGGTATTCCGCTGAAGTTTAAAAATGCTTTAGAACTCTTCCATTGTTCTTGGAATTCCGCTGAAGTTTAGCAATGTTTTGGAACACTTCCATTGATCTCTGACTTCTGCTGAAGTTTATAAACGCTTTGGAACTCTTCTATTGTTCTCAGAATTCCGCTGAAGTTTAAAAATGTTTTGAAACCCTTCCATTGTTTTCGGAATTCCGCTGAAGTTTAAAAATGCTTTGGAACTCTTCCATTATTCTCAGAATTCTGCTGAAGTTTAAAAATGCTTTGGAACTCTTCCATTGCTCAAGGAATTCCGCTGAAGATTAAACATGCTTTGGAACTCTTCCATTGCTCTCGGAATTCCGCTGATGTTGAACAAGGCTTTGGAACTCTTCCATTGTTCACGGAATTCCGCTGAATTTTAAAAATGCTTTGGTTCTCTTCCATTGTTCTCGTAATTCCCCTGAAGTTTAACAATGCTTTGGACCTCTTCCATTGTTCTTGGTATTTTGCTGAAATTTATAAATGCTTTGGAACTGTTTTATTGTTCTCGGAATTCGGCTGATTTTTTACAATACTTTGGAACTCTTCCATTGCTCTCGGAATTTCCCCTAAGTTTAAAAATGCTTTGGAACTCTTCCATTGTTCTCGGAAATCCGCTGATGTTTAAAAATGCTTTGAAACTCTTCTTTGTTCTCAGAATTCCGCTGAAGTCTAAAAATGCTTTGGAACTCTTCCATTGTTCTCAGAATTCCTCTGATGTTTAACAATGCTTAGGAACACTTCTATTATTCTCGGAATTCCACTGAAATTTAAAAATGCTTTAGAATGCTTCCGATGTTCTCGGAATTCCGCTAAAGTTTAAAAATGCTTTGGAACTCTTCTACTGTTCTCAGAATTCCGCTGAAGTTTAAAAATGCTTTGGAACTCTTCTATTGTTCTCAGAATTCCGCTGAAGTTTAAAAATGCTTTGGAACTCTTCCATTATTCTCGGAATTCCGCTGAAGTTTAAGAATGCTTTGTAACTCTTCCATTGTTCTCGCAATTCTGCTGAAGTTTAAAAATGCTTTGGAACTCTTCCATTGTTCTCGGAATTCTGCTGATGTTTAACAATGCTTTGGAATTCTTCCATTGTTCACGGAATTCTGCTGAAGTTTAAAAATGCTTTGGAACTCTTCCATTGTTCTCGGTATTCCGCTGATATTTAACCATGCTTTGGAACTCTTCCATTGTTCACGGAATTTCGCTGAAGTTTAAAAATGCTTTGGAACTCTTCCATTGTTCTCAGAATTACCCTGATGTTTAAAAATGCTTTGGAACACTTCCATAGTTCTCGGAAATCCGCTGATGTTTAATAATACTTTGGAACTCTTCCACTGTTCTCGGAATTCCGCTGTAATTTAAAAATGCTGTGGAACTCTTCCATTGTTGTCGGAAATCCGCTGAAGTATAACAATGCTTAGGAATCCGTCCATTGTTCACGGAATACCGCTGAGGTTTAAAAATGCTTTGGAACTCTTCAATTGTTCTCAGAATTCTACTGAAGTTTAAAAACGCTTTGGAACTCTTCCATTGTTCTCGGAATTCCGCTGATGTTTAACAATACTTTGGTACACTCCTATTGTTCACAGAATACCGCTGAAGTGTAGTAATGCTTTGGAACTCTTCCATTGCTCTCAGAATTCCGCTGAAGTTTAAAAATGCTTTGGAACTCTTCCATTGTTCAGGGAATTCCGCTGAAGTTTAAAAATGATTTGGAACTCTTACATTGTTCAGGGAATTCCGCTGAAGTTTAAAAATGCTTTGGAACTCTTCCATTGTTCTCGGTATTCCGCTGATGTTGAACAAGGCTTTGGAACTCTTCCATTGTTCACGGAAATTAGCTGAAGTTTAAAAATGCTTTAGAACTCTTCCATTGTTCTCGGAATTCCCCTGAAGTTTAACAATGCTTTGGAACTCTTCCGTTGTTCTCGGTATTCTGCTTTAGTTTAAAAAGGCTTTGGAACTCTTTTGTTGTTCTCGGAATTCCGCTGATATTTAACAATACTTTGGAACTCTTCCATTGTTCTCGGAAATCCGCTGAAGTTTAACAATGCTTTGGAATCCGCCCATTGTTCACGGAATACCGCTGAGGTTTAAAAATGCTTTGGAACTCTTTAATTGTTCTCAGAATTCTACTGAAGTTTAAAAACGCATTGGAACTCTTCCATTGTTCTCGGAATTCCGCTGATGTTTAACAATACTTTGGTACTCTACCATTGTTCACAGAATACTGCTGAAGTTTAATAATGCTTTGGAACTCTTCCATTGTTCTCGGAATTCCACTGAAGTTGAAAAATGCTTTGGAACTCTTCCATTGTTCTCAGAATTCCGCTGAAGTTTAAAAATGCTTTGGAACTCTTCCATTGTTCAGGGAAGTCCGCTGAAGTTTAAAAATGCTTTGGAACTCTTCTATTGTTCTCAGAATTCCGCTGAAGTTTAAAAATGCTTTGTAACTCTTCCATTGTTCACGGAATTCGGCTGAAGTTTAAAAATGCTTTGTAACTCTTCCATTGTTCTCGGCATTCCGTTGATGTTTAACAAAACTTTGGAACTTTTCCATTGTTCAAGGAATTCCGCTGAAGTTTAAAAATGCTTTGGAACTCTTACATTGTTCTCGGAATTCCGCTGATGTTTAACAATGCTTTGGAACTCTTACATTGTTCTCGGAATTCCGCTGATGTTTAACAATGCTTTGGAACTCTTCCATTGTTCTCGGTATTCCGCTGAAGTTTAAAAATGATTTAGAACTCTTCCATTGTTCTTGGAATTCCGCTGAAGTTTAGCAATGCTTTGGAACTCCTCCATTGATCACTGACATCTGCTGAAGTTTATAAATGCTTTGGAACTCTTCTATTGTTCTCAGAATTCCGCTGAAGTTTAAAAATGCTTTGAAATCCTACCATTGTTTTCGGAATTCCGATGAAGTTTAAAAATGCTTTGAAACTCTTCCATTATTCTCGGAATTCCGCTAAAGTTTAAAAATGCTTTGAAACTCTTCCATTGTTCTCGCAATTCTGCTGAAGTTTAAAAACGCTTTGAAACTCTTCCATTATTCTCGGAATTCCGCTGAAGTTTAAAAATGCTTTGAAACTCTTCCATAGTTCTCGCAATTCTGCTGATGTTTAACAATGCTTTGGAACTCTTCCATTGTTCACGGAATTCCGCTGAAGTTTAAAAATGCTTTGGAACTCTTCCATTGTTCTCGGAATTCCGCTGATATTTAACAATGCTTTGGAACTCTTCCATTGTTCACAGAATTTCGCTGAAGTTTAAAAATGCTTTGGAACTTTTCCATTGTTCTCAGAATTCCGCTGATGTTTAACAATGCTTTGGAACTTTTCCATTGTTCTCGGAAATCCGCTGATGTTTAAAAATGCTTTGAAACTCTTCTATTGTTCTCAGAATTCCGCTGAAGTCTAAAAATGCTTTGGAACTCTTCCATTGTTCACGGAATTCCGCTGAAGTTTAAAAATGCTTTGGAACTCTTCCATTGTTCTCGGCATTCCTTTGATCTTTAACAATTCTTTGGAACTTTTCCATTGTTCACGGATTTCCGCTGAAGATTAAAAATGCTTTGGAACTCTTACATTGTTCTCGGAATTCCGCTGATGTTTAAAAATGCTTTGGAACACTTCCATTGTTCTCAGAATTCCGCTGATGTTTAACAATGCTTTGGAACTCTTCCATTGTTCTCGGAATTCCGCTGAAGTTTAAAAATGCTTTAGAACTCTTCCATTGTTCTCGGAATTCCGCTGAAGTTTAACAATGCTTTGGAACTCTTCCATTGTTTTCGGAATTATGCTGAAGTTTAAAAATGCTTTGGAACCCTTCCATTGTTCTCGGAATTCCTCTGATGTTTAACAATGCTTTGGAACTCTTCCATTGTTCAATGAATTCCGCTGAAGTTAAAAAATGCTTTGGAACTCTTCCATTGCTCTCAAAATTCCCTCTAAGTTTAACAATGCTTTGGAACTCTTCCATTATTCTCGGAATTCTGCTGTTGTTTAACAATGCTTTGGAACTCATCCATTGTTCATGGAATACCGCTGAAGTTTAAAAATGCTTTGCAACTCTTCCATTGTTCTTGGAATTCTACTGAAGTTTAAAAACGCTTTGGAACTCTTCCATTGTTTTCGAAATTCCGCTGATGTTTAACAAAGCTTTGGAACTCTTCCATTGTTCACGGAATTCCGCTGATGTTTAACAAAGCTTTGGAACTGTTCCATTGTTCACAGAATACCGCTGAAGATTAATAATGCATTGCAATTCTTCCATTGTTCTCGGAATTCCGCTGAAGTTGAAAATGATTTTGAACTCTGCCATTGTTCTCGGAATTCCGCTGATATTTAACAATGCTTTGGAACTCTACCATTTTTCAGGGAATTCCACTGAAGTTTAAAAATGCTTTGGAACTCTTCCATTGTTCTCGGAATTCCGCTGATGTTTAGCAATGTTTTGGTACTCTTCCATTGTTCTCGGCATTCCGTTGATGTTTAACAATGCTTTGGAACTTTTCCATTGTTCACGGAATTCCGCTGAAGTTTAAAAATGCTTTGGAACTCTTCCATTGTTCTCGGAATTCCGCTGAAGTTTAACAATGCTTTGCAACTCTTCTATTTTTCTCGGAATTCCGCTTAATTTTAAAAATGCTTTGGAACTCTTCTATTGTTCTCAGAATTCTGCTGAAGTTTAAAAATGCTTTGAAACTCTTCCATTGTTCTCGGAATTCCGCTGAAGTTTAAAAAAGCTTTAGAACTCTTGTATTGTTCTCGGAATTCCGCTGAAGCTTAAAAATGCTTTGGAACTCTTCCATTGTTCTCGCAATTCTGCTGAAGTTTAAAAATGCTTTGAAACTCTTCCATTGTTCTCGGAGTTCCACTGATATTTAACAATGCTTTGGAAGTCTTCCATTGTTCATAGAATACCGCTGAAGATTAATAATGCTTTGCAACTCTTCCATTGTTCTCGGAATTCCGCTGAAGTTGAAAATGATTTTGAACTCTTCCATTGTTCTCAGAATTTCGCTGAATTTAAAAATGCTTTGGAGCTCTTCCATTGTTCTCGGCATTCCTTTGATCTTTAACAATTCTTTGGAACTTTTCCATTGTTCACGGATTTCCGCTGAAGTTTAAAAATGCTTTGGCACTCTTACATTGTTCTCGGAATTCCGCTGATGTTTAACAATGCTTTGGAACACTTCCATTGTTCTCGGAATTCCGCTTATGTTTATCAATGCTTTGGAACTCTTCCATTGTTCTCGGAATTTCGCTGAAGTTAAAAAATGCTTTGGAACTCTTCCATTATTCTCGGAATTCTGCTGATGTTTAACAATACTTTGGAACTCTTCCATTGTTCTCAGAATTCCCTCTAAGTTTAAAAATGCTTTGGCACTCTTACATTGTTCTCGGAAATCCGCTGAAGTTTAACAATGCTTTGGAACTCTTCCATTGCTCTTGGAATTCTACTGAAGTTTAAAAATGCTTTGGAACTCTTCCATTGTTTTCGGAATTCCGCTGATGTTTAACAAAGCTTTGGAACTCTTCCATTGTTCACAGAATACCGCTGAAGATTAATAATGCTTTGCAACTCTTCCATTGTTCTCGGAATTCCGCTGAAGTTGAAATTGATTTTGAACTCTTCCATTGTTCTCAGAATTTCGCTAAATTTAAAAATGCTTTGGAACTTTTCCATTGTTCTTGGAGTTCTGCTGAAGTTTAAAAATGCTTTGATACTCTTCCATTGTTCTCGGAAATCCGCTGAAGTTTAACAATGCTTTTGAACGCGTCCGTTGTTCACGGAATAGCGCTGAATTTTAAAAATGCTTTGGAACTCTTCCATTGTTCTCGGAGTTCCGCTGATATTTAACAATGCTTTGGAAGTCTTCCATTGTTCACAGAATACCGCTGAAGATTAATAATGCTTTGCAACTCTTCCATTGTTCTCGGAATTCCGCTGAAGCTGAAAATGATTTTGAACTCTTCCATTGTTCTCGGAATTCCGCTGATGTTTAACAATACTTTGGTACTCTTCCATTGTTCTCGGCATTCCGTTGATGTTTAACAATGCTTTGGAACTTTTCCATTGTTCACGGAATTCCGCTGAAGTTTAAAAATGCTTTGGAACTCTTCCATTGTTCTCGGAATTCCGCTGAAGTTTAACAATGCTTTGGAACTCTTCCATTGATCTCTGAATTCTTCTGAAGTTTATAAATGGTTTGGTTCTCTGCTATTGTTCTCAGAATTCGGCTGAAGTTTAAAAATGCTTTGACACTCTTCCATTGTTCTCGGAATTCCGCTGAAGTTTAAAAATGCTTTGGAACTCTTCCATTGTTCTCGGAATTCCGCTGATGTTGAGCAAGGCTTTGGAACTCTTCCATTGTTCACGGAATTCCGCTGAAATTTAAAAATGCTTTGGAACTCATCCATTGTTCTCGGAATTCCCCTGAAGTTTAACGATGCTTTCGAACTCTTCCATTGTTCTCGGTATTCTGGTGAAGTTTAAAAAGGCTTTGGAACTCCTTTATTGTTCTCGGAATTCCGCTGATATTTAACAATACTTAGGGGAAATTCCGAGAACAATGGAAGAGTTCCAAAGTATTGATTAACATCAGCGTAATTCCGAGAACAATGGAAGAGTTCCAAAGAGTTTTTAAACTTCACTAGAATTCTGAGAACATTTGAAGAGTTCCAAAGCATTTTTAAGCTTCAGCGGTATTCCGTGAACAACGGACGCGTTCCAAAGCATTGTTAAATTCAGCGGATTTCCGAGAACAATAGAAGAGTTCCACAGCATTTTTAAACTTAGGGGAAATTCCGAGAACAATGGAAGAGTTCCAAAGTTTAAAAATGCTGTGGAACTCTTCTATTGTTCTCGGAAATCCGCTGAAATTTAACAATGCTTTGGAACGCGTCCGTTGTTCACGGAATACCGCTGAAGCTTAAAAATGCTTTGGAACTCTTCAAATGTTCTCAGAATTCTAGTGAAGTTTAAAAACTCTTTGGAACTCTTCCATTGTTCTCGGAATTACGCTGATGTTTAACAATACTTTGCTACTCTACCATTGTTCACAGAATACCGCTAAAGTTTAATAATGCTTTGGAACTCTTCCATTGTTCTTGGATTTCCGCTGAAGTTGAAAAATGCTTTGGAACTCTTCCATTGTTCTCAGAATTCCACTGAAGTTTAAAAATCCTTTGGAACTCTTCTATTGTTCTCGGAATTCCGCTTAATTTTAAAAATACTTTGGAACTCTTCTATTGTTCTCAGAATTCCGCTGAAGTTTAAAAAGGCTTTGAAACTCTTCCATTGTTCTCGCAATTCTGCTGAAGTTTAAAAATGCTTTGGAACTCTTCCATTGTTCACGGAATTCTGCTTAAGTTTAAAAATGCTTTGGAACTCTTCCATTGTTCTCGGAGTTCCACTGATATTTAACAATGCTTTGCAACTCTTCCATTGTTCGCAGAATACCGCTGAAGATTAATAATGCTTTGCAACTCTTCCATTGTTCTCGGAATTCCGCTGAAGTTGAAAATGATTTTGAACTCTTCCATTGTTCTCAGAATTTCGCTGAATTTAAAAATGCTTTGGAACTGTTCCATTATTCTTGGAATTCTGCTGAAGTTTAAAAATGCTTTGATACTCTTCCATTGCTCTCGGAATTCCGCTGATATTTAACAATGCTTTGGAACTCTACCATTTTTCAGGGAATTCCACTGAAGTTTAAAAATGCTTTGGAACTCTTCTATTGTTCTCGGAAATCGGCTGAACTTTAAAAATGCTTTGGAACTCATCCATTATTCTCGGAATTCCGCTGAAGCTTAAAAATGCTTTGGAACTCTTCCATTGTTCTTGCAATTCTGCTGAAGTTTAAAAATCCTTTGGAACGCTTCCATTGTTCTCGAAATTCTGCTCATGTTTAACAATGCTTTGGAACTCTTCCATTGTTCACGGAATTCTGCTGAAGTTTAAAAATGCTTTGGAACTCTTCCATTGTTCTCGGTATTCCGCTGATATTTAACAATGCTTTGGAACTTTTCCATTGTTCACGGAATTTCGCTGAAGTTTAAAAATGCTTTGGAACTCTTCCATTGTTCTCAGAATTACCCTGATGTTTAAAAATGCTTTGGAACACTTCCATAGTTCTCGGAAATCCGCTGATGTTTAATAATACTTTGGAACTCTTCCATTGTTCTCGGAATTCTGCTGTAATTTAAAAATGCTTTGGAACTCTTCCATTGTTCTCAGAATTCCCCTGAAGTTGAAAAATGCTTTGGATCTCTTCCATTGCTCTCAGAAATCCGCTGAAGTTTAAAAATGGTTTGGAACTCTTCCATTGCTATCGGAATTCCGCTGAAGTTTAAAAATGCTTTGGAATTCTTCCATTGTTCTCGGAATTCCACTGATGTTGAACAAGGCTTTGGAACTCTTCCATTGTTCTCAGAATTCCGCTGAAGTTTAAGCATGCTTTGGAACTCTTCCATTGTTCAGGGAATTCTGCTGAAGTTTAAAAATGCTTTGGAACTCTTCCATTGTTCAGGGAATTCCGCTGAAGTTTAAAAATGCTTTGGAAGTCTTCCATTGTTCAAGGAATTCCGCTGAATTTTAAAAATGCTTTGGTTCTCTTCCATTGTTCTCGTAATTCCCCTGAAGTTTAACAATGCTTTGGACCTCTTCTATTGTTCTCGGTATTTTGCTGAAGTTTAAAAATGCTTTGGAACTCTTTTATTGTTCTCGGAATTCCGCTGATTTTTACAATACTTTGGAACTCTTCCATTGCTCTCGGAATTTCCCCTAAGTTTAAAAATGCTTTGGAACTCTTCCATTGTTCTCGGAAACCCGCTGAAGTTTTACAATGCTTTGGAAGGCATCCATTGTTCACGGAATACCGCTGAAGTTTAAAAATGCTTTGGAACTCTTCCATTGCTCACGGAATTCGGCTGAAGTTTAAAAATGCTTTGGAACTCTTCCATTGTTCTCGGCATTCCTTTGATGTTTAACAAAACTTTGGTACTTTTCCATTGTTCTCAGAATTCCGCTGAATTTTAAAAATGCTTTGGAACTCTTCTATTGTTCTCAGAATTCCGCTGAAGTTTAAAATGCTTTGAAACTCTTCCATTGTTCTCGGAATTCAGCTGAAGTTTAAAAATGCTTTTGAACTCGTCTATTGTTCTCGGAAATCAGCTGAAGTTTAAAAATGCTTTGGAACTCATTCATTATTCTCGGAATTCCGCTGAAGCTTAAAAATGCTTTGGAACTCTTCCATTGTTCTCGCAATTCTGCTGAAGTTTAAAAATGCTTTGGAACTCTTCCATTGTTCTCGGAATTCTGCTGATGTTTAAAAATGCTTTGGAACTCTTACATTGTTCTCGGAATTCCGCTGATATTTAACAATGCTTTGGAACTCTTCCATTGTTCACGGAATTTCGCTGAAGTTTAAAAATGCTTTGGAACTCTTCCATTGTTCTCAGAATTCCGCTGATGTTTAACAATGCTTTGGAACTCTTCCATTGTTCTCGGAAATCCGCTGATGTTTAAAAATCCTTTGGAACTCTTCCATTGTTCTCGGAATTCCGCTGTAATTTAAAAATGCTTAGAAACTCTTCCATTGTTTTTGGAATTCCGCTGAAGTTTAAAAATGATTTGGAACTCTTCCATTGTTCAGGGAATTCCGCTGAAGTTTAAAAAGGCTTTGGAACTCTTCCATTGTTTAAGGAATTCCGCTGAAGTTTAAAATGCTTTGGGACTCTTACATTGTTCTCGGTATTCCGCTGATGTTGAACAAGGCTTTGGAACTCTTTCATTGTTCACGGAATTTAGCTGAAGTTTAAAAATGCTTTGGAACTCTTCCGTTGTTCTCGGAATTCCCCTGAAGTTTAACAATGCTTTGGAACTCTTCCATTGTTCTCGGTATTCCGCTTTAGTTTAAAAAGGCTTTGGAACTCTTTTTTGTTCTCGGAATTCCACTGATGTTTAACAATACTTTGGAACTCTTCCATTGTTCTCGGAATTTCCACTAAGTTTAAAAATGCTGTGGAACTCTTCCATTGTTCTCAGAAATCCGCTGAAGTTTAACAATGCTTTGGAATCCGTCCATTGTTCACGGAATACCGCTGAGGTTTAAAAATGCTTTGGAACTCTTCAATTGTTCTCAGAATTCTACTGAAGTTTAAAAACAATTTGGTACTCTCCCATTGTTCACAGAATACCGCTGAAGTTTAATAATGCTTTGGAACTCTTCCATTATTCTCGGAATTCCGCTGAAGTTTAAAAATGCTTTGGAACTCATCTATTGTTCTCAGAATTCCACTGAAGTTTAAAAATGCTTTGTAACTCTTCCATTGTTCTCGGCATTCCGTTGATGTTTAACAAAGCTTTGGAACTTTTCCATTGTTCAAGGAATTCCGCTTAAGTTTAAAAATGCTTTGGAACTCTTACATTGTTCTCGGAATTCCGCTGATGTTTAACAATGCTTTGGCACTCTTCCATTGTTCTCGGTATTCCGCTGAAGTTTAAAAATGCTTTAGAACTCTTCCATTGTTCTTGGAATTCCGCTGAAGTTTAGCAATGTTTTGGAACACTTCCATTGATCTCTGACTTCTGCTGAAGTTTATAAACGCTTTGGAACTCTTCTATTGTTCTCAGAATTCCGCTGAAGTTTAAAAATGTTTTGAAACCCTTCCATTGTTTTCGGAATTCCGCTGAAGTTTAAAAATGCTTTGGAACTCTTCCATTATTCTCGGAATTCTGCTGAAGTTTAAAAATGCTTTGGAACTCTTCCATTGCTCAAGGAATTCCGCTGAAGATTAAACATGCTTTGGAACTCTTCCATTGCTCTCGGAATTCCGCTGATGTTGAACAAGGCTTTGGAACTCTTCCATTGTTCACGGAATTCCGCTGAATTTTAAAAATGCTTTGGTTCTCTTCCATTGTTCTCGTAATTCCCCTGAAGTTTAACAATGCTTTGGACCTCTTCCATTGTTCTTGGTATTTTGCTGAAATTTATAAATGCTTTGGAACTGTTTTATTGTTCTCGGAATTCGGCTGATTTTTTACAATACTTTGGAACTCTTCCATTGCTCTCGGAATTTCCCCTAAGTTTAAAAATGCTTTGGAACTCTTCCATTGTTCTCGGAAATCCGCTGATGTTTAAAAATACTTTGAAACTCTTCTTTGTTCTCAGAATTCCGCTGAAGTCTAAAAATGCTTTGGAACTCTTCCATTGTTCTCAGAATTCCTCTGATGTTTAACAATGCTTAGGAATTTTTCCATTGTTCTCGGAATTCCGCTGATGTTTAACAATGCTTTGGAACACTTCTATTATTCTCGGAATTCCACTGAAATTTAAAAATGCTTTAGAATGCTTCCGATGTTCTCGGAATTCCGCTAAAGTTTAAAAATGCTTTGGAACTCTTCTATTGTTCTCAGAATTCCGCTGAAGTTTAAAAATGCTTTGGAACTCTTCTATTGTTCTCAGAATTCCGCTGAAGTTTAAAAATGCTTTGGAACTCTTCCATTATTCTCGGAATTCCGCTGAAGTTTAAGAATGCTTTGTAACTCTTCCATTGTTCTCGCAATTCTGCTGAAGTTTAAAAATGCTTTGGAACTCTTCCATTGTTCTCGGAATTCTGCTGATGTTTAACAATGCTTTGGAATTCTTCCATTGTTCACGGAATTCTGCTGAAGTTTAAAAATGCTTTGGAACTCTTCCATTGTTCTCGGTATTCCGCTGATATTTAACCATGCTTTGGAACTCTTCCATTGTTCACGGAATTTCGCTGAAGTTTAAAAATGCTTTGGAACTCTTCCATTGTTCTCAGAATTACCCTGATGTTTAAAAATGCTTTGGAACACTTCCATAGTTCTCGGAAATCCGCTGATGTTTAACAATACTTTGGAACTCTTCCACTGTTCTCGGAATTCCGCTGTAATTTAAAAATGCTGTGGAACTCTTCCATTGTTGTCGGAAATCCGCTGAAGTATAACAATGCTTAGGAATCCGTCCATTGTTCACGGAATACCGGTGAGGTTTAAAAATGCTTTGGAACTCTTCAATTGTTCTCAGAATTCTACTGAAGTTTAAAAACGCTTTGGAACTCTTCCATTGTTCTCGGAATTCCGCTGATGTTTAACAATACTTTGGTACACTCCTATTGTTCACAGAATACCGCTGAAGTGTAATAATGCTTTGGAACTCTTCCATTGCTCTCAGAATTCCGCTGAAGTTTAAAAATGCTTTGGAACTCTTCCATTGTTCAGGGAATTCCGCTGAAGTTTAAAAATGATTTGGAACTCTTACATTGTTCAGGGAATTCCGCTGAAGTTTAAAAATGCTTTGGAACTCTTCCATTGTTCTCGGTATTCCGCTGATGTTGAACAAGGCTTTGGAACTCTTCCATTGTTCACGGAATTTAGCTGAAGTTTAAAAATGCTTTAGAACTCTTCCATTGTTCTCGGAATTCCCCTGAAGTTTAACAATGCTTTGGAACTCTTCCGTTGTTCTCGGTATTCTGCTTTAGTTTAAAAAGGCTTTGGAACTCTTTTGTTGTTCTCGGAATTCCGCTGATATTTAACAATACTTTGGAACTCTTCCATTGTTCTCGGAAATCCGCTGAAGTTTAACAATGCTTTGGAATCCGCCCATTGTTCACGGAATACCGCTGAGGTTTAAAAATGCTTTGGAACTCTTTAATTGTTCTCAGAATTCTACTGAAGTTTAAAAACGCATTGGAACTCTTCCATTGTTCTCGGAATTCCGCTGATGTTTAACAATACTTTGGTACTCTACCATTGTTCACAGAATACTGCTGAAGTTTAATAATGCTTTGGAACTCTTCCATTGTTCTCGGAATTCCACTGAAGTTGAAAAATGCTTTGGAACTCTTCCATTGTTCTCAGAATTCCGCTGAAGTTTAAAAATGCTTTGGAACTCTTCCATTGTTCAGGGAAGTCCGCTGAAGTTTAAAAATGCTTTGGAACTCTTCTATTGTTCTCAGAATTCCGCTGAAGTTTAAAAATGCTTTGTAACTCTTCCATTGTTCACGGAATTCGGCTGAAGTTTAAAAATGCTTTGTAACTCTTCCATTGTTCTCGGCATTCCGTTGATGTTTAACAAAACTTTGGAACTTTTCCATTGTTCAAGGAATTCCGCTGAAGTTTAAAAATGCTTTGGAACTCTTACATTGTTCTCGGAATTCCGCTGATGTTTAACAATGCTTTGGAACTCTTACATTGTTCTCGGAATTCCGCTGATGTTTAACAATGCTTTGGAACTCTTCCATTGTTCTCGGTATTCCGCTGAAGTTTAAAAATGATTTAGAACTCTTCCATTGTTCTTGGAATTCCGCTGAAGTTTAGCAATGCTTTGGAACTCCTCCATTGATCACTGACATCTGCTGAAGTTTATAAATGCTTTGGAACTCTTCTATTGTTCTCAGAATTCCGCTGAAGTTTAAAAATGCTTTGAAATCCTACCATTGTTTTCGGAATTCCGATGAAGTTTAAAAATGCTTTGAAACTCTTCCATTATTCTCGGAATTCCGCTAAAGTTTAAAAATGCTTTGAAACTCTTCCATTGTTCTCGCAATTCTGCTGAAGTTTAAAAACGCTTTGAAACTCTTCCATTATTCTCGGAATTCCGCTGAAGTTTAAAAATGCTTTGAAACTCTTCCATTGTTCTCGCAATTCTGCTGATGTTTAACAATGCTTTGGAACTCTTCCATTGTTCACGGAATTCCGCTGAAGTTTAAAAATGCTTTGGAACTCTTCCATTGTTCTCGGAATTCCGCTGATATTTAACAATGCTTTGGAACTCTTCTATTGTTCTCAGAATTCCGCTGAAGTCTAAAAATGCTTTGGAACTCTTCCATTGTTCACGGAATTCCGCTGAAGTTTAAAAATGCTTTGGAACTCTTCCATTGTTCTCGGCATTCCTTTGATCTTTAACAATTCTTTGGAACTTTTCCATTGTTCACGGATTTCCGCTGAAGATTAAAAATGCTTTGGAACTCTTACATTGTTCTCGGAATTCCGCTGATGTTTAAAAATGCTTTGGAACACTTCCATTGTTCTCAGAATTCCGCTGATGTTTAACAATGCTTTGGAACTCTTCCATTGTTCTCGGAATTCCGCTGAAGTTTAAAAATGCTTTAGAACTCTTCCATTGTTCTCGGAATTCCGCTGAAGTTTAACAATGCTTTGGAACTCTTCCATTGTTTTCGGAATTATGCTGAAGTTCAAAAATGCTTTGGAACCCTTCCATTGTTCTCGGAATTCCTCTGATGTTTAACAATGCTTTGGAACTCTTCCATTGTTCAATGAATTCCGCTGAAGTTAAAAAATGCTTTGGAACTCTTCCATTGCTCTCGGAATTCCCTCTAAGTTTAACAATGCTTTGGAACTCTTCCATTATTCTCGGAATTCTGCTGTTGTTTAACAATGCTTTGGAACTCATCCATTGTTCATGGAATACCGCTGAAGTTTAAAAATGCTTTGCAACTCTTCCATTGTTCTTGGAATTCTACTGAAGTTTAAAAACGCTTTGGAACTCTTCCATTGTTTTCGAAATTCCGCTGATGTTTAACAAAGCTTTGGAACTCTTCCATTGTTCACGGAATTCCGCTGATGTTTAACAAAGCTTTGGAACTGTTCCATTGTTCACAGAATACCGCTGAAGATTAATAATGCATTGCAATTCTTCCATTGTTCTCGGAATTCCGCTGAAGTTGAAAATGATTTTGAACTCTGCCATTGTTCTCGGAATTCCGCTGATATTTAACAATGCTTTGGAACTCTACCATTTTTCAGGGAATTCCACTGAAGTTTAAAAATGCTTTGGAACTCTTCCATTGTTCTCGGAATTCCGCTGATGTTTAGCAATGTTTTGGTACTCTTCCATTGTTCTCGGCATTCCGTTGATGTTTAACAATGCTTTGGAACTTTTCCATTGTTCACGGAATTCCGCTGAAGTTTAAAAATGCTTTGGAACTCTTCCATTGTTCTCGGAATTCCGCTGAAGTTTAACAATGCTTTGCAACTCTTCTATTTTTCTCGGAATTCCGCTTAATTTTAAAAATGCTTTGGAACTCTTCTATTGTTCTCAGAATTCTGCTGAAGTTTAAAAATGCTTTGAAACTCTTCCATTGTTCTCGGAATTCCGCTGAAGTTTAAAAAAGCTTTAGAACTCTTGTATTGTTCTCGGAATTCCGCTGAAGCTTAAAAATGCTTTGGAACTCTTCCATTGTTCTCGCAATTCTGCTGAAGTTTAAAAATGCTTTGAAACTCTTCCATTGTTCTCGGAGTTCCGCTGATATTTAACAATGCTTTGGAAGTCTTCCATTGTTCATAGAATACCGCTGAAGATTAATAATGCTTTGCAACTCTTCCATTGTTCTCGGAATTCCGCTGAAGTTGAAAATGATTTTGAACTCTTCCATTGTTCTCAGAATTTCGCTGAATTTAAAAATGCTTTGGAACTCTTCCATTGTTCTCGGCATTCCTTTGATCTTTAACAATTCTTTGGAACTTTTCCATTGTTCATGGATTTCCGCTGAAGTTTAAAAATGCTTTGGCACTCTTACATTGTTCTTGGAATTCCGCTGATGTTTAACAATGCTTTGGAACACTTCCATTGTTCTCGGAATTCCGCTTATGTTTATCAATGCTTTGGAACTCTTCCATTGTTCTCGGAATTTCGCTGAAGTTAAAAAATGCTTTGGAACTCTTCCATTATTCTCGGAATTCTGCTGATGTTTAACAATACTTTGGAACTCTTCCATTGTTCTCAGAATTCCCTCTAAGTTTAAAAATGCTTTGGCACTCTTACATTGTTCTCGGAAATCCGCTGAAGTTTAACAATGTTTTGGAACTCTTCCATTGCTCTTGGAATTCTACTGAAGTTTAAAAATGCTTTGGAACTCTTCCATTGTTTTCGGAATTCCGCTGATGTTTAACAAAGCTTTGGAACTCTTCCATTGTTCACAGAATACCGCTGAAGATTAATAATGCTTTGCAACTCTTCCATTGTTCTCGGAATTCCGCTGAAGTTGAAATTGATTTTGAACTCTTCCATTGTTCTCAGAATTTCGCTAAATTTAAAAATGCTTTGGAACTTTTCCATTGTTCTTGGAGTTCTGCTGAAGTTTAAAAATGCTTTGATACTCTTCCATTGTTCTCGGAAATCCGCTGAAGTTTAACAATGCTTTTGAACGCGTCCGTTGTTCACGGAATAGCGCTGAATTTTAAAAATGCTTTGGAACTCTTCCATTGTTCTCGGAGTTCCGCTGATATTTAACAATGCTTTGGAAGTCTTCCATTGTTCACAGAATACCGCTGAAGATTAATAATGCTTTGCAACTCTTCCATTGTTCTCGGAATTCCGCTGAAGTTGAAAATGATTTTGAACTCTTCCATTGTTCTCGGAATTCCGCTGATGTTTAACAATACTTTGGTACTCTTCCATTGTTCTCGGCATTCCGTTGATGTTTAACAATGCTTTGGAACTTTTCCATTGTTCACGGAATTCCGCTGAAGTTTAAAAATGCTTTGGAACTCTTCCATTGTTCTCGGAATTCCGCTGAAGTTTAACAATGCTTTGGAACTCTTCCATTGATCTCTGAATTCTTCTGAAGTTTATAAATGGTTTGGTTCTCTGCTATTGTTCTCAGAATTCGGCTGAAGTTTAAAAATGCTTTGACACTCTTCCATTGTTCTCGGAATTCCGCTGAAGTTTAAAAATGCTTTGGAACTCTTCCATTGTTCTCGGAATTCCGCTGATGTTGAGCAAGGCTTTGGAACTCTTCCATTGTTCACGGAATTCCGCTGAAATTTAAAAATGCTTTGGAACTCATCCATTGTTCTCGGAATTCCCCTGAAGTTTAACGATGCTTTCGAACTCTTCCATTGTTCTCGGTATTCTGGTGAAGTTTAAAAAGGCTTTGGAACTCCTTTATTGTTCTCGGAATTCCGCTGATATTTAACAATACTTAGGGGAAATTCCGAGAACAATGGAAGAGTTCCAAAGTATTGATTAACATCAGCGTAATTCCGAGAACAATGGAAGAGTTCCAAAGTTTAAAAATGCTGTGGAACTCTTCTATTGTTCTCGGAAATCCGCTGAAATTTAACAATGCTTTGGAACGCGTCCGTTGTTCACGGAATACCGCTGAAGCTTAAAAATGCTTTGGAACTCTTCAAATGTTCTCAGAATTCTAGTGAAGTTTAAAAACTCTTTGGAACTCTTCCATTGTTCTCGGAATTACGCTGATGTTTAACAATACTTTGCTACTCTACCATTGTTCACAGAATACCGCTAAAGTTTAATAATGCTTTGGAACTCTTCCATTGTTCTTGGATTTCCGCTGAAGTTGAAAAATGCTTTGGAACTCTTCCATTGTTCTCAGAATTCCGCTGAAGTTTAAAAATGCTTTGGAACTCTTCCATTGTTCTCAGAATTCCGCTGAAGTTTAAAAATGCTTTGGAACTCTTCCATTGTTCAGGGAAGTACGCTGAAGTTTATAAATGCTTTGGAACTCTTCTATTGTTCTCAGAATTCCGCTGAAGTTTAAAAATGCTTTGGAACTCTTCTATTGTTCTCGGAATTCCGCTTAATTTTAAAAATACTTTGGAACTCTTCTATTGTTCTCAGAATTCCGCTGAAGTTTAAAAAGGCTTTGAAACACTTCCATTGTTCTCGCAATTCTGCTGAAGTTTAAAAATGCTTTGGAACTCTTCCATTGTTCTCGGAATTCTGCTGATGTTTTACAATGCTTTGGAACTCTTCCATTGTTCACGGAATTCTGCTTAAGTTTAAAAATGCTTTGGAACTCTTCCATTGTTCTCGGAGTTCCACTGATATTTAACAATGCTTTGCAACTCTTCCATTGTTCGCAGAATACCGCTGAAGATTAATAATGCTTTGCAACTCTTCCATTGTTCTCGGAATTCCGCTGAAGTTGAAAATGATTTTGAACTCTTCCATTATTCTCAGAATTTCGCTGAATTTAAAAATGCTTTGGAACTGTTCCATTATTCTTGGAATTCTGCTGAAGTTTAAAAATGCTTTGATACTCTTCCATTGCTATCGGAATTCCGCTGATATTTAACAATGCTTTGGAACTCTACCATTTTTCAGGGAATTCCACTGAAGTTTAAAAATGCTTTGGAACTCTTTCATTGTTCTTGGAATTCCGCTGAAGTTTAGCAATGCTTTGGAACTCTTCCATTGTTCTCGGCATTCCTTTGATCTTTAACAATTCTTTGGAACTTTTCCATTGTTCACGGATTTCCGCTGAAGTTTAAAAATGCTTTAGAACTCTTCCATTGTTCTCGGAATTCCTCTGAAGTTTAACAATGCTTTGGAACTCTTCCATTGTTTTCGGAATTATGCTGAAGTTTAAAAATGCTTTGGAACCCTTCCATTGTTCTCGGAATTCCTCTGATGTTTAACAATGCTTTGGAACTCTTCCATTGTTCAAGGAATTCTGCTGAAGTTAAAAAATGCTTTGGAACTCTTCCATTATTCTCGGAATTCTGCTGATGTTTAGCAATACTTTGGAACTCTTCCATTGTTCTCGGAATTCCCCCTAAGTTTAAAAATGCTTTAGAACTCTTTCATTGTTCTCGGAAATTCGCTGAAGTTTAACATTGCTTTGGAACTCATCCATTGTTCACGGAATACCGCTGAAGTTTAAAAATGCTTTGGAACTCTTTCATTGTTCTTGGAATTCTACTGAAGTTTAAAAACGCTTTGGAACTCTTCCATTGTTCACAGAATACCGCTGAAGATTAATAATGCTTTGTAACTCTTCCATTGTTCTCGGAATTCCGCTGAAGTTGAAAATGATTTTGAACTCTTCCATTGTTCTCAGAATTTTTCTGAATTTAAAAATGCTTTGGAACTCTTCCATTATTCTTGCAATTCCACTGAAATTTAAAAATGCTTTGGAACTCTTCCATTGTTCTTGGAATTCTGCTGAAGTTTAAAAATGCTTTGATACTCTTCCATTGTTCTCGGAATTCTGCTGATATTTAACAATGCTTTGGAACTCTACCATTTTTCAGGGAATTCCAGTGAAGTTTAAAAATGCTTTGGAACTCTTCCATTGTTCTCGGAATTTTGCTTGTGTTTAACAATGCTTTGGAACACTTCCATTGTTCTCGGAATTATGCTGAAGTTTAAAAATGCTTTGGAACTCTTCCATTGTTCTCGGAATTCCGCTGATGTTTAACAATGCTTTGGTACTCTTCCATTGTTCTCGGCATTCCATTGATGTTTAACAATGCTTTGAAACTGTTCCATTGTTCACGGAATTCCGCTGAAGTTTAAAAATGCTTTGGAACTCTTCCATTGTTCTCGGAATTCCGCTGAAGTTTAACAATGCTTTGGAACTCTTCCATTGATCTCTGAATTCTTCTGAA
The DNA here is from genome assembly GCF_046119375.1 of Phyllobates terribilis. Classification (NCBI taxonomy): domain Eukaryota; kingdom Metazoa; phylum Chordata; class Amphibia; order Anura; family Dendrobatidae; genus Phyllobates; species Phyllobates terribilis. The sequence goes on from NW_027362761.1 coordinate 758,060,340, forward strand.
GTTTATAAATGCTTTGGAACTCTTCTATACTTCTCAGAATTCCGCTGAAGTTTAAAAATGCTTTGAAACTCTTCCATTGTTCTCGGAATGCCGCTGAAGTTTAAAAATGCTTTGGAACTCTTCTATTGTTCTCGGAATTCGGCTGAAGTTTAAAAATGCTTTGGAACTCTTCCATTATTCTCGGAATTCCGCTGAAGCTTAAAAATGCTTTGGAACTCTTTCATTTTTCTCGCAATTCTGCTGAAGTTTAAAAATGCTTTGGAATTCTTCCATTGTTCTCGGAATTCTGCTGATTTTTTACAATGCTTTGGAACTCTTCCATTGTTCACGCAATTCTGCTGAAGTTTAAAAATGCTTTGGAACTCTTCCATTGTTCTCGGAGTTCCGCTGTTATTTGACAATGCTTTGGAACTCTTCCATTGTTCGCATAATACCGCTGAAGATTAATAATGCTTTGCAACTCTTCCATTGTTCTCGGAATTCCGCTGAAGTTGAAAATGATTTAGAACTCTTCCATTGTTCTCAGAATTTCGCTGAATTTAAAAATGCTTTGATACTCTTCCATTGCTCTCGGAATTCCGCTGATATTTAACAATGCTTTGGAACTCTACCATTTTTCAGGGAATTCCATTGAAGTTTAAAAATGCTTTGGAACTCTTCCATTGTTCTCGGAATTCTGCTCATGTTTAACAATGTTTTGGAACTCTTCCATTGTTCTCGGAATTATGCTGAAGTTTAAAAATGCTTTGGAACTCTTCCATTGTTCTCGGAATTCCGCTGATGTTTAACAATGCTTTGGTACTCTTCCATTGTTCTCGGCATTCCGTTGATGTTTAACAATGCTTTGGAACTTTTCCATTGTTCACGGAATTCCGCTGAAGTTTTAAAAATGCTTTGGAACTCTTCCATTGTTCTCGGAAATCCGCTGAAGTTTAACAATGCTTTGGAACTCTTCCATTGATCTTTGAATTCTGCTGAAGTTTATAAATGCTTTGGAACTCTTATATTGTTTTCAGAATTAAACTGAAGTTTAAAAATGCTTTTGAACTCTTCCATTGTTCAGGGAATTCCGCTGAAGTTTAAAAATGCTTTGGAACTCTTCCATTGCTCAAGGAATTCCGCTGAAGTTTAAAAATGCTTTTGAACTCATCCATTGTTCTCGGAATTCCCCTGATATTTAACAATACTTTGGAACTCTTCCATTGTTCTCGGAATTTCCCCTAAGTTTAAAAAGGCTTTGGAACTCTTTTATTGTTCTCGGAATTCCGCTGATATTTAACAATACTTTGGAACTCTTCCATTGTTCTCGGAATTTCCCCTAAGTTTAAAAATGCTGTGGAACTCTTCTATTGTTCTCTGAAATCTGCTGAAGTTTATAAATGCTTTGGAACTCTTCTATTGTTCTCAGAAGTCCGCTGAAGTTTAAAAATGCTTTGAAACTCTTCCATTGTTCTCGGAATTCCGCTGAAGTTTAAAAATGCTTAGGAACTCTTCCATTATTCTTGCAATTCTGCTGAAGTTTAAAAATGCTTTGGAACTCTTCCATTGTTCTCAGAATTCTGCTGATATTTAGCAATGCTTTGGAACTCTTCCATTGTTCACGGAATTTCGCTGAGGTTTAAAAATGCTTTGGAACTCTTCCATTGTTCTCAGAATTCCGCTGATGTGTAACAATGCTTTGGAACTCTTCCATTGATCACTGAATTCTGCTGAAGTTTATAAATGCTTTGGAACTTTTCCATTGTTCTCGCAATTGTGCTGAAGTTTAAAAATGCGTTGGAACTCTTCCACTGTTCTCGTAATTCCGCTGATGTTTAACAATGCTTTGGAACTCTTCCGTTGTTCACGGAATTCCGCTGAAGTTTAAAATGCTTTGGAACTCTTCCATTGTTCTCGGATTTCCGCTGAAGTTGAAAAATGCTTTGGAGCTCTTCCATTGTTCTCAGAATTTCGCTGAAGTTTAAAAATGCTTTGAAACTCTTCCATTGTTCAGGGAAGTCCGCTGAAGTCTAAAAATGCTTTGGAACTCTTCTATTGTCTAGACAACCAACAGAAGATTAGACCCCTAAAATATAACTTTTATTCGAATATGCTAAAAAGGACTCAGTAGTCACCATAACAACAAACACAAAAGCAAGACAAAATGCCAGGAAACAGGGATAAGTCACACATCAGTCAGGAAGGATTACAGGCTCTATCTGTCCCTATTTTGTCCCTAAATTCTCTCTCTTCCTGACAGCGGAGGTTGGCACCCTAATTTTTGCTCCGTGGCACCCCCGCTCAATGTCGGTGTCCCTAATATCCCTGGTAAATCTCTATCTTTATATTTAAAAAACCACAATCGTGAATAAAAGATAGAGAAAAGTGAACGTACAGATTAAGAAGCCGACAATTCATCATAGATATGCATTTAAGGAGACCCAAGTCTATATATTGCGACAATAATAATAGCCCTGGGAATTTTTTAGAAGGTAAAATTTGTCTCAAGATAGCTGGTTTATTACATTCATACACAAACCAGCATATACTAAATAACCAAAGCTAATAAAGCAGGTTCTGTTATATATGAGACTAATCCCCAGAAGTAATGCCCACAGACCGGTATCACATGTGCATCCTGCTCTATGTCGTTCTAAATTGTCAGAGCCAGAATGTGATAGAGACTGTAACACATACAAGCAAAACAAATGACCAATTCTAAATGCATTATAACAATCTCAATATCATTTAGTAAGGAATAGCATTTATCATTGGTAATGCATTATGTCACATCTCATAGATATCAAAGAAATAACACAAATCATTAGTGATTCCTAATATCCTATGTCAGAAAATACAGGGACTTAGCACTTATCATAGATAGTCCCTCATATCATGTCCCAAATGCAAAGACAGTCTGATATCATATAAATAGACAGGGAGCAACACTTATCATTGATGATCCCTCATATCTCGTTATATTTTAGGGGTCTAATCTTCTGTTGGTTGTCTAGTTTTGCAATTGGGCCCCGCTTATACATTCCTTGTTCAGGTGTTTAAACTCTTCTATTGTCCTCAGAATTTCTCTGAAGTTTAAAAATGCTTTGGAACTCTTCCATTGTTCACGAAATTCGGCTGAAGTTTAAGAATGCTTTGGAGTTCTTCCATTGTTCACGAAATTCGGCTGAAGTTTAAGAATGCTTTGGAGCTCTTCCATTGTTCTCGGCATTCCGTTGATATTTAACAAAACTTTGGAACTTTTCCATTGTTCTCGGAATTCCGCTGAAGTTTAAAAATGCTTTGGAACTCTTACATTGCTCTCGGAATTCTGCTGTTGTTTAACTATGCTTTGGAACTCTTGCATTGTTCTCGGAATTCCGCTGAAGTTTAGCAATGCTTTGGAACTCTTCCATTGTTCTCGGCATTCCTTTGATCTTTAACAATTCTTTGGAACTTTTCCATTGTTCACGGATTCCCGCTGAAGTTTAAAAATGCTTTGGAACTCTTCCATTGTTTTCGAATTATGCTGAAGTTTAAAAATGCTTTGGAACCCTTCCATTATTCTCGGAATTCCTCTGAGGTTTAACAATGCTTTGGAACTCTTCCATTGTTCAAGGAATTCTGCTGAAGTTAAAAGATGCTTTGGAACTCTTCCATTATTCTCGGAATTCTGCTGATGTTTAACAATACTTTGGAACTCTTCCATTGTTCTCGGATTTCCCCCTAAAGTTTAAAAATGCTTTGGAACTCTTTCATTGTTCTCGGAAATCCGCTGAAGTTTAACAATGCTTTGGAACTCATCCATTGTTCACGGAATTATGCTGAAGTTTAAAAATGCTTTGGAACTCGCATTGTTCTCGGAATTCCGCTGATGTTTAACAATGCTTTGGTACTCTTCCATTGTTCTCGGCATTCCGTTGATGTTTAACAATGCTTTGGAACTTTTCCATTGTTCACGGAATTCCGCTGAAGTTTAAAAATGCTTTGGAACTCTTCCATTGTTCTCGGAAATATGCTGAAGTTTAACAATGCTTTAGAACTCTTCCATTGATCTCTGAATTCTGCTGAAGTTTATAAATGATTTTGAACTCTTCCATTGTTCAGGGAATTCCGCTGAAGTTTAAAAATGCTTTGGAACTCTTCCATTGTTCAAGGAATTCTGCTTTAGTTTAAAATGTTTTGGAACTCTTCCATTGTTCTCGGAATTCCGCTGATGTTGAGCAAGGCTTTGGAACTCTTCCATTGTTCACGGAATTACGCTGAAGTTTAAAAATGCTTTGGAACTCATCCATTGTTCTCGGAATTCCCCTGAAGTTTAACGATGCTTTCGAATTCTTCCATTGTTCTCGGTATTCTGGTGAAGTTTAAAAAGGCTTTGGAACTCTTTTATTGTTCTCGGAATTCCGCTGATATTTAACAATACTTAGGGGAAATTCCGAGAACAATGGAAGAGTTCCAAAGTATTGTTAAACATCAGCGTAATTCCGAGAACAATGGAAGAGTTCCAAAGAGTTTTTAAACTTCACTAGAATTCTGAGAACATTTGAAGAGTTCCAAAGCATTTTTAAGCTTCAGCGGTATTCCGTGAACAATGGACGCATTCCAAAGCATTGTTAAACTTCAGCGGATTTCCGAGAACAATAGAAGAGTTCCACAGCATTTTTAAACTTAGGGGAAATTCTGAGAACAATGGAAGAGTTCCAAAGTTTAAAAATGCTGTGGAACTAATCTATTGTTCTTGGAAATCCGATGAAGTTTAACAATGCTTTGGAACGCGTCCGTTGTTCACGGAATACCGCTGAAGCTTAAAAATGCTTTGGAACTCTTCAAATGCTCTCAGAATTCTAGTGAAGTTTAAAAACTCTTTGGAACTCTTCCATTGTTCTCGGAATTATGCTGATGTTTAACAATACTTTGGTACTCTACCATTGTTCACAGAATACCGCTAAAGTTTAATGCTTTGGAACTCTTCCATTGTTCTCGGATTTCCGCTGAAGTTGAAAAATGCTTTGGAACTCTTCCATTGTTCTCAGAATTCCGCTGAAGTTTAAAAATGCTTTGGAACTCTTCCATTGTTCAGGGAAGTACGCTGAAGTGTAAAAATGCTTTGGAACTCTTCTATTGTACTCAGAATTCCGCTGAAGTTTAAAAATGCTTTGGAACTCTTCCATTGTTCACGGAATTCGTCTGAAGTTTAAAAATGCTTTGGAACTCTTCCATTGTTCTCGGCATTCCGTTGATGTTTAACAAAACATTGGAACTTTTCCATTGTTCACGGAATTCCGCTGAAGTTTAAAAATGCTTTGGAACTCTTCCATTGTTCTCGCTATTGCGCTAGAAGTTTAAAAATGCTTTGAAACTCTTCCATTGTTCTCGGAATTCCGCTGAAGTTTAAAAATGCTTAGGAACTCTTCCGTTGTTCTCGGCATTCCGTTGATGTTTAACAAAACATTGGAACTTTTCCATTGTTCACGGAATTCCGCTGAAGTTTAAAAATGCTTTGGAACTCTTCCATTGCTCTCGCTATTGCGCTAGAAGTTTAAAAATGCTTTAGAACTCTTTCATTGTTCTCGGAATTCCGTTGAAGTTTAGCAATGCTTTGGAACTCTTCTATTGTTCTCAGAATTCCGCTGAAGTTTAAAAATGCTTTGAAACTCTTCCATTGTTCTCGGAATTCCGCTGAAGTTTAAAAATGCTTAGGAACTCTTCCATTATTCTCGCAATTCTGCTGAAGTTTAAAAATGCTTTGAAACTCTTCCATTGTTTTCAGAATTCTGCTGATATTTAACAATGCTTTGGAACTCTTCCATTGTTCACGCAATTTCGCTGAGGTTTAAAAATGCTTTGGAACTCTTACATTGTTCTCAGAATTCCGCTGATGTGTAACAATGCTTTGGAACTCTTCCATTGTTCTCGGAATTCCGCTGAAGTTTAAAAATGCTTTGGAACTCTTCCATTGATCTCTGAATTCTGCTGAAGTTTATAAATGCTTTGGAACTCTTCCATTGTTCTCGCAATTGTGCTGAAGTTTAAAAATGCGTTGAACCTCTTCTACTGTTCTCGTAATTCCGCTGATGTTTAACAATGCTTTGGAACTCTTCCATTGTTCACGGAATTCCGCTGAAGTTTAAAATGCTTTTTTAACTCTTCCATTGTGCTCGGAATTCCGCTGATGTTGAACAAGGCTTTGGAACTCTTCCATTGTTCACGGAATTCCGCTGAAGTTTAAAATGCTTTGGAACTCTTCCATTGTTCTCGGAATTCCGCTGATGTTGAACAAGGCTTTGGAATTCTTCCATTGTTCACAGAATTCCGCTGAAGTTTAAAAATGCTTTGGAACTCTTCCATTGTTCTCGGAATTCCCCTGAAGTTTAACAATGCTTTGGAACCCTTCCATTGTTCTCTGTATTCCGCTGAAGTTTAAAAATGCTTTGGAACTCTTCCATTGTTCTCGGAATTCCCCTGAAGTTAAACAATGCTTTGGAACTCTTCCATTGTTCTCGGAATTCCGCTGATGTTTAACAATGCTTTGGAACTCTTCAATTGTTCTCGTAGTTTCCCCTAAGTTTAAAAATGCTGTGGAACTCTTCTATTGTTCTCGGAAATCCGATGAAGTTTAACAATGCTTTTGAACGCGTCCGTTGTTCACGGAATACCGCTGAATTTTAAAAATGCTTTGGAACTCTTCAATTGTTCTCAGAATTCTACTGAAGTTTAAAAATGCTTTGGAACTCTTCCATTGTTCTCGGAATTACGCTGATGTTTAACAATACTTTGGTACTCTACCATTGTTCACGGAATACCGCTGAAGTTTAATAATGCTTTGGTACTCTTCCATTGTTCTCAGAATTCTGCTGATATTTAGCAATGCTTTGGAACTCTTCCATTGTTCACGGAATTTCGCTGAGGTTTAACAATGCTTTGGAACTCTTCCATTGTTCTCAGAATTCCGCTGATGTGTAACAATGCTTTGGAACTCTTCCATTGTTCTCGAAATTCCGCTGAAGTATAACAATGCTTTTTTAACTCTTCCATTGTTCTCGGAATTCCGCTGATGTTGAACAAGGCTTTGGAACTCTTCCATTTTTCACAGAATTCCGCTGAAGTTTAAAAATGCTTTGGAACTCTTCCATTGTTCTCGGAATTCCCCTGAAGTTTAAAAATGCTTTGGAACTCTTCCATTTTTCTCGGTATTCCGCTGAAGTTTAACAAAGCTTTGGAACTCTTCCATTGTTCTCGGAATTCCGCTGATGTTTAACAATGCTTTGGAACTCTTCCATTGTTCTCGGAAATTCCCCTAAGTTTAAAAATGCTGTGGAACTCTTCTATTGTTCTCGGAAATCCACTGAAGCTTAACAATGCTTTTGAACGCGTCCGTTGTTCACGTAATACCGCTGAATTTTAAAAATGCTTTGGAACTCTTCAATTGTTCTCAGAATTACGCTGATGTTTAACAATACTTTGGTGCTCTACCATTGTTCACAGAATACCGCTGAAGTTTAATAATGCTTTGAAACTCTTCCATTGTTCTCGGATTTCCGCTGAAGTTGAAAAATGCTTTGGAGCTCTTCCATTGTTCTCAGAATTCCGCTGAAGTTTAAAAATGCTTTGAAACTCTTCCATTGTTCAGGGAAGTCCGCTGAAGTCTAAAATTGCTTTGGAACTCTTCTATTGTCCTCAGAATTTCTCTGAAGTTTAAAAATGCTTTGGAACTCTTCCATTGTTCATGAAATTCGGCTGAAGTTTAAGAATGCTTTGGAGCTCTTCCATTGTTCACGAAATTCGGCTGAAGTTTAAGAATGCTTTGGAGCTCTTCCATTGTTCTCGGCATTCCGTTGATATATTAAGAAAACTTTGGAACTTTTCCATTGTTCTCGGAATTCCGCTGAAGTTTAAAAATGCTTTGGAATTCTTACATTGTTCTCGGAATTCCGCTGTTGTTTAACTATGCTTTGGAACTCTTCCATTGTTCTCGGTATTCCGCTGAAGTTTAAAAATGCTTTAGAACTCTTGCATTGTTCTCGGAAATCCGCTGAAGTTTAGCAATGCTTTGGAACTCTTCCATTGTTCTCGGCATTCCTTTGATCTTTAACAATTCTTTGGAACTGTTCCATTGTTCACGGATTTCCGCTGAAGTTTAAAAATGCTTTAGAACTCTTCCATTGTTCTCGGAATTCCGCTGAAGGTTAACAATGCTTTGGAACTCTTCCATTGTTTTCGAATTATGCTGAAGTTTAAAAATGCTTTGGAACCCTTCCATTGTTCTCGAAATTCCTCTGATGTTTAACAATGCTTTGGAACTCTTCCATTGTTCAAGGAATTCTGCTGAAGTTAAAAAATGCTTTGGAACTCTTCCATTATTCTCGGAATTCTGCTGATGTTTAACAATACTTTGGAACTCTTCCATTGTTCTCGGATTTCCCCCTAAAGTTTAAATATGCTTTGGAACTCTTTCATTGTTCTCGAAAATCCGCTGAAGTTTAACAATGCTTTGGAACTCATCCATTGTTCACGGAATTATGCTGAAGTTTAAAAATGCTTTGGAACTCTTCCATTGTTCTCGGAATTCCGCTGATGTTTAACAATGCTTTGGTACTCTTCCATTGTTCTCGGCATTCCGCTGATGTTTAACAATGGTTTGGAACTTTTCCATTGTTCACGGAATTCCGCTGAAGTTTAAAAAAGCTTTGGAACTCTTCCATTGTTCTCGGAAATATGCTGAAGTTTAACAATGCTTTAGAACTCTTCCATTGATCTCTGAATTCTGCTGTAGTTTATAAATGCTTTTGAACTCTTCCATTGTTCAGGGAATTCCGCTGAAGTTTAAAAATGCTTTGGAACTCTTCCATTGTTCAAGGAATTTTGCTTTAGTTTAAAATGCTTTGGAACTCATCCATTGTTCTCGGAATTATCCTGAAATTTACCGATGCTTTCGAACTCTTCCATTGTTCTCGGTATTCTGGTGAAGTTTAAAAAGGCTTTGGAACTCTTTTATTGTTCTCGGGATTCCGCTGATATTTAACAATACTTAGGGGAAATTCTGAGAACAATGGAAGAGTTCCAAAGTATTGTTAAACATCAGCGTAATTCCGAGAACAATGGAAGAGTTCCAAAGAGTTTTTAAACTTCACTAGAATTCTGAGAACATTTGAAGAGTTCCAAAGCATTTTTAAGCTTCAGCGGTATTCCGTGAACAACGGACGCGTTCCAAAGCATTGTTAAACTTCAGCGGATTTCTGAGAACAATAGAAGAGTTCCACAGCATTTTTAAACTCAGGGGAAATTCCGAGAACAATGGAAGAGTTCCAAAGTTTAAAAATGCTGTGGAACTCTTCTATTGTTCTCGGATTTCCGCTGAAGTTGAAAAATGCTTTGGAAATCTTCCATTGTTCTCAGAATTCCGCTGAAGTTTAAAAATGCTTTGGAACTCTTCCATTGTTCAGGGAAGTACGCTGAAGTGTAAAAATGCTTTGGAACTCTTCTATTGTTCTCAGAATTCCGCTGAAGTTTAAAAATGCTTTGGAACTCTTCCATTGTTCACGGAATTCGGCTGAAGTTTAAAAATGCTTTGAAACTCTTCCATTGTTCTCGGCATTCCGTTGATGTTTAACAAAACATTGGAACTTTTCCATTGTTCTCGGAATTCCACTGATGTTTAACAATGCTTTGGAACTCTTCCATTGTTCTCGCTATTGTGCTAGAAGTTTAAAAATGCTTTGAAACTCTTCCATTGTTCTCGGAATTCCGCTGAAGTTTAAAAATGCTTAGGAACTCTTCCATTATTCTCGGAATTCCGCTGAAGTTTAAAAATGCTTTGAAACTCTTCCATTGTTCTCGCAATTCTGCTGAAGTTTAAAAATGCTTTGGAACTCTTCCATTGTTTTCAGAATTCTGCTGATATTTAACAATGCTTTGGAACTCTTCCATTGTTCACGCAGTTTCGCTGAGGTTTAAAAATGCTTTGGAACTCTTACATTGTTCTCAGAATTCCGCTGATGTGTAACAATGATTTGGAACTCTTCCATTGTTCTCGGAATTCCGCTGAAGTTTAACAATGCATTGATCTCTGAATTCTGCTGAAGTTTATAAATGCTTTGGAACTCTTCCATTGTTCTCGCAATTGTGCTGAAGTTTAAAAATGCATTGGACCTCTTCCACTGTTCTCCTAATTCCGCTGATGTTTAACAATGCTTTGGAACTCTTCCATTGTTCACGGAATTCCGCTGAAGTTTAAAATGCTTTTTTAACTCTTCCATTGTTCTCGGAATTCCGCTGATGTTGAACAAGGCTTTGGAACTCTTCCATTGTTCACGGAATTCCGCTGAAGTTTAAAATGCTTTGGAACTCTTCCATTGTTCTCGGAATTCCGCTGATGACGAACAAGGCTTTGGAACTCTTCCATTGTTCACAGAATTCCGCTGAAGTTTAAAAATGCTTTGGAACTCTTCCATTGTTCTCGGAATTCCCCTGAAGTTTAACAATGCTTTGGAACTCTTCCATTGTTCTCGGTATTCCGCTGAAGTTTAAAAATGCTTTGGAACTCTTCCATTGTTCTCGGAATTCCCCTGAAGTTAAACAATGCTTTGGAACTCTTCCATTGTTCTCGGAATTCCGCTGATGTTTAACAATGCTTTGGAACTCTTCCTTTGTTCTCGGATTTCCGCTGAAGTTGAAAAATGCTTTGGAACTCTTCCATTGTTCTCAGAATTCTGCTGATATTTAGCAATGCTTTGGAACTCTTCCATTGTTCACGGAATTTCGCTGAGGTTTAAAAATGCTTTGGAACTCTTCCATTGTTCTCAGAATTCTGCTGATGTGTAACAATGCTTTGGAACTCTTCCATTGTTCTCGAAATTCCGCTTAAGTTTAACAATGCTTTTTTAACTCTTCCATTGTTCTCGGAATTCCGCTGATGTTGAACAAGGCTTTGGAACTGTTCCATTGTTCACGGAATTCAGCTGAAGTTTAAAATGCTTTGGAACTCTTCCATTGTTCTCGGAATTCCGCTGATGTTGAACAAGGCTTTGGAACTGTTCCATTGTTCACGGAATTCAGCTGAAGTTTAAAATGCTTTGGAACTCTTCCATTGTTCTCGGAATTCCCCTGAAAGTTTAAAAATGCTTTGGAAGTCTTCCATTTTTCTCGGTATTCCGCTGAAGTTTAACAAAGCTTTGGAACTCTTCCATTGTTCTCGGAATTCCGCTGATGTTTAACAATGCTTTGGAACTCTTCCATTGTTCTCTGAAAATCCCCTAAGTTTAAAAATGCTGTGGAACTCTTCTATTGTTCTCGGAAATCCTCTGAAGCTTAACAATGCTTTTGAACGCGTCCGTTGTTCACGGAATACCGCTGAATTTTAAAAATGCTTTGGAACTCTTCAATTGTTCTCAGAATTCTACTGAAGTTTAAAAATGCTTTGGAACTCTTCCATTGTTCTCGGAATTACGCTGATGTTTAACAATACTTTGGTACTCTACTATTGTTCACAGAATACCGCTGAAGATTAATAATGCTTTGGAACTCTTCCATTGTTCTCGGATTTCCGCTGAAGTTTAAAAATGCTTTGGAACTCTTCTATTGTTCTCAGAATTCCGCTGAAGTTTAAAAATGCTTTGGAACTCTTCCATTGTTCACGGAATTCGGCTGAAGTTTAAAAATGCTTTGGAACTCATCCATTGTTCTCGGCATTCCGTTGATGTTTAACAAAACTTTGGAACTTTTCCATTGTTCACTGAATTCCGCTGAAGTTTAAAAATGCTTTGGAACTCTTACATTGTTCTTGGAATTCTGCTGATGTTTAGCAATGCTTTGGAACTCTTACATTGTTCTCGGAATTCCGCTGATGTTTAACAATGCTTTGGAACTCTTCCATTGTTCTTGCTATTGCGCTAGAAGTTTAAAAATGCTTTAGAACTCTTTCATTGTTCTCGGAATTCCGCTGAAGTTTAGCAATGCTTTGCAACTCTTCCATTGATCTCTGAAATCTGATGAAGTTTATAAATGCTTTGGAACTCTTCCATTGTTCTCACAATTGTGCTGAAGTTTAAAAATCCGTTGGACCTCTTCCACTGTTCTCGTAATTCCGCTGATGTTTAACAATGCTTTGGAACTCTTCCATTGTTCACGGAATTCCGCTGAAGTTTAAAATGCTTTTTTAACTCTTCCATTGTTCTCGGAATTCCGCTGATGTTGAACAAGGCTTTGGAACTCTTCCATTGTTCACGGAATTCCTCTGAAGTTTAAAATGCTTTAGAAGTCTTCCATTGTTCTCAGAATTACGCTGATGTTGAACAAGGCTTTGGAACTCTTCCTTTGTTCACAGAAAACCGCTGAAGTTTAAAAATACTTTGGAACTCTTACATTGTTCTCGGAATTCCCCTGAAGTTTAACAATGCTTTGGAACTCTTCCATTGTTCTTGGATTTCCGCTGAAGTTGAAAAATGCTTTGGAACTCTTCCATTGTTCTCAGAATTCCGCTGAAGTTTAAAAATGCTTTGGAACTCTTCTATTGTTCTCAGAATTCCGCTGAAGTTTAAAAATGCTTTGGAACTCTTCCATTGTTCACGGAATTCGGCTGAAATTTAAAAATGCTTTGGAACTCTTCCATTGTTCTCGGCATTCCGTTGATGTTTAACAAAACTTTGGAACTTTTCCATTGTTCACTGAATTCCGCTGAAGTTTAAAAATTCTTTGGAACTCTTACATTGTTCTTGGAATTCTGCTGATGTTTAGCAATGCTTTGGAACTCTTACATTGTTCTCAGAATTCCGCTGATGTTTAACAATGCTTTGGAACTCTTCCATTGTTCTCGCTATTGCGCTAGAAGTTTAAAAATGCTTTAGAACTCTTCCATTGATCTCTGAATTCTGCTGAAGTTTATAAATGCTTTGGTACTCTTCCATTGTTCTCGCAATTGTGCTGAAGTTTAAAAATGCGTTGGACCTCTTCCACTGTTCTCGTAATTCCGCTGATGTTTAACAATGCTTTGGAACTCTTCCATTGTTCACGGAATTCCTCTGAAGTTTAAAATGCTTTTTTATCTCTTCCATTGTTCTCGGAATTCCGCTGATTTTGAACAAGGCTTTGGAACTATTCCATTGTTCACGGAATTCCTCTGAAGTTTAAAATGCTTTAGAACTCTTCCATTGTTCTCGGAATTCCGCTGATGTTGAACAAGGCTTTGGAACTCTTCCTTTGTTCACAGAATTCCGCTGAAGTTTAAAAATGCTTTGGAACTCTTCCATTGTTCTCGGAATTCCCCTGAAGTTTAACAATGCTTTCGAACTCTTCCATTGTTCTCGCAATTCTGCTGAAGTTTAAAAATGCTTTGGAACTCTTCCAATGTTCTCGTAATTCCGCTGATGTTTAACAAAGCTTTGGAACTCTTCCATTGTTCACGGAATTCCGTTGAAGTTTAAAAATGCTTTGGAACTCTTCCATTGTTTGTGGAATTCCGCTGATGTTTAACAATGCTTTGGAACTCTTCCATTGTTTGTGGAATTCCGCTGAAGTTTAACAATGCTTTGAAACTCTTCCATTGATCTCTGAATTCCGCTGAAGTTTATAAATGCTTTGGAACTCTTCCATTGTTCTCGCAATTGTGCTGAAGTTTAAAAATGCTTTGGAACACTTCCACTGTTCTTCCTAATTCCACTGATGTTTTACAATGCTTTGGAAGTCTTCCATTGTTCACGGAATTCTGCTGAAGTTTAAAAATGCTTTGGAACTCTTCCATTGTTCTCGGAATTCCGCTGATGTTTAACAATGCTTTGGAACTCTTCCATTGTTCAAGAAATTTTGCTGTAGTTTAAAAATGCTTTGGAACTCTTCCATTGTTCTCAGAATTCTGTTGATGTTTATCAATGCTTTGGAACTCTTCCATTGTTCTCGGAAATCCGCTGAGGTCTAAAAATGCTTTGGAACTCTTCCACTGTTCACGGAATTCCGCTGAAGTTTAAAAATGCTTTGTAACTCTTCCATTGTTCTCGGCATTCCGTTGATCTTTAACAATACTTTGGAACTCTTCCATTGTTCACGGATTTCCGCTGAAGTTTAAAAATGCTTTGGAACTCTTACATTGTTCTCGGAATTCTGCTGATGTTTAACAATGCTTTGGAACTCTTCCATTGTTCTCGAAATTCCGCTAGTGTTTAACAATGCTTTGGAACTGTTCCATTGATCTCTGAATTCTGCTGAAGTTTAAAAAAGCTTTGGAACTCTTCTATTGTTCTCAGAATTCTGCTGAAGTTTAAAAATGCTTTGAAACTCTTCCATTGTTCTCGCCATTCTGCTGAAGTTTAAAAATGATTTGGAACTCTTCCATTGTTCTCGCAATTGTGCTGAAGTTTAAAAATGCGTTGGACCTCTTTCACTGTTCTCGTAATTCCGCTGATGTTTAACAGTGCTCTGGAACTCTTCCATTGTTCACGGAATTCCGCTGAAGTTTAAAATGCTTTTTTAACTCTTCCATTGTTCTCGGAATTCCGCTGATGTTGAACAAGGCTTTGGAACTCTTCCATTGTTCACGGAATTCCTCTGAAGTTTAAAATGCTTTAGAACTCTTCCATTGTTCTCGAAATTCCGCTGATGTTGAACAAGGCTTTGGAACTCTTCCTTTGTTCACAGAATTCCGCTGAAGTTTAAAAATGCTTTGGAACTCTTCCATTGTTCTCGGTATTCCGCTGAAGTTTAAAAATGCTTTGGAACTCTTCCATTGTTCTCGGAATTCCGCTGAAGTTTAGCAATGCTTTGGAACTCTTCTGCTGAAGTTTATAAATGCTTTGGAACTCTTCTGTTGTTCTCAGAATTCCGCTGAAGTTTAAAAATGCTTTGAAACTCTTCCTTTGTTCTCGAAATTCCGCTGAAGTTTAAAAATGCTTTGGAACTCTTCCATTATTCTCGGAATTCCGCTGAAGTTTAAAAATGCTTTGAAACTCTTCCATTGTTCTCGCAATTCTGCTGAAGTTTAAAAATGCTTTGGAACTCTTCCATTGTTCTCGTAATTCCGCTGATGTTGAACAAAGCTTTGGAACTCTTCCATTGTTCACGGAATTCCGATGAAGTTTAAAAATGCTTTGGAACTCTGTCATTGTTCTCGGAATTCCGCTGATATTTAACAATGCTTTGGAACTCTTCCATTGTTCATGGAATTTCGCTGAAGTTTAAAAATGCTTTGGAACTCTTCCATTGTTCTCAGAATTCCGCTGATGTTTAACAATGCTTTGGAACTCTTCCATTGTTCGTGGAATTCCGCTGAAGTTTAACAATGCTTTGAAACTCTTCCATTGATCTCTGAAGTCTGCTGAAGTTTATAAATGCTTTGGAACTCTTCCATTGTTCTCGCAATTGTGCTGAAGTTTAAAAATGCTTTGGAACACTTCCACTGTTCTTCCTAATTCCACTGATGTTTAACATTGCTTTGGAAGTCTTCCATTGTTCACG
The DNA here is from genome assembly GCF_046119375.1 of Phyllobates terribilis. Lineage (NCBI taxonomy): Eukaryota > Metazoa > Chordata > Amphibia > Anura > Dendrobatidae > Phyllobates > Phyllobates terribilis. The sequence continues at coordinate 758,075,760 of NW_027362761.1, forward strand.
GAATTCTGCTGAAGTTTAAAAATGCTTTGGAACTCTTCCATTGTTCTCGGAATTCCGCTGATGTTTAACAATGCTTTGGAACTCTTCCATTGTTCAAGGAATTCTGCTGTAGTTTAAAAATGCTTTGGAACTCTTCCATTGTTCTCAGAATTCTGTTGATGTTTAACAATGCTTTTGAACTCTTCCATTGTTCTCGGAAATCCCCTGATATTTAAAAATGCTTTGGAATTCTACTATTGTTCTCAGAATTCCGCTGAAATCTAAAAATGCTTTGGAACTCTTCCAGTGTTCACGGAATTCCGCTGAAGTTTAAATTGCTTTGTAACTCTTCCATTGTTCTCGGCATTCCGTTGATCTTTAACAATACTTTGGAACTTTTCCATTGTTCACGGAATTCCGCTGAAGTTTAAAAATGTTTTGGAACTCTTACATTGTTCTCGGAATTCCGCTGATGTTTAACAATGCTTTGGAACTCTTCCATTGTTCTTGGAATTCTGCTGAAGTTTAAAAATGCTCTAGAACTCTTCCATTGTTCTCGGAATTCCGCTAAAGTTTAACAATGCTTTGGAACTCTTCCATTGATCTCTGAATTCTGCTGAAGTTTAAAAAAGCTTTAGAACTCTTCTATTGTTCTCAGAATTCTGCTGAAGTTTAAAAATGCTTTGAAACTCTTCCATTGTTCTCGCCATTCTGCTGAAGTTTAAAAATGTTTTGGAACTCTTCCATTGTTCTCGGAATTCCGCTGATGTTTAACAATGCTTTGTAACTTTTCCATTGTTCACGGAATTTTGCATAAGTTAAAAATGCTTTGGAACACTTCCATTATTCTCGGAATTCTGATGAAGTTTAAAAATGCTTTGGAACTCTTCCATTGTTCTCGGAAATCCGCTCATGTTTAACAATCCTTTGGAACTCTTCCATTGATAACGGAATTCCGCTGTAATTTAAAAATGCTTTGGAACTCTTCCATTGTTCTCGGAATTCCTCTGAAGTTGAAAAATGCTTTGGAACTCTTCCATTGTTCTCAGAATACCGCTGAAGTTTAAAAATGCTTTGGAACTCTTGCATTGTTCAGGGAATTCCGCTGATGTTTAACAATGCTTTGGAACTCTTCCCTTGTTCGTGGAATTCCGCTGAAGTTTAACAATCCTTTGAAACTCTTCCATTGATCTCTGAATTCTGCTGAAGTTTATAAATGCTTTGGAACTCTTCCATTGTTCTCGCAATTGTGCTGAAGTTTAAAAATGCTTTGGAACACTTCCAAAGCATTGTTAAACATCAGTGGAATTAGGAAGAACAGTGGAAGTGTTCAATTGTTCACGGAATTCTGCTGAAGTTTAAAAATGCTTTGGAACTCTTCCATTGTTCTCGGAATTCCGCTAATGTTTAACAATGCTTTGGAACTCTTCCATTGTTCAAGGAATTTTGCTGTAGTTTAAAAATGGTTTGGAACTCTTCCATTGTTCTCAGAATTCTGTTGATGTTTAACAATGCTTTTGAATTTTTCCATTGTTCTCGGAAATCCGCTGATATTTAAAAATGCTTTGTAACTCTACTATTGTTCTCGGCATTCCGTTGATCTTTAACAATACTTTGGAACTTTTCCATTGTTCACGGAATTCCGCTGAAGTTTAAAAATGCTTTGGAACTCTTACATTGTTCTCGGAATTCCGCTGATGTTTAACAATGCTTTGGAACTCTTCCATTGTTCTTGGAATTCTGCTGAAGTTTAAAAATGCTCTAGAACTCTTCCATTGTTCTCGGAATTCCGCTAAAGTTTAACAATGCTTTGGAACTCTTCCATTGATCTCTGAATTCTGCTGAAGTTTAAAAAAGTTTGGAACTCTTCTATTGTTCTCAGAATTCTGCTGAAGTTTAAAAATGCTTTGAAACTCTTCCATTGTTCTCGCCATTCTGCTGAAGTTTAAAAATGATTTGGAACTCTTCCATTGTTCTCGGAATTCCGCTGATGTTTAACAATGCTTTGTAACTTTTCCATTGTTCACTGAATTCTGCTGAAGTTTAAAAATGCTTTGGGACTCTTCCATTGTTCTCGGAAATCCGCTGATGTTTAACAATGCTTTGGAACTCTTCCATTATTCTCGGTATTCCGATGAAGTTTAAAAATGCTTTAGAACTCTTCCATTGTTCTCGGAATTCCGCTAAAGTTTAACAATGCTTTGGAACTCTTCCATTGATCTCTGAATTCTGCTGAAGTTTAAAAATGCTTTGGAACTCTTCCATTGTTCACGGAATTTTGCTGAAGTTTAATAATGCTTTGGAACTCTTCCATTGTTCTCAGAATTCTGTTAATATTTAACAATGCTTTGGAACTCTTCCATTGTTCACGGAATTTTGCATAAGTTAAAAATGCTTTGGAACACTTCCATTATTCTCGGAATTCCGATGAAGTTTAAAAATGCTTTGGAACTCTTCCATTGTTCTCGGAAATCCGTTGATGTTTAACAATCCTTTGGAACTCTTCCATTGATCTCGGAATTCCGCTGTAATTTAAAAATGCTTTGGAACTCTTCCATTGTTCTCGGAATTCCTCTGAAGTTGAAAAATGCTTTGGAACTCTTCCATTGTTCAGGGAATTCCGCTGAAATTTAAAAATGCTTTGGAACTCTTCCATTGTTCAAGGAATTCCGCTGAAGTTTAAAAATACTTTAGAGCTCTTCCATTGTTCTACTAATTCCCCTGAAGTTTAACAATGCTTTGGAACTCTTCCATTGTTCTCGGTATTCTGCTGAAGTTTAAAAATGCTTTGGAACTCTTTAATTGTTCTCGGAATTCCGCTGATGTTTAACAATACTTTGGTACTCTACCATTGTTCACAGAATACCGCTGAAGTTTAATAATGCTTTGGAACTCTTCCATTGTTCTCGGAATTTCCCCTAAGTTTAAAAATGCTATGGAACTCTTCCATTGTTCTCGGAAATCCACTGAAGTTTATCAATGCTTTGGAACGCTTCCATTGATCACGGAATACCGCTAAAGTTTAAAAATGCTTTGGAACTCTTCCATTGTTCTCGGAATTCCGCTGATGTTTAACAATACTTTGGTACTCTACCATTGTTCACAGAATACCGCTGAAGTTTAATAATGCTTTGGAACTCTTCCATTGTTCTCGGAATTCCGCTGAAGTTGAAAAATGATTTGGAACTTTTACATTGTTCTCAGAATTCCGTTGAGGTTTAAAAATGCTTTGGAACTCTTCCATTGTTCTCGGCATTCCGTTGATGTTTAACAATGCTTTGGAACTTTTTCATTGTTCACGGAATTCCGCTGAAGTTTAACAATGCTTTGGAACTCTTCCATTGATCTCTCAATTTAGCTGAAGTTTATAAATGCTTGGGAACTCTTCTATTGTTCTCAGAAATCCGCTGAAGTTTAAAAATGCTTTGGAACTTATCCATTGTTCTCCGAATTCAGCTGAAGTTTAAAAATGCTATGGAACTTTTCCATTATTCTAGGAATTCAGCTGAAGTGTAAAACTGCTTTGGAACTCTTCCATTGTTCATGGAATTTCGCTGAAGTTTAAAAATGCTTTGGAACTCTTCCATTGTTCTCGGAATTCCGCTGATGTTTAACATTGCTTTGAAACTCTTCCATTGGTCTCGGAAATCCACTGATGTTTAACAATGCTTTGGAACTCTTCCATTGTTCTCAGAATTCCGCTGAAGTTGAAAAATTCTTTGGAACTCTTCCATTGTTCTCGGAATTCCGCTGAGGTTTAAAAATGCTTTGGAACTCTTCTATTGTTCTCAGAATTTCGCTGAAGTATAAAAATGCTGTGGAACTATTCCTTTGTTCAGGGAATTTCGCTGAAGTTTAAAAATGCATTGGAACTCTTCCATTGTTCTCGGAATTCCGCTCCTGTTTATCAATGCTTTGGAACTCTTCCACTGTTCTCGGAATTATGCTGAAGTTTAAAAATGCTTTGGAACTCTTCCATTGTTCTTGGAATTCCGCTGATGTTTAACAATGCTTTGGAACTCTTCCATTGTTCAGGGAATTCCGCTGAAGTTTAAAAATGCTTTGGAACTCTTCCATTGTTCTCGGAATTCCGCTGATGTTTAACAATGCTTTGGAACTCTTCAATTGTTCATGGAATTACGCTGAAGTTTAAAAATGCTTTGGAACTCTTCCATTGTTCTTGGAATTCAGCTGATATTTAACAATGCTTTGGAACTCTTCCATTGTTCACGGAATTTTGCTGAAGTCTAAAAGTGCTTTGGAACTCTTACATTGTTCTCGGAATTCCGCTGATATTTAACAATGCTTTGGAACTCTTCCATTGTTCACGGAATTTTGCTGAAGTTTAAAAATGCTTTGGAACTCTTCCATTATTCTCGAAATTCCGATGAAGTTTAAAAATGCTTTGGAACTCTTCCATTGTTCTTGGATTTCCACTGTAATTTAAAAATGCTTTGGAACTCTTCCATTGTTCACGGAATTTCACTGAAGTTTAAAAATGCTTTAGAACTCTTCCATTGTTCTCAGAATTCCGCTGATTTTTAACAATGCTTTGGAACTCTTCCATTGTTCTCGGAAATCTGCTGATGGTTAACAATCCTTTGGAACTCTTCCATTGTTCTCGGAATTCCGCTGTAATTTAAAAATGCTTTGGAACTCTTCCATTGTTCTCAGAATTCCGCTGTAGTTTAAAAATGCTTTGGAACCCTTCCATTGTTCTCGGAATTCCGCTTAAGTCTAAAAATGCTTTGGAACTCTTCCATTGTTCAGGGAATTCCGCTGAAGTTTAAAAATGCTTTGGAACGCTTTCATTGTTCTTGGAAACCCGCTGAAGATTAACAGTGCTTTGGAATGCTTCCATTGATCACGGAATACCGCTGAAGTTTAAAAATGCTTTGGAACTCTTCAATTGTTCTCGAAATTCTACTGAAGTTTAAAAAAGCTTTGGAACTCTTCCATTGTTCTCGGAATACCGCTGATGTTTAACAATACTTTCGTGCTCTACCATTGCTCACAGAATACCGCTGAAGTTTAAAAATGCTTTGGAACTCTTCCATTGTTCTCGGAATTCCGCTGAAGTTTAAAAATGCTTTGGAACTTTTTCATTGTTCACGGAATTCCGCTGATGTTTAACAATACTTTGGAACTCTTACATTGTTCTCGGAATTCCGCTAAAGTTTAACAATGCTTTGGAACTCTTCCATAGTTCAAGGAATTCCGCTGAAGTTTAAAAATGCTTTGGAACTCTTGCACTGTTCTCCGATTTCCGATGATGTTGAGCAATGCTTTGGAACTCTTCCATAGTTCATGGAATTCCGCTGAAGTTTAAAAATGCTTTGGAACTCTTCCATTGTTCTCGGAATTCCCCTTAAATTTAACAATGCTTTGGAACTCTTTTATTGTTCTCGGAATTCTGCTGATGCTTAACAATGCCTTGGAACTCTTACATTGTTCTCGGAATTCCGCTGAAGTTTAACAATGCTTTGGAACTCTTCCATTGTTCTCGGTATTAGGCTGAAGGTTAAAAATGCTTTAGAACTCTTCCATTGTTCTCGGAATTCTGCTGAAGTTTAACAATGTTTTGGAACTCTTCCATTGATCTCTGAATTCTGCTGAAGTTTATCAATGCTTTGGAACTCTTCCATTGTTCTCGGAATTCAGCTGAAGTTTAAAAATGCTATGGAACTCTTCCATTATTCTCGGAAATCCGCTGATGTTTCACAATGCTTTGGAACTCTTTTATTGTTCTCAGAATTCCACTGATGTTTAACAATACTTTGGAACTCTTCCATTGTTCTCGGAATTTCCGCTAAGTTTAAAAATGCTGTGGAACTCTTCCATAGTTCTCAGAAATCCGCTGAAGTTTAACAATGCTTTGGAACTCTTCCTTTGTTCTCAGAATTCCGCTGTAATTTAAAAATGCTTTGGAACTCTTCCATTGTTCTCGGAATTCCTCTGAAGTTGAAAAATGCTTTGGAACCCTTCCATTTTTCTCAGAATTCCGCTGAAGTTTAAAAATGCTTTGGAACTCTTCCATTGTTCAGGGAATTCCCCTGAAATTTAAAAATGCTATGGAACTCTTCCATTGTTCATGGAATTCCGCTGAAGTTTAAAAATGCTTTGGTACTCTTGCATTGTTCTCGGAATTCAGCTGATGTTGAACAATGCTTTGGAACTCAACCATTGTTTACTGAATTCCGCTGAAGTTTAAAAATGCTTTGGAACACTTCCATTGTTCTAGGAATTCCTCGGAAGTTTAACAATGCTTTGGAACTCTTCCATTGTTCTCGGTATTCTGCTGAAGTTTAAAAATGCTTTGAAACTCTTTTATTGTTCTCGGAATTCCGCTGATGTTTAACAATACTTTGGAAATCTTCCATTGTTCTCGGAATTTCCCCTAAGTTTTAAAATGCTATGGAACTCTTCCATTGTTCTCGGAAATCCGCTGAAGTTTAACAATGCTTTGGAACGCTTCCATTGATCACGGAATACCGCTGAAGTTTAAAAAAGCTTTGGAACTCTTCCATTGTTCTCGGAATTCCGCTGTTGTTTAACAATACTTTGGTACTCTACCATTGTTCACAGTATACCGCTGAAGTTTAATAATGCTTTGGAACTCTTCCATTCTTCAGGGAATTCCGCTGAAGTTGAAAAATGATTTGGAACTTTTGCATTGTTCTCAGAATTACGCTGATGATTAAAAATGCTTTGGAACTCTTTCATTGTTCCCGGAATTCGGCTGAAGTTTAAAAATGCTTTGGAACTCTTCCATTGTTCTCGGCATTTCGTTGATGTTTAACAATGCTTTGGAACTTATTCATTGTTCACGGAATTCCGCTAAAGTTTAACAATGCTTTGGAACTCTTCCATTGATCTCTGAATTTAGCTGAAGTTTATAAATGCTTGGGTACTCTTCTATTGTTCTCAGAATTCCGCTGAAGTTTAAAAATGCTTTGGAACTTTTCCATTATTCTCGGAATTCCACTGAAGTGTAAAAATGCTTTGGAACTCTTCCATTGTTCATGGAATTTCGCTGAAGTTTAAAAATGCTTTGGAACTCTTCCATTGTTCTCGGAATTCCGTTGATGTTTAAATTGCTTTGGAACTCTTCCATTGTTTTCGGAATTCCGCTGATGTTTAAATTGCTTTGGAACTCTTCCATTGTTCTCGGAAATCCGCTGATGTTTAACAATGCTTTGGAACACTTCCATTGTTCTCAGAATTCTGCTGAAGTACAAAAATGCTGTGGAACTCTTCCATTGTTCAGGGAGTTCCGCTGAAGTTTAAAAATGCATTGGAACTCTTCCATTGTTCTCGGTATTACGCTGTAAATTAAAAATGCTTTGGAACTCATCCTTTGTTCTCAGAATTCCGCTGAAGTTGAAAAATTCTTTGGAACTCTTCCATTGTTCTCGGAATTCTGCTGAAGTTTAAAAATGCTTTGGAACACTTCCATTGTTCTCAGAATTCTGCTGAAGTACAAAAATGCTGTGGAACTCTTCCATTGTTCAGGGAGTTCCGCTGAAGTTTAAAAATGCATTGGAACTCTTCCATTGTTCTCAGAATTCCGCTCATGTTTATCAATGCTTTGGAACTCTTCCACTGTTCTCGGAATTATGCTGAAGTTTAAAAATGCTTTGGAACTCTTCCATTGTTCTTGGAATTCCGCTGATGTTTAACAATGCTTTGGAACTCTTCCATTGTTCTCGGAATTCCTTTGATGTTTAACAATGCTTTGGAACTTTTCCATTGTTCACGGAATTCCGCTGAAGTTTAAAAATGCTTTGGAATTCTTCCATTGTTCTCGGAATTCCGATGATGTTGAACAATGCTTTGGAACTCTTCCATTGTTCACGGAAATCAGCTGAAGTTTAAAAATGCTTTGGAACTCTTCCATTGTTCAGGGAATTCCGCTGAAGTTTAAAAATGCTTTGGAACTCTTCCATTGTTCTCGGAATTCCGCTGATGTTTAACAATGCTTTGGAACTCTTCCAATGTTCATGGAATTACGCTGAAGTTTAAAAATGCTTTGGAACTCTTCCATTGTTCTCGGAATTCCGCTGATGTTTAACAATGCTTTGGAACTCTTCCATTGTTCACGGAATTTTGCTGAAGTTTAAAAATGCTTTGGAACTCTTACATTGTTCTCGGAATTCCGCTGATATTTAGCAATGCTTTGGAACTCTTCCATTGTTCATTGAATTTTGCTGAAGTTTAAAAATGCTTTGGAACTGTTCCATTATTCTCGAAATTCCGATGAAGTTTAAAAATGGTTTGGAACTCTTCCATTGTTCTTGGATTTCCGCTGTAATTTAAAAATGCTTTGGAACTCTTCCATTTTTCACGGAATTTCGCTGAAGTTGAAAAATGCTTTGGAACTCTTCCATTGTTCTCAGAATTCCGCTGAAGTTTAAAAATGATTTGGAACTCTTCCATAGTTCAAGGAATTCCGCTGATGTTTAAAAATGCTTTGGAACTCTTTCATTGTTCTTGGAAATCCGCTGAAGTTTAAAAATGCTTTGGAACTCTTCAATTGTTCTCGAAATTCTACTGAAGTTTAAAAAAGCTTTGGAACTCTTCCATTGTTCTCGAAATACCGCTGATGTTTAACAATACTTTGCTCTACCATTGTTCACAGAATACCGCTGAAGTTTAAAAATGCTTTGGAACTCTTCCATTGTTCAGGGAGTTCTGCTGAAGTTTAAAAATGCTTTGGAACTCTTCTATTGTTCTCAGAATTCTGCTGAAGTTTAAAAATGCTTTGGAACTCTTCCATTGTTCACGGAATTCGGCTGAAGTTTAAAAATGCTTTGGAACTCTTCCATTGTTCTCGGCATTCCGTTGATGTTTAACACTGCTTTGGATCTTTTTCATTGTTCACGGAATTCCGCTGATGTTTAACAATACTTTGGAACTCTTCAATTGTTCTCAGAATTCTACTGAAGTTTAAAAATGCTTTGGAACTCTTCCATTGTACTCGGAATTACGCTGATGTTTAGCAATACTTTCGTACTCTACCATTGTTCACAGAATACCGCTGAAGTTTCATAATGCTTTGGAACTCTTCCATTGATCTCGGATTTCCGCTGAAGTTGAAAAATGCTTTGGAACTCTTGCACTGTTTTCGGAATTCCGCTGATGTTGAACAATGCTTTGGAACTCTTCCATAGTTCACGGAATTCCGCTGAAGTTTAAAAATGCTTTGGAACTCTTCCATTGTTCTCGGAATTCCCCTGAAGTTTAACAATGCTATGGAACTCTTTTATTGTTCTCGGAATTCTGCTGATGCTTAACAATGCTTTGGAACTCTTACATTGTTCTTGGAATTCCGCTGAAGTTTAACAATGCTTTGGAACTCTTCCATTGTTCTCGGTATTCCGCTGAAGGTTAAAAATGCATTAGAACTCTTCCATTGTTCTCGGAATTCCGCTTAATTTTAACAATGTTTTGGAACTCTTCCATTGTTCTCAGAATTCTGCTGAAGTTTAAAAATGCTTTGCAACTTTTCCATTGCTCTCGGAATTCAGCTGAAAGTTAAAAATGCTATGGAACACTTCCATTGTTCTCGGAAATCCGCTGATGTTTCACAATGCTTTGGAACTCATCCATTGTTCTTGGTATTCCGCTGTAATTTAAAAATGCTTTGGAACTCTTCCATTGTCCTGGGAATACCGCTAAAGTTGAAAAATTCTTTGGAACTCTTCCATTGTTCTCTGAATACCGCTGAAGTTTAAAAATGCTTTGGAACTCTTCCTTTGTTCTCGGAATTCTGCTGAAGTATAAAAATGCTTTGGAACTCTTCCATTGTTCAGGGAATTCCGCTGAAGTTTAAAAATGCTTTGGAACTCTTTTATTGTTCTCGGAATTCCACTGATGTTTAACAATACTTTGGAACTCTTTCATTGTTCTCGGAATTTCCCCTAAGTTTAAAAATGCTGTGGAACTCTTCCATTGTTCTCGGAAATCGTCTGAAGTTTAACAATGCTTTGGAACTCTTCCTTTGTTCTCAGAATTCCGCTGATGTTTAACAATGCTTTGGAACTCTTCCATTGTTCTCGGAAATCCGCTGATGTTTAACAATCCTTTGGAACTCTTCCATCGTTCTCAGAATTCCGCTGTAATTTAAAAATGCTTTGGAACTCTTCCATTGTTCTCGGAATTCCACTTAAGTTTAAAAAGGCCTTGGAACTTTTCCATTGTTCTCGGAATTCCACTTAAGTTTAAAAATGTTTTGGAACTCTTCCATTGTTCAGGGAATTCCCCTGAAATTTAAAAATGCTATGGAAATCTTCCATTGTTCATGGAATTCCGCTGAAGTTTAAAAATGCTTTGGAACTCTTGCATTGTTCTCGGAATTCAGCTGATGTTGAACAATGCTTTGGAACTCAACCATTGTTCACTGAATTCCGCTGAAGTTTAACAATGCTTTGGAACTCTTCCATTGTTCTCGGTATTCTGCTGAAGTTTAAAAATGCTATGGAACACTTCCATTGTTCTCGGAAATCCGCTGAAGTTTAACAATGCTTTGGAACGCTTCCATTGATCACGGAATACCGCTGAAGTTTAAAAAAGCTTTGGAACTCTTCCATTGTTCTCGGAATTCCGCTGATGTTTAACAATACTTTGGTACTCTACCATTGTTCGCAGAATACCGCTGAAGTTTAATAATGCTTTGGAACTCTTCCATTGTTCTCGGAATTCCACTGAAGTTGAAAAATGATTTGGAACTTTTACATTGTTCTCCGAATTCCGCTGATGTTTAACAATGCTTTGGAACTTATTCATTGTTCATGGAATTCCGCTGAAGTTTAACAATGCTTTGGAACTCTTCCATTGATCTCTGAATTAACTGAAGTTTATAATTGCTTGGGTACTCTTCTATTGTTCTCAGAATTCCGCTGAAGTTTAAAAATGCTTTGGAACTTTTCCATTATTCTCGGAATTCCGCTGAAGTGTAAAAATGCTTTGGAACTCTTCCATTGTTCTCGGAATTCCGCTGATGTTTAAATTGCTTTGGAACTCTTCCATTGTTCTCGGAATTATGCTGAAGTTTAAAAATGCTTTGGAACTCTTCCATTTTTCTTGGAATTCCGCTGATGTTTAACAATGCTTTGGAACTCTTCCATTGTTCACGGAATTTCGCTGAAGTTTAAAAATGCTTTGGAATTCTTCCATTGTTCTCGGAATTCCGATGATGTTGAACAATGCTTTGGAACTCTTCCATTGTTCACGGAATTCAGCTGAAGTTTAAAAGTGCTTTGGAACTCTTCCATTGTTCAGGGAATTCCGCTGAAGTTTAAAAATGCTTTGGAACTCTTCCATTGTTCTCGGAATTCCGCTGTTTAACAATGCTTTGAAACTCTTCCATTGTTCATGGAATTACGCTGAAGTTTAAAAATGCTTTGGAACTCTTTCATTGTTCTCGGAATTCCGCTGATATTTAACAATGCTTTGGAACTCTTCCATTGTTCACGGAATTTTGCTGAAGTTTAAAAATGTTTTGCAACTCTTCCATTGTTCTCGGAATTCCGCTGATATTTAACAATGCTTTGGAACTCTTCCATTGTTCATGGAATTTTGCTGAAGTTTAAAAATGCTTTGGAACTGTTCCATTATTCTCGAAATTCCGATGAAGTTTAAAAATGCTTTGGAACTCTTCCATTGTTCTGGGCATTCCGTTGATGTTTAACAATGCTTTGGAACTTTTTCATTGTTCACGGAATTCCGCTGATGTTTAACAATGCTTTGGAACTCTTACATTGTTCTCGGAATTCCGCTGAAGTTTGAAAATGCTTTGGAACTCTTCCATTGATCTCTGAATTCTGCTGAAGTGTAAAAATGCTTTGGAACTCTTCCATTGTTCATGGAATTTCGCTGAAGTTTAAAAATGCTTTGGAACTCTTCCATTGTTCTTGGAATTCCGCTGATGTTTAACAATGCTTTGGAACTCTTCCATTGTTCTCGGAAATCCGCTGATGTTTAACAATGCTTTGGAACTCATCCATTGTTCTCGGTATTAAGCTGTAATTTAAAAATGCTTTGGAACTCTTCCATTGTTCTCGGAATTCCACTGAAGTTGAAAAATTCTTTGGAACTCTTCCATTGTTCTCGGAATTCTGCTGAAGTTTAAAAATGCTTTAAAACTCTTCCTTTGTTCTTGGAATTCCGCTGAAGTATAAAAATGCATTGGAACTCTTCCATTGTTCATGGAATTATGCTGAAGTTTAAAAATGCTTTGGAACTCTTCCATTGTTCAGGGAATTCCGCTGATATTTATCAATGCTTTGGAACTCTTCCATTGTTCAGGGAATTTTGCTGAAGTTTAAAAATGCTTTGGAACTCTTCCATTGTTCTCGGATTTCCGCTGATGTTTAACAATGCTTTGGAACTCTTCCATTGTTCACGGAATTCCGCTGAAGTTTAAAAATGCTTTGTAACTCTTCCATTGTTCTCGGAATTCCGCTGATATTTAACAATGCTTTGGAACTCTTCCATTGTTCACGGAATTTTGCTGAAGTTTAAAATTGCTTTGGAACACTTCCATTATTCTCGGAATTCCGATGAAGTTTAAAAATGCTTTGGAACTCTTCCATTGTTCTCGGAATTACGCTCATGTTTAACAATGCTTTGGAACTCTTCCATTGTTCTTGGAATTCCGCTGTAATTTAAAAATGCTGTGGAACTCTTCCATTGTTCTCGAAATTCTGCTGAAGTAGAAAAATGCTTTGGAACTCTTCCATTGTTCACGGAATTCGGCGGAAGTTTAAAAATGCTTTGGAACTCTTCCATTGTTCTCGGCATTCCGATGATGTTTAACAATGCTTTGTAACTTTTTCATTGTTCATGGAATTACGCTGATGTTTAACAATGCTTTGGAGCTCTTACATTGTTCTCGGAATTCCGCTGAAGTTTAAAAATGCTTTAGAACTCTTCCATTGTTCTCGGAATTCCGCTGAAGTTTAACAATGCTTTGGAACTTTTCAATTGTTCTCGGAATTCCCCTGAAGTTTAACAATGCTTTCGAACTCTTCCATTGTTCTCGGTATTCTGCTGAAATTTAAAAATGCTTTGGAACTCTTTTTTTGTTCTCGGAATTCCGCTGATGTTTAACAATACTTTGGAACTCTTCCATTGGTCTCGGAATTTCCCCTAAGTTTAAAAATGCTATGGAACTCTTCCATTGTTCTCGGAAATCCGCTGAAGTTTATCAATGCTTTGGAACGCTTCCATTGTTCAGGGAATTCCGCTGAAGTTTAAAAATGCTTTGGAAGTCTTCTATTGTTCTCAGAATTCCGCTGAAGTTTAAAAATTCTTTGGAACTCTTCCATTGTTCACAGAATTCGGCTGGTTTAAAAATGCTTTGGAACTCTTCCATTGTTCTCGGCATTCCGTTGATGTTTAACAATGCTTTGGAACTTTTTCATTGTTCACAGAATTCCGCTGATGTTTAGCAATGCTTTGGAACTATTCCATTGTTCTCGGAATTCCGCTGAAGTTTAAAAATGCTTTAGAAATCTTCCTTTGTTCTCGGAATTCCGCTGAAGTTTAACAATGCTTTGGAACTCTTCCATTGATCTCTGAATTCTGCTGAAGTTTATAAATGCTTGGGAACTCTTCTATTGTTCTCAGAATTCTGCTGAAGTTTAAAAATGCTTTGGAACTTTTCCATTATTATCGGAATTCCGCTGAAGTGTAAAAATGCTTTGGAACTCTTCCATTGTTCTCGGTATTCCGCTGAAATTTAAAAATGCTTTGGAACTCTTCCATTGTTCTCGCAATTCCACTGAAGTTAAAAAATTCTTTGGAACTCTACCATTGTTCTCGGAATTCCGCTGAAGTTTAAAAATGCTTTGGAACTCTTCCATTGTTCTTGGAATTCCGCTGAAGTATAAAAATGCTTTGGAACTCTTCCATTGTTCTCAGAATTCCGCTGATATTTATCAATGCTTTGGAACTCTTCCATTATTCACGGAATTTTGCTGAAGTTTAAAAATGCTTTGGAACTCTTCCATTGTTCTCGGAATTCCGCTGATATTTAACAATGCTTTGGAACTCTTCCATTGTTCACGGAATTTTGCTGAAGTTTAAAAATGCTTTGGAACTCTTCCGTTATTCTCGAAATTCCGCTGAAGTTTAAAAATGCTTTGTAACTCTTCCATTGTTCTCGGAATTCCGCTGATATTTAACAATGCTTTGGAACTCTTCCATTGTTCACGGAATTTTGCTGAAATTTAAATTTGCTTTGGAACACTTCCATTATTCTCGGAATTCTGATGAAGTTTAAAAATGCTTTGGAACTCTTCCATTGTTCTCGGAATTCCGCTGATGTTTAACAATGCTTTGGAACTCTTCCTTTGTTCACGGAATTCCGCTGAAGTTTAAAAATGTTTTGGAACTCTTCCATTGTTCTCTGAATTCCGCTGTTGTTTAACAAAACTTTGGTACTCTACCATTGTTCACAGAATACCGCTGAAGTTTAATAATGCTTTGGAACTCTTCCATGGTTCTCGGAATTCCGCTGAAGTTGAAAAATGCTTTGGAACTTTTCCATTGTTCTCAGAATTCAGCTGAAGTTTAAAAATGCTTTGGAACTCTTCCATTGTTCAGGGAATTCCGCTGAAGTTTAAAAATGCTTTGGAACTCTTCTATTGTTCTCAGAATTCCGCTGAAGTTTAAAAATGCTTTGGAACTCTTCCATTGTTCTCGGAATTCCGCTGAAGTTTAAAAATGCTTTGGAACTCTTCCACTGTTCTCGGAATTCCGCTGAAGTTTAACAATGTTTTGCAACTCGTCCACTGTTCTCGGAATTCCGCTGAAGTTTAACAATGCTTTGCAACTCTTCCATTGATCTCTGAATTCTGGTGAAGTTTATAAATGCTTGGGATCTCTTCTGTTGTTCTCAGAATTCTGCTGAAGTTTAAAAATGCTTTGGAACTTTTCCATTATTCTCGGAATTCCGCTGAAGTGTAAAAATGCTTTGGAACTCTTCCATTGTTCTCGGAATTATGCTGAAGTTTAAAAATGCTTTGGAACTCTTCCATTGTTCTCGGATTTCCGCTGATGTTTAACAATGCTTTGGAACTCTTCCATTGTTCTCGGAATTCCACTGAAGTTGAAAAATTCTTTGGAACTCTACAATTGTTCTCGGAATTCCGCTGAAGTATAAAAATGCTTTGGAACTCTTCCATTGTTCAGGGAATTCCACTGAAGTTTAAAAATGCATTGGAACTCTTCCATTGTTCTTGGAATTCCGCTCATGTTTATCAATGCTTTGGAACTCTTCCACTGTTCTCGGAATTATGCAGAAGTTTAAAAATGCTTTGACACTCTTCCATTGTTCTCGGAATTCCGATGATGTTTAACAATGCTTTGGAACTTTTCCATTGTTCACGGAATTCCGCTGAAGTTTA